>NC_089757.1:32898264-32938264 GCF_040412425.1 Macrobrachium rosenbergii | reverse complement strand
TTCTGTCCGCCCTCAGATCTTGAAAACTACTGAGGCTACAGATATGCAAATTGGTACGTTGATCATCCACCCTTCAATCATCAAACGCCAAATTGCAGCCCTGTAGCCTCAGTAGTTTTTTTATTTTATTCAAGGTTTAAGTTAGCCATAATCGTGCTTCCAGCAACGATATAGGATAGGCCACCAAGGGCCCATGGTTACAGTTTCATGGGCCGCGGCTCATGATACCGAGACCACTGAAAGATAGATCTTGATTATACGCTGTAGCGGCTGTACAGAAAACTCGATTGCGCCTAGAAAACTTCCGTGCAGTTTTTACTTGTTTCTTCCTTCGCGTCAAATACTTCTCTAATGCTTAACATATTATCTTTCCAAGTCCATTATTCTGAAAGAATTTACGAAGGAAGAGAAACTACCGTCATTCTTATCAACCAGAATTAGATTTTATTTTTCTACTCATTTTCCAGGTATTTTTCTTCCCTCGCGTCAAATACTTCCCAAATGCTTAACATGTTGCCTTTCCAATTTAATCATTCTAAAGGCTTTTATGAAGAAAAAATAAAGCTATCATAAACATTCTTATCCACTGGGATTAGTTTTTGTTTAATCATCTAGTTATTTTTATCTTTCTTCCTAAGCATCCAATACTTTCAAATGCTTTACAAATTGTCTTTCCAAGTTCTGTATTACAAAAGATTTTAGGACGAAAGGGACACTACGATAACTCTTATAAAATAGAAACAAAAATGTTTAAAAACTTTTTTTTACGCATCTTCAAGCCATTTTTGTTCCTTTCGCGTCAAATACACTCAAATACCTTACATATCGTCTTTCCAATTTAATCATTCGAAAAACTTTTATAAAGAAAAAATAAAGCTCAAAGTAAAAGATAACGATCGCATGAACCTACACATCATAAAAATATCTGACATACCAATCATGCATCAACAACATGAATGATACTTGACGCAGCTTTTCAGCTGTGTACCATCACGGATCGCGAGGACTTCCAGAATGGTCTGTTAAGACGTATTGATAAAGCATAACAATAACGGGAGAAAAGTACTGGCTAACCATTACGGAAAATCATTGCATCGTATTCGATGAGCTATGAATGTCCACAGATATATAATTCTCAAGATCCTGAACACAGGATCTATGAAAAGAAAACACGGATAAGGTACTGAGGGCTATATTCAAGCTTTGCTATACTGTCCTAATTTTTTGATAATTTATTGAAGCGCTGATATATTTACGCATATCACAGAAAGTGACTAAAAATATTGCAGTGTCTCAATCCTGTTGCTAAGCAGCCCCAGTTTCACAGTTTAAAGAAACTAAATCTTGAGGGAAAAGGGTAAAGGAAATAAATCACAAAAGTAGAGTTCTACTAAATATATTGATTGATTGTCATGTTACTACTAAACTCGATAAAACGAATGTAATCTATCTATCTATCTATCTACTTATGCATATATAACCTATATATGTATATATAATATGTATATGTATATAGATATATGTATATATATATATTTTTTTTTTGGCATGTACGGTATATATATTTATTTATTAATATACATATGTAGGATGTAAGTTATTTCCGAGGTATATTGAATTCAATGGTCCAACAGTATTTCTGGGTTAATATTTGTAATTATAAAAAGCCTAGCATGTATGTATGTATATATTATATATATAAAATATATATGACAATAATATATATATATATATATATATATATATATATATATATATATATATATATATATATATATATATATATATATATATATACTTGTATAGATTTCATATATCTCTATATATATTATATATACACAAATATATTGTGTACAAAACATGTGCGTATCTTTGTGCATTTATACGCAATATGCGCAAAAAAAACTATCACTCCACCGTGTCTGTTATAGCCGCCAATATGCACGTAACCGGGGTGGCGTTGGCATTCGCGCATGGTAAAACCCAAGTTCAGACACTCGCTATTTTTGGAAGTGGATAATTGAAACCTAATGACATACTGTGCTCATACAAAGCCATTATCTGGAAATATAATTGCTTACTGAAGTATTCAAGCGTCAATAAAACAGTTTACGGCCATTTCATTCGCTTTTGTATAACACATTAAAGTCTAATATTTGTTATTAAACGATGACTGAATTTGTTTCATCAACCACGCGTAATTTGGATATGAGAGAGAGAGAGAGAGAGAGAGAGAGAGAGAGAGAGAGAGAGAGAGAGAGAGAGAGAGAGGAGAATTTGGATTAGTGAGAGAGAAAGAGGAGAATTTCGATTAGAGAGAGAGAGAGAGAGAGAGAATTTGCAATAAGAGACCCTTTTCAGCTGGTGTTAGAGAATCACACTGTTTTACTAATAAGTTTGACACTCCCGGTGTTGTCATGTGAGGCAAAGATTGACAAACTTGAGATGCTGATATGCTATTTGATCGACCGATCAATTTTCAGACATTGTACGTTTGATCTTTTCAAACACGTCAAACGTTCGATCAATCTTCAACCGCATCTTACGTTCATTTGCAATGATTTTACCTTGGCTTCTGAGATACAGCACCTCAAATGTTTAATTCCATTTTTAGAGAGAGAGAGAGAGAGAGAGAAAGGTTGATTTCTTTCATGAAGTTTTAATATAGGTTATTGCGAATAAATTTTTTATATTATGTGACATTGTTATTTGATATTTTTTAAATGTGTTTAATTCTATCTAAATACATTTTGAGAGAGAGAGAGAGAGAGAGAGAGAGAGAGAGAGAGAGAGAGAGAGAGAGCGATTGATTTCTTTCATTAAGTTCTAATATAGATTGTTACGAATAAATTTTTGATATTATTTGACATTATTATTTTATAATATTCCTTAAATATGATCAATTCTATCAAATTACATTTTTAGAGAGAGAGAGAGAGAGAGAGAGAGAGAGAGAGAGAGAGAGAGAGAGAGAGAGAGAGAGAGAGAGAGAGAGAGCACCAGATTTCCCTGAAGATTTAAGCCTGATGATTATTGCAGATCAATTTTCTACGGTAAAATCGAACCATTACACTTTTGATATGATTATTTAAAGCAATATTCATCGCTGCCTTAAAGTCCACGTCAGCTCAGGCCCCTTAACATCCGCTTGACCTTAAGAATTCATGACTTCAGTATAATTTCATCTCGGTATCAGGTCGTAATTTCAAAATAATGACGGACCGCCGAATGAACTCTAGAAATATATCTTACATGTATTATTCAGTGTATAATTATGAAAAATAAATCTTAAATTTAGCTTACTAATTAGCACTGAGCCTGCAAACAAGGTGATTTCCTGAAATTACGGAAAGAAAAAAAAAAAGAAAAATAAATAAATCATATCTAGAATTCAACACCCAACTTGGGTCATATACATTGCACTAATCGGCAAAATATCAAAATTAATCTATTGATGCACCGTGCCATGAGATCATATCCGAAATAATTCATCAATGCACCTATAAATTAAGCTGAGAAGAAATTTACTGGTGAGCAATTTAACATATTACGTAATATACCTGGTGAGCATTTTAACATATTACGTAATATACCTGGTTAGCAATTTGGCATATAACGTAACATACCTGGTAAGTAATTTAACATATTACGTAATATACCTGGTTAGCAATTTGGCATATAACGTAATATACCTGGTGAGCAATTTGACATATTACGTAATACACCTGGTGAGCAATTTCAAATATTACGTAATACATCTGGTGAGCAATTTCACATATTACTTAATACACCTGGTGAGCAATTTCACATATTACGTAATACACCTGGTGAGCAATTTAACATATTACGGAATACACCTGGTAGGTAATTTAACATATTACGAAATACACCTGGTGAGCAATTTAACATATTACGTAATACACCTGGTGAGCAATTTCACATATTACGGAATACACCTGGTGAGCAATTTAACATATTACGTAATACACCTGGTGAGCAATTTCACATATTACGTAATATACCCGGTGAGCAATTTAACATATTACGTAATATACCCGGTGAACAATTTAACATACTACGTAATATGCCCGGTGAGCAACTGAACATATTGCGTAACATACCCGGTAAGCAATTTAACATATTACGTAATGTACCTGTCGAGCAATTTTAACATATTACGTAATATACCTGGTGAGCAATTTGACATATTACGTAATATACCGAAGTACGTCAGTTCAAAAATTGCAACTAATTAGTCGTGAAAATTTCACATAAAATCAAATTTATTTTCAGATACCTTACGAAGAATTTTCAATATGACTATCGTCAATAAAGTCCAATTTCCCTATGAGACAAATCACCCAATTGGCACATGAACCATCTTGCTAGATCTTTATGATTCATAAAGGCCTTGCACAGAGAGAGAGAGAGAGAGAGAGAGAGAGAGAGAGAGAGAGAGAGAGAGAGAGAGAGAGAGAGAGAGAGAGAGAGAGAGTTATCATTTACAATCGACACGGCAATAAGGACTCAATATTTCTTTAAAATTAATAAATCAAATATTATACAAACAGAACTTTTTCCAACATCGAGGTAGCTGGTCTTAATGCATTTTAAATCTCAATTTCTTCTATTACAGAACTTTAATCTGACAATAAAGGTTGGCTCTTATATATATATAAAATTAGTGGATAATTAAGTAGTCTCGATGTTACTGAACACGTCAGTGGGGATGGGGTATTTTTCTACATCGAGGCAGCGGGTCTTATTACTTTTAGTTTTCTGTAAAAGAAAACTATTGTGACGGCTTTGTCTGTCCGTCCGCACTTTTTTCTGTCCGCCCTCAGATCTTAAAAACTACTGCGGCTAAAGGGTTGCAAATTGGTAGGTTGATCATCCACCCTCTAATCACCAAACATATCAAATAGCAACCCTCTAGCCTCAGCAGTTTTTATTTTATTTACGGTTAAAGTTAGCCATAATCGTGCATCTGGCAACAACATAGGACAGACCACCACCGGGCAGTGGTTAAAGCTTCATAGGCCGCGGCTCATACAGTAATATACCGAGACCACCGAGAGATAGATCTATTTTGGTTGGCCTTGATTACAGGCCGTAGCGGCTGTACAGAAAACTCGATTGTGCCGAAGAAACCTCGGCGCATTTTTTACTTGTTTAAAACCTAATTTCTCCCTCTGCAGAACTTGACCTGACGATAAAGCTTAGTTAACTAAAATCAGTTGGTAATGACAAAGTCTCGATATTACCGAACATGTCGGCAGCAGGACGTTTTTCCTTAGGCTTCGCAGCCTTCACACTGCACTTTCAAACTTCGTAAGAAAACGGTCGGGGTACAATGACTCTCCTTTTCCAGAATGTACCATTGCTTGGGGAAATTCTACTTCGATTTTATCTTTTGGGACGCGGGCACTTTAATAAGCGCTTCGGTTCCTTGAAGGCGACTACCCAAACCTCGTTTTTATCGGAATGGCAGTTCTTTTTTTTTCTCTCTCTTTTTTCTTTTTTTTATGTTTGGGTAAAAAATTCATTTGATTCAAAAACTTTACTGTAAACGGTAAAAAAGTCAAAATTGGCCATTAAATGTGGCACAAATTTTACGGGGTTGATTGTGTATATATAATGCACTTAACAAATAAATAAATAAATAAATATATTTATATTACATATCAGTACATATAAATATGTATGCTTTTATATAATATATATATATATATATATATATATATATATATATATATATATATATATATATATATATATATATATATATATACACACACACATTTATGTGCCAGACTACTTTAACGAGAATGGATATCTGCATATTTATTTATTTATTTATTTATTTATTTTTTATTTTTTTTTTTTTTGTGAAACCACGAGCCAGGATCACCCATCTCTTACTGACCGCATTAAAACTTAGCGACATTTCTCTGCGAATGATCAATGTAAATGTATTTCGTATGTTATAATACTCATTTTGGTGTCATTTTCAAACGAAATAGTTATCATTTGCCGCAGTATGAAAACAAAATAAAAACAAAAGTTAAAAAAAGTTGAGCTGTACTTGATTCCACGCAAACAAGTACAAAGCTTTGCAATAAAAATATGTTCGCTATAAATAAAATACTTGCGATTCATAAACCATTTTTACACCTCAACGTATTGAGATAAATTACCATCCCAGTGAATTACAGTCTTAATTAATCTTATAGCATCTATTGCGCGTTGATACTTAAGAAAAAAATATAACAATTCCCATGAGTCTCTACGGGGAAATTACTTATCAATATACTTGTTTGGTAAATCGGTGTAAAATTTTATTTTCCAGCTAGGATAATGTGTAAGTGCTATTTCATAACTTCAAGCTGAACAGTTGAAGTTATAAAAGTAATTTTAAAAGAGGAAAAAAAAAAATAATACGTCAAAATAGTACGCTCAATACAGCCGAAACAAAATAAATGAAAAATGGAGAGAAAATTTTTACGCTATGCAAAAACTTCGATAAGTCACTTTTACACGTAATTTTAAAAGAGGAAAATAAAAAACAAAATAAAACGTCAAAATAATACACTGAATACAGCCGAAACAAAATAAATGAAAAATAAAGAGAGATAAAATTTTTACGCTATGCAAAAACTTCGATAAGTCACTTTTACCGTAATGTACAGCTTATTGCCAATTACTCGAGCTACCGCACAAAGCAAGCATGTATTATCTCGTAATTTTTTTATTGTATCGGTTTATTCTGTACTTTATTTATAATCGGGTAACTGTTATTCTTAACAGAGTGCAGCTGAGACAATGGACTAGTTTGGCCTTCACTTTATCCCGACCTGAATTCACAAACATTCAGGAAGAAATGAACTTAAAAGATGGAAGTGCATTATGCAAATAATATATCTGACACCTAAGATGATATATATATATATATATATATATATATATATATATATATATATATATATATATATATATATATATTATAGCATGCTACGAATGTATTTTAAAGGCGATTTACCATGATGGAGACTCAGAAATAAAATTCCAGTCGGTAAATAATAGCTCGACTCGTGCTATATACTATGTGATAATTCAGCTAAAGTCGTGAATTAGGGGATTTTGAATGAAATCCAGTAGCGTGGCAATAAATTCGGACAAATTCGCTCCCTTCCCCCAATCCCATAGAGGGGGGATGAACCCCCTCCCCTAGCATACCTTTTATGGGGAAGGGGGACTGACCGTCCCCCCGCCCCCTACACCAACGTACCTAGGTATGGGGAAGGACGAAACAAATTACCTGGCATGACCGTAGGACGTCTGCGCCAGAAACGATATTTCTTCGCCATCTCTGAATCGAAACCTTATTAATACTTTCTTACGGCGTCGTCGGGAAGTGCTAATGGGGGAGCCGAGAAATGATTGACTGCCTTTTTCTACCACTTTCCTACTACCTCTCACCCCGTTCGCAACCCCGCAACCCCGCAACCAAGGACAAGGGATTGGAGTTTTCCCACCCAATTACACCTGAACCTGCGCACCTTGTCTCGGTCCACTGTCTTGGGAGTCAACCCGTTCAGCCCTGCGGTCAAGGCTCTTGCGTCTGTTGTCTACAAAGAGGACCTCCACAGTCCCGTTTCCGTCTGGCAGGAAATGCAGAATGGCCCCTTTAGGAAAGTAGTCGCTCCTATTTAGCTTATTTAGTCCTTAATGACCAGCCCGTTAAGCTTAAAATGCGTTATTAGAAAATGTAAATTACGAAGCACATAACTTTTCTAATAACCCCACAAAAATTATGGCCCCCTTTTAGTAAACAGTCTTTACTATTTAGTCCTTAATAACCACCCCGTTAAGCTTAAAATGCGTTATTACATAATGTAAATTACCAAGCACGTAATTTTTCTAAATCTGCAAAAATACTTTTGCAACATAATAAACAAGCGCTCGCATTTGAGGCATATGCTTGTAATTTTAATAACTGTATATGTTGAGGTCAATAAACTTCTATCTATCTATCTATGCGGTAAAGGTAAACCTTTTTTTTTTTTTTCTGACAGGAACTTGAAGCCTACTCCAGATCTGAAAAGCTAACATTTCGAGAGAAAGTCTTTCACCTGGCAAAGATTTTTCAATAATTTTAGGAACTTAACCTGTCAGAAGTTGACATGCAGATCGGAACTCAGTTATTATACGTCACCCTAAATGACCATTTTAACTTGTAAATGTAAGCTTGAATGGCTGAACATATGAAATAAAAGATATAATTTAAAACGGACAATAAAACTTGAAGACAATACACACTTATAGAAATCTCATACCATAAACAAAAAAAGGTCACAAAACAGATTAGCATCTACACTATATAAATACAGACAAACAATAAAAAAATACAATTTCAAAAAATACATGACTTTTGTTATAATGTCCACAATCGATAGATAAAGAATGAAATTTCTTCTACTTGTTTTTTAGGGAAGAATTAAATGACATACCAAATGTGGCAATCGACAAATAATAACATAATCATAATTTGAAAGTTCTCACACATACAGAACGGCAAGACTAGTGCCATTATTCCTCGAAATAAATAGGACAGTTATCACTATGGCAGGAAAACCTCGCTGTTACTGCAACCAGAGAGGTTAAGTTGAATTTCCCTTTGTTACCGAGAGCCAAATGATATTCTTTACTTGCAAATTACAATTTTATTCTCTCTCAACGAATCTTTTCTCATAATGCATGCGCGAGGAGGACGCTTATGGTTCTGTGAAATTTCAGATATCTTCGGAAAATGTTTATGTCCAAATCATGGTTTGGCCTTTTTTTTTCTAAATTTGTCAACGACACCGTATGAGAGTTCCCGTAATCTACGCCTCTTGATGACGACGTTGAATGCCCTCTCTCTCTCTCTCTCTCTCTCTCTCTCTTGATTCTGTAAGACTTCAAAAAGTTTCTATGTTCATATCATGATATGGCTTTTTTTGCAATGTAGCCTCATGATGACGACGTTGAATGCCTCTCTCTCTCTCTCTCTCTTGGATTCTGTAAGACTAAGACTTCAAAAATTTCTATGGTCATATCATGATACGGCTTTTTTTTTGCAATATAGCCTCATGATGACGACGTTGAATGCCCTCTCTCTCTCTCTCTCTCTCTCTCTCTCTCTCTCTCTTTCTCTCTCTACTCAGGGGAGGGGAAGCGAAGCGTCTAGCACCGAGAAGATTCAAGGTGAAGCCAGTCCTTTTTATTTTCATTTTCTTTTTGTTTTCCGTGGGAGCATCATCCTCCGTTGGAAAGGTCAACAGGCTTAAATCTGCGGCATTTATGCACACACCCATCTCTATTAGGAGATGCTATCATCATAATCCCAAATGTTATACCTATCACTGATAACAATTGGTGGTGTCCGATAAATACGTCCATGAATGTAACGTTGGGGGAATTTCGGCCCGATAAGTACATCCAAAATATTTAACGTACGATGCATAATGCAAAAATGGAGAGCAGGCGATTGTGACTAATCTTCTGGCCGGCTCGAATTTAGGGTGACAGCGTGCTTTAAATATATTTTATTTTCTGTTTAGAAGATAAAGAAGAAATTTTCACGGGGTTTCATTTTAACGTCGCTGCGAGTACCGAGTGTGTAAAATTTTCTGTCGTTTGTTTTATCGGTAATGGTTTGGTGGGGGTCTCTCTGATATGCAGTCGCTGAATTTCGATTTTCTACGCATAATGTCAACTGGTCAATTTAATCAAGTGTCGTCGCTTTTACGCATAATAATCGTTTTATCAACTGTCGTCGCTTCCACGCACAATAGTATTCACTTGATCAATTTAATCAACTGTCCTCGATTCTACGCATAATATTTCGATCAAATTAATCAATTGTCGCCGCTTCTACGCATAATAATATTCGCTTAGTCGATCTATTCAATGGTCGTCGATTCTACGCATAATATTTTGATCAGTTTAATCAACTGTCGTCGCTTCTACGCATAATAATATTCCCTTGACCAATTTAATCAATTATCGTCGCTTCTACGCATAATGATATTTTGATCAATTTAATCAATTGTCGTCGGTTCTACGCATAATAATATTCACTTAATCAATCTAATCAACGGTCGAAGATTCTACGCATAATATTTTGCTCAATTTAATCAATTGTCGTCGTTTCTCCGTATAATATTCAGTTGATCTATTTAATCAATTGTCGTCGCTTCTATGCATAATAATAAACTGCCGTCGCTTCTAGGAATAATAATACACTGTCGTCGCTTCTACGCATAATGATATTTTGATCAATTTAATCAACAACTGTTGTCGCTTCTACGCATAATAATATTTTGATCAATTTAATCAGCTGTCGTCGAATCTACGCGTGATAATATTCACTTGACCAATTTATCATTTAAATCAATTGTCGTCGATTCTACGCAAAATAATATTTTGATCAATTTAATCAACTGTCGTCACTTCTCCGCATAACAATATTCATTTATCCACTTGATCAATTCAATCAATTTTCGTCGATTCTATGCATAATATTCACTTGATCAATTGAATTAATTGCCGTCTCTTCTCCGCATAATAATATTCACTTATCCAATTTATCAATTTAATCAACTGTCGATTCTACGCAAAATACTATCTTGATCAATTTAATCAATTGTCGTCTCTTCTCCGCAAAATAATATTCACTTATTCACTTTATCAATTAAATGAATTTTCGTCGATTCTATGCATAATAATATTCTCTTGATCAATTTAATCCAGTGTCGTCTCTCCTCCGCAAAACAATATTCACTTATCCAGTTTATAAATTTAATCAATTATCGTCAATTCTACGCATAATTTTCACTTGATCAATTCAATCAATTTTCGTTGTTCAAGACTCTCAATGTGGCCAAATACCCAAGAACAAAAACGAACGGACAACTTTGAACTTTAATACTACTATTTGCATTTCCTAAAACCTCTAATATAATTTGTACCTGAGAATTATAAAAATTGTAAAGAGGGAAATAAGTTAGGGAAGGATTCAGTTACTTACGTCATGCCGTTCGCAATTAATATGGAAAATGAATAAACTGCATAACTCTTAACTTGAAGCTGTCTAACTGTGAATAGCCACGTTTAACCTCAGAACTAATATTGCTAAAATAAATAAATAATAAATAAATAAAATAAATAAATGTAAAAATAAATAAAATACATAAATAAATGAACAAATAAATAATTCTACTCTTCATCTTTACAGGTTCAAGTTATGAAAAAATTCGGGAAAGATGGATTTCTATGTTATTTATTCTAAAGTAGAAATATTATCGTAGACGTGGACCCTTCGAAATCATTAATAGCTTTCCCGAAAAGGTAGATGCATTATCCTGAGATGGACTCTTTGAAATCATTAATGCCTTCTCTGAAAATCGAGAGAGAGAGAGAGAGAGAGAGAGAGAGAGAGAGAGAGAGAGAGAGAGAGAGAGGTGAATTTCATTATTTATTCTAAGGTAGACGCATTATCAAAAAGATAGACCCTTTGAAATCATTAATACCTTTTCTGGAGAGAGAGAGAGAGAGAGAGAGAGAGAGAGAGAGAGAGAGAGAGAGAGAGAGAGAGAGAGAGAGAGAGAGATCTTATTATATATTCTAAGGCAGACGTATTATCCTACAGAAGGACCCCTTGAAATCATTAATGCCTTTCCTGATAAGCGAAACAGAGAGAGAGAGAGAGAGAGAGAGAGAGAGAGAGCGAGAGAGAGAGAGAGAGAGAGAGAGAGAGAGAGAGAGAGAGAGAGAAGCAACGGCAATAAAAATGGAGGATCGGAACACTCTGATCTAATGATTAGTCTCTCTCCCTCTCCGCTTCCTGGCCCCGCCCCTCCCACGCCGACCTACCCATTGATTTAGCGGAAAATGTACCCAAAATGGCTAGTCTTGAACAAGCCCCTAAAGATATTATTGCCGGAGCTCTTAAGGGCGGCTATACTGCGGTTAAGAATTCATACCTCGAACAGTCTAAGACGCTTATTGAGGTTCCCATGCATCGCCCAATCTTTTATTATTATATATATATCATCTTGGCATCCTGACGGTTAAATGCATTTTCCAACGTCCTGAAGTAAATAGAATCCGGTAATGATAAACAAGAAAATAAAAATAAAGTGAAAATAAAAATAAGGTGGAAGGAGAAAAAAAAGGGATAATCGTTTTAAAGAATTAAGTGGAGGGGGGGGTGGTCCCACCACTGTGGTTGAGAGAGAGAGAGAGAGAGAGAGAGAGAGAGAGAGAGAGAGAGAGAGAGAGAGAGAGAAAGCGACCACTTACATCCATAATAACTGAGGCTGTAAATTACGTCCGAGTCGAAGATAATGAAGAAGATAAAGGGGGCGAAAGAAAGCAAAGCAAAAAAATTTTTTTTTTTTTTTTTTTAAGGGGCGCTGTTAGCCGCAACATAAAACACTTCATTGTGGGAGCGATCATATCCCGTAATTCTATAACATCAGCCGCCGTAAATCTGGTCCCGGCAGTTTTTCTGTGGGCCCGACACGACGGGGGATGAGCCAAGACGCATAAAGGAATCATTCGGAGCAAACCTTGATGGCCCACAAATAACGAACAACAACTAAGCAGTTGCTACTGTATGAGAGAAATGGCGACTAAAACCCATAAAACTAGAACTTAAGCTCGTAAAGGTTTCGCCTCTAAAGTAGCCGCTATAGTTCGCGAACAGATAAAAGAGTAAAAAGTGGTCAATTTTATAAGCAATGCTGATAAGGCAGGAAAGGTTAGCCTGGTATTACCTTTATCTAAAGGGGAAAATAATGAAATAATAAAATAAAGTGAAATAAATAAATCACGGCGTTAAACGTTTGGAACGATGCTTCGTATTAAGTGCCTATTTTTCAGAATTGATGGACCAATTGGCTATTGTTCGTTTAAGAATAAAGTCTTCACAGTATCTTTACAAAGCATTTCCACAGATGATTAAAAGTTTCTAGTAAAATCTGTTTCTATAAATGATTAAAAATGGGCTCTTAGTAAATCCAACAGATAAAGTACCTAAATTCTATTAGAAAAGACCCACAACAGTGGCTTCAGCCGGCAAATAAATTCCCTTCTCAACATAATCCAGACCAGGCAGAGAGAGAGAGAGAGAGAGAGAGAGAGAGAGAGAGAGAAATGCGACCGCCAGAAGTCGCTCGCTGTTCCAAGTCCCATTACGGTGACCATTTCAAGCACGGCGTCAAAGCTAAAAGTCTCAATCTGATCTCCAAACTCCTCTTTGCATACTTCACAGTCGAGTGTTTGGATAACCGACAGAACTAACAAATGCTCGGAGCTGAACAGAACAACACAAGAAATCGAGCGCTCGTAAGGTCGGACTGACCATTGGCAAAACATACAGAAATAAGACTTCTCGGCCGACCTGCATAGCTCACTCTTGTCCCCTGAGGCCCCGAAAACAGCGCTGGGGCATTTCGCTCCTTACACAAGAGAGCAGCTGACTGGGGACTGGGGATAGATTATTCTGAAGAGGCGATTTGCCGAGCTGGATACGAATGATAGTTCTTAATCCACTGGCGATGATGCGATGGATGATGATGACGATTTAGTTTCAGTGGTGATGGAGAAATGTTGTAGAAGACATTGAGAGCAATGCTTCGTTATCGCGTTCCTCTGAACAGCACAAGTGCAGACGCGAACAACAAAATAATGAGTATTAACTCAAATATTTTTTTAAAGTAGAAGTTCCATAATATATTACTTAAAGAAAACATCACTCGAGGGGTGTAAGTACGTATGTATGTATGTATGTATGTATGTATGTATGTATGTATGTATGTATGTATATATATATATATATATATATATATATATATATATATATATATATATATACATACATACCCACAAACACAACACAAACACAGTAATTCATTGACGAACGCCTTACATAAACCGTTGATAATATTAAAACAAGCACTCGCCTTACGGGAGAAGGGTTCATAAACATAACGAGGAGATGGACGCGAACCAAAGAGGTTTTTAAGAGGGGCTTTAAGTGGCAGAGCGCATTATTACATTCCCTCCAAGGTGCTCTGCCGAGTGAACGGAGTAATTTACAAGGCAGTAATGAAACAGACGCGATTTCGCTCATCATTTCTGTCGAGTGCTCTTGGAGAGTGCAAATGAGTGCATTTGGAATTGGAACTATCGTTCAAACTCGCATTTGCATCTGTATCTAAATCCTATGTAAGTCACGTTTCATCATCTGAGTTGTTCACAAATACGTCATTTACCATAAAAAAAACTTATATATTTTCCATTTATGAAATTCGTACATTTTCATTTATGAAATTTATATATTTTTCTATTTATGAAATTTCTAATTATTTTATTTATGAAATTTATATACTTTCTACTTACGTAAATTATATATTTTTCGTTTATGAAATTTGTTTATTTTTCATTTATGAAATTTATATTATTCTGTTTACGAAATGTGTATATTTTTCATTTATGAAACTTATATATTGTCAATTTATGAAATATAAATATTTATCATTTATGATATTTATATATTTTTCATTTATGAAATTCATTCATTTTTCATTTATGAAATTCATTCATTTTTCATTTATGAAATTTTTATATTTTTCATTTATGAAATTTTTATATTTTTCATTTATGAAATTCAAATAATTTTCATTTATAAATTCCGATAATTTTCATTTATGAAATTTATATAATTTCCATTTATGAAACTTACAAATTTTACATTTACTAAATTTGTATATTTTTCATTAATGAAATTTATATATTTTTTATTTATGAAATTTATATATTATTAATTTATGAAATTATATTTTTTTCATTTACATACGAAATTTATACATTTTTCATTTATGAAAATTTATACGTTTTTCATTGACGAAATTTATATATTTTTCATTTAAGAAATATATATATTATTCATTTATGAAACTTATATATTTTACATTTATGATATTTATATATTTTCATTTCTAAAATTCATATATTTATCATCTATGAAATTTATATATTTTTCATTTATGAAATTTATATATCTTTAATTTGCGAACAATTATTAAGACATTCCTTACCTCGGCCTGTTAACCAAGTGTTATTGGCGATTATCTGTTTTCTGATAAATAACGTGTAATCAGTTACCACTTGGCTCTTAAGCCGCTCATGTGTCATTCTTTAGCAAGATATTAAGAGTATATGTTTCTTTTATAATGTATGGCCTTGGTGATCAAGTGAAGATTTCTCTTCTTCATCAAGTGTTCACGTTAATCTATCTTACTGTTTAGTCTATCATATACCGTTGGCAGAGACATGAACACTGGCTGGTTTTGTATCATCAATAATTTCCAACACTGATAACATAAGAATTAATTAAAAAATATTTATTTCTTTTGGCAAGTCGTGTACTGTTAGATATTTGTTTTTCAGCGTGTAACTGACATTAAAGTTTAAGATTTTGCTTGTTAAATTTTTAGTAACAATTAGGAAAGTATTCAAGTGAATAACTGTTAACTTTTTCTGATAATTCTTAATCATTAATAGTTCCCACAGGTACTACAAGCCATTTACAATACTATTTCTTGCCTAATAAGTCATCTAAATAATCTACACATAGACAGAAAATGTGTTCAAGAACTAATATATTTTGCCATCATAATTCACTGGATCTTTGGTCCCTGTAAAATATTCAATTAAAGCGCGCCTGACCTAAATGTAAAGATTTACTTAAGTATACAAAATTGGTGAAAGGGGAATGCGAACAAGGACTTCAAGACTTTACATATGTAGTACATTTTCTTAGAAAAAGAGGCAGTTTCTTGTTATGTAATTCTAAAATAATTAATCCTTTATATTTTTCAGAAATGAGGACGGCGTATTCTTCGATAAGTGATGGAAAGCAATACAAACTCCTTGGAAGATGCTTGGAAGATTCTCCAGTATAATGAACGACTTCAGCTAACTGCGTTCAAGATGTTTATCTACTCAAAATAACCTAAACTCTAATGAATTAGAAAAAAGTGGAACCGCAAAAAAAAAAAACTAACAAACATTGGAGAGCTGTCACGGCAAGACAAACAAATAAAGATGGATCCAGTAAGCTGTTTTCAACGATCTGAATATGATGCTGTAACCACTATTTTCAATTAATATATATTATGCTTAAGCATTTAGCCTTCAAGCTCCTTCCACAGAATATATCAAAAGAAAATAGAAATTCCGATTGTTTTTGTTTAGATAATACTGTGACGTAATTCCTCGAAATGAAGCTGAAGGAATTTGAAAAACCATCTGAACATAAACAATCCTTTTTTCTAGAAATTAAAAGTAGATGCATTTATATAATTTGTATTTTTAGAATAGTAAAAAAAACAGTAAAAGAAACTAATCCCAGTCCAGATTAACCTCTACAAAACGAATTACTTAGATAGGGTTAGAACCGCTTAGCTAGGAACTGATTACCTAAATGACTAAACAAAACAATAGCTGCTAAATACTGCATACCACAATAATGTAAATGAGAGATTGTATTTTTCCATATACATAAATGGGTTAATAAAAAAAAAGGGAATTGTCAACTGTTTGCACAACCGTTGTGCAAACGGTCGAAAGCTCCCTTTGTTTTTTTTTAACCCGTTTTTTGTATTTTGGAAAAATACAGTCTCTCTCATTTACATTATTGTGGCTTTTTACTCATTATTTCCGGTCACATTATAGTGATGCACCATAGATATCACATAATCTATATATACACATTTCACTGATATATTTCCAAATCGAAATTATAACTGAGTCAGAGCAATATCACTGTATGAGGTAACTTAGATTTCTATTGTTTTAACTGATGTAAAATTCATGTTTATCAAATAACATTAAGAATTCTATTCCAAGAATCAAAATAACGGAATCCAAAATTATATTTATTTACTTATTATTAATCCAAACTGTATCCTAAAGAACAAACTTTTCACTTTACTGAAATGTATTCCACGTCACGTTTAGATACAATTAATATATTCCACTGTGTGCACATATACTGTGTTATACGCATTGAAGATGCAACATTCTAGTCATTTCTTCAGCATTCCACTGTATTTGTAAGCATTCCTTGGAAATAATGTAATAACGTGATAATGTTAATTTTTGTCTAAATAACTTACAATACTGTAATTTGGTTATAAGGAATATTCTATAGGTTAAGTTATATTTGTATATAATTTGGATTTTTTAGCTTGTACGTATATATATATATATATATATATATATATATATATATATATATATATATATATATATATATACATAGTATATAAATATAAATATATATATATATATATATATATATATATATATAATATATAAATATAATATATATATATATACATATATATATATGTATGTGTGTGTGTGTGTGTGTGTGTGTGTGTGTGTGAGAGAGAGAGAGAGAGAGAGAGAGAGAGAGAGAGAGAGAGAGAGAGAGAGAGAGAGAGAGAGCATGTTGCTGTGCGTGAGTAAGCACGATGGCTGGTTTGTTTTATCAATAAATGAAGTAACTAACAGCAGTCTCCAATTTGCTGTAAATTTCTACAACATTCCTAAAACAAACGGAGCATAAAAAATTGTAACAGTAGTAATAAAACACATACAAGACTTCGTATTGAAGTTTACTGTAAATTCCATGAATAAAACAGGTGTCTATTATTTAGTGTATTTATGACCTCAACTCTTCTGAGAGAATTATACCGGTACTGTTCTTGTGCGTAGCAACCAACTGTCAATATGGCAAATGACAAAATCAATGGTAACTTTAAAATGGCTGAATCTGATTACGAAGGAGACCAGTTTTTCAATTTTTGTCAGTTGAAAAATATTAATAAAATAATATTCATCATCATCATCATCGATATGATAATGACAATAAGAGTAAAAGTGCCACTTTCCAATCATTGTAAACGGTATAAAGTTTCTCGGAAAAACCTGAAGCAGAAGACTGACAGAAAAATGTAATTTTAGACCCCAAATTGTAGCAAACCACCAGTTACATCAATTACCTTTAAGTTAAAACGTAAAGAATATTTGGATATGTAAAGATGAACCGCCGTCAGTCATAACTGCCCCTGAATAAGTCTGCCCTACCAAACAAAAATATTTCACTTTATAAGAATCATGAGGTAGGCTACATGCAAAGTTCAGGTCAATCAGAAGTTAATAAGCCACAGCAGTTTCCTTCCTTAACACTTTGCAGACTTCACTATGCCTTTTAATGAAACATAGTGTCAAATAGAGCTTTTGTTTCTTGACGAATTCTTGCAATAAAACGCCCTAGTTCGTACGAAACAAATATTTCATAATGGAACGCGAAAGGGGCTATTGTTAACTTTAATAGTATAAAAAGGAAGAAAAGAAAGACGGGGAATGATCATAATACCTGGAGAAAGTTTCTGGTGTCTGAGTTTGAAACCAAGAAATTGTTTCAAATATCACTAAAATGTTGCACAAAAAAAGTGCATTACGTTAGTTAATTAATAAAAAATAAAAGGACATAAACACTAACACCCATCCACGCACTGACCCCTTTATGTGATATAAATTCGTTTTAAAAATAGGAAAAATGAAGTGGACGAATATTCAGAATGATATCAAAGAGAACAGGAAACATTCTAGTTAAGAAAATAAAAGGAAAACAAATACGCAACGTATCAGAACCTTAAAAAAAACAAAGAATGGCAGCTTTCACTGTCGAAGTGAATATCAAACAAATGGACACAGCATATTTTCAGTTCCTACAAAATACAATCTTAGAGAGAGAGAGAGAGAGAGAGAGAGAGAGAGAGAGAGAGAGAGAGAGAGAGAGAGAGAGAGATCTGACAATTTCGTAATACAGCAAAAACCCACTTTTCACACACGCACACACACGCACATAGACACATACACACACACACACAGACCCACATCTTGAGCACCGCTAAAAGCAAGGTAGGAGATTTCCGAAAATGATCTTGATATATCAGAGAATTTTTCCCCGGGAGTAACGAAAAGGACATTAACATTTCTAGAACATCTGGTATTTATGCGCTCGTAAAATCCTTCCAAATCCCACTTAAAATTCCCCGGAATTTGGAAATACGGCGCTTTAGATTCTCCCTAGTTACCCTGCGAATGTTGGGCTTCGAGAAGAAATTATATTAAATTTCAATTTCGGGAGATGGAGGACTCCTGCTGCATTTCATAAAAAGGAATATCCCGATTTACTTGCCAGTTCAGACCATCGTTACCTGCAGAGCCTAATTTACTTTCGATAGGATTTTCCAAGGAAGTTATTATTGCATATGTGTACATACACTGAATATAAGTGTACGCGCATGCCAACAACACGATATATATATATATATATATATATAGAGAGAGAGAGAGAGAGAGAGAGAGAGAGAGAGAGAGAGAGAGAGAGAGAGAGAGAGAGAGAGAGAGACGAAAAGTATCTTTCACATTTCCGAAAAAACACAATTTTTGGGGGTTTCCCAGAAACCAAAAATGAAAAAAAAATGTTTCATTTATTTTTAAGTTTGTGTTCGGTTTTAGGGGTCTTCTTTTTCTCTTTCTTCCTCCTCCTCCTCCTCCTCCTGCTAACCCCCTTCCTCCCCCTCCCCCTCTTTCTCGAGAGGATCTCAGCGAGGAATCTGCATTAGTCAACCTTGGAGGCCTTCCACACATCATCCTAAGTATCATTAGCCTCACAAGCAATTTTCGCCCGTCCTTAATTCTCATTTGTGAGGTTCTCGCCCCCCGAGAAATGTTTTCGGCTTCTTTTCCTGTTCGTTCTGCTCTCTCTCTCTCTCTCTCTCTCTCTCTCTCTCTCTCTCTCTCTCTCTCTCTCTCTATAAGCAATACCAAAGCCCAAAGCATATGGACGGTACAATATAATTCTTACCATGTTAGTTCTGTACTCCCTATATATCTCTCTCTCTCTCTCTCTCTAAGCAATACCGAAGCCCAAAGCATATGAACGGTACATTTACAATTCTTTCCATGTTAGTTCTGCCGTCCCCTTAACTCTTCTCTCTCTCTCTCTCTCTCTCTCTCTCTCTCTCTCTCTCTCTCTCTCTCTAAAAGCGATATCAAAGCATATGGATGATATATAATATAAAAACCCAGAACAAAGTACATTTGTACTAGGGTGTATAAGAAGCTTGAGAAATGATTAAATAGTGCTTATCAATTAGTATACCGGATGATAACTCATAGACAAATGACTCTGCTGACATTAAATTCCACAATAAACCGAAACAGAAAACTGGACAAAAGAATGAGTTCATTAACGAGCCCAAAATTAAAAAGTCGCAATCTATAAGAATGAATACTTTTCAACACCACTGATAAGATGCACAATAATGACAAGGCTAGAAATATATTGGCGAAAACTGCTTAGATGAAAAACAAAAATAATATGCCGTGAAATATTCCCAAAGACCATTTGTAACTAGATCACTGCAAGGCAATGTCCCTGGAATACTTTATAGTAAGATTTGAATGAAGTGAATCATTTCTGTAAATGAAACAATGTACATCAAAACTTTGGTTGATTATGTTTTTACGTTTAGGTAAGAAAAAAACAAGTAAAAACTGAGCCGAAGTTTCTTCGTCGCAATCGAGTTTTCTGTATAGCCGCTACAGCGTATAATCAAGGCCACCGAAAATAGATTTATATTTCGGTGGTCTCGGTAAATGCTGTAAGAGCCGCGGCCCATGAAACTTTAACCGCGGGCCAGTGGTGGCCTATCCTATATAGTTGCCAGAAGCACGATTATGGCTAAGTTTAACCTTAAATCAAATAAAAACTAATGAGTTTGATGATTGGAGGATGGATGACCAACATACCAATTTGCAGCCCTCTGGCCTCTGTAGTTTTTAAGATCTGAGGGCGTACAGAAACAATGCGGACAGCAAAAGTGCGGACAGAACGGTTTTCTTTTACAGAAAACCGAAAGCATCACCTTTTCTACAAAGCTTCCAAAAATGTTCATACATTAATTATAACACTGCTGATAACTTTTCCGAAAATTTTTGTAAATGCCCTTCATGAGAGTATGTCACGTGTTCAATCTTAAAATTAAAATCACTGACAGAATTCAATAAGCACCTAAAATTGAACTGCCAGGGGGAATAACATGAATTATACTACTCTGAAGACTTAGTCAAAAGTTAAGAGCAAAAGTCACATCAGATTTCCAATATCGGGCGCAATTTCGTAAGAATTTTTTAACATTTTCATTAGAAATAATAATAATAATAATAATAATAATAATAATAATAATAATAATAATAATAATAATAATAATGCTAATAAAAATAAAGATAATACTAATAATCATCATTATCATAAAAATAATAATAATAATAATAATAATAATAATAATAATAATAATAATAATAATAATAATAATAATAATAATTACGATATAAGACCTTTTAAACGACGAATGAAAATAACGGCTAACAGATATAATAAATGAATTCTTGACCATTAAGTTTGCCTGTTACTCTTGGAAGATTCTTATTTAATACTGAAATAAATATAAAAAAAAACCCGCTTTGGTTAGCCATTTTCATAAACAGGCTTTACAGACTGACTGACTGAAGCAACAGTGATTCTTCAGTCCATTATTATTATTATTATTATTATTATTATTATTATTATTATTATTATTATTATTATTATTATTATTCAGTAGATGAAACCTATTCATATGGAACAAGCCCACCAGAGGGGCCACTGACTTGAAATTCGAGTTCCCAAAGAATATTAAGGTGTTAATTAGGAAGAAGTAAGAGGAGGTAAAGGGAAGTACAGAAAGAGGAGATCCCATTTATTAAAAAAGAAAAAAAAATTAATATATAGATGAATAAATAAAATATATAGATAATAACTGCAAAGACAGAGTTAATCTCGCGTTGACAGACAAAAGGCCCAGATTTAAAGTACGACTTTTTAAAGTACGACTTTAAAGGCTTTGTCGAAATAAAATACTTTTGTGTTGAATATAAAAAATAAATGATAATAAATGCCGAACAACAAGAGTACAAATGAAAACGATAATAGTGATAGAGATTCATCAGTTCCAATGTCATCATGTTATGCCAAGTTCTTGCTACCTGACTGGAGCATGAACCGTATCATATCGGTATTGAAAAATTCCATACTTAACAGACCGAAACTTATGAGCCATAGTTTGACACACACATACATACAATATATACATATATACACATATATTTGTATACATAATATATATATATATATATATATATATATATATATATATATATATATATATATATATATATATATATATATATATATATATATATATATATATATATATATATAATATATCATCAAAAGGAGGAAGCAACAACCATAATAATAATAATAATAATAATAATAATACACACAATAATAATAATAATAATAATAATAATAATAATAATAATAATAATAATAATAATAATAACAGTTTTAAGCTAATATTTAGATCATAACTATAGACCTTATGTAATACGAACGTAAAAAGCTACCTAGACTTTGGTGGCGGTCACTTCCCATGGAAAAGAAAAGTAAAAAAAAACAAAAACATGGCGGAAATCCAGCATTATTAAACGTTATGTGAACAAAAAATTCCCATAAACTGAATGCTTTTAGCTTCTAGGACCGCCCTGTCAAGGGCTAAATTCGTTGGTTAGAAATGATTGATTGATCATGGCTACTAAAACTGGCGTCACAACATCTAGATTGGAATTGAAACTTGAATTATATATGAATGTAGCAGACTGAAGAAGGATTAAGAATAATGGTTTTATATAGTACAAATCTACATCATGATTGGAATTCATACAACTATATCGCCACAATCACAACGACTCTCAAAACAGGAGTGTAGAAAATTAAATGACAGTCTCAGAGTACAATCGAAGGTCTCAGACATGTCTTTTAATATCAAGACAGATAGTGAATTAACCAGAGAGAAAAATACAACTGGATGGATTTTAGTAGTTTCCAAGAACTCCTAATTTAAGGATCAGATGGCAATTCCATTTCAAGAGATGAAAAGCAATAATGTGAATTATCAGGCTTCTTTGAGGCTTGGTATGCGAAGACGACTCGAGTAGCTGGCATCTATGCACACACGGCTTCATTTGAATTGTTTGCGATTATTCAAGTTCAAAATTACATTTCATACACAAAAAAGAAAAACCACACACACATTCGGGCAGCCGTGCGAAGGATATGAAACAAATTCTTAAAATATGATGATAATTGTCATCTCCATTTTTCGGCGTGGGTCTTCTCTGCCGGTTCCACATCACGAATGGATGTTGGTAACTGGCGCCACATCGCGAATGGATGTTGGTAACTGGCTCCACATCACGAATGGATGTTGGTAACTGGCTCCACATCACGAATGGATGTTGGTAACTGGCTCCATATCACGAATGGATGTTGGTAACTGGCTCCACATCACGAATGGATGTTGGTAACTGGCTCCACATCACGAATGGATGTTGGTAACTGGCTCCACATCACGAATGGATGTTGGTAACTGGCTCCACATCACGAATGGATGTTGGTAACTGGCTCCACGTCACGAATGGATGTTGATAACTGGCTCCACATCACGAATAGATGTTGGTAACTGGCTCCACATCACGAATGGATGTTGGTAACTGGCTCCACATCACGAATGGATGTTGATAACTGGCTCCACATCACGAATGGATGTCGGTAAATGTCGCCATTTCAATTATCTTGAGGAGTTTTATAATCTATAAGTCTCTAAACGTTTGTGCAAGGTTTCAGCAATCATAAAAATAAAAAAAAAACCATCGACGATCCTTTCTAGAAAGATATAACTTAAGTTGGACCATCGTCCTAACTCTAAAAGACAATATTAAACGCAAGGAAGTTCACAATAAGCAATTTCATGCTTCAAATGAAAGAAAGCCGAAGCATCATAATTTTCAATATCACTGAGTATGTTCACAATGTCTCGACAGATAGGAAAATGCATGGACTGAATACATGTAATGTAAATATAAATAAACCCTGAGGTTGAATAAATTTAAAAATTTCTACCAAGAAAAAAAAATCCGATTCAAGTATATTCACTTAATAACAAAAAGTTCACTGATGACATCAAAATTCGAAGCAAGGAGAAACCGACGAAGCATAGAGTAATAATTTCCATGATTAGGAGAAAGATATTTAAAAGTCCTCGCTCAAAAAATAATTCCAGTTCATTTCTCAAGAAAACTCCAAAAATTAACTTGAATAAAAGATCAGATCTGAAATTGCTTCTTGCCACTGTGTAATGCCAACCTCAAATTAAGCGGGTCTCAAACAATTGAAGAAAAGGGGGAGGGGAGTGGGAGGGGGAGTGGGAGGAGGGAATTGTTGTGGGGAGAGGTTCAAGTGCAATGAGTAAATGGTAATATGAACGTTAGCAATAAATGCGTTATTTAGTTGCTGAGATGTAATCAAGTAGAAGATGGAGTGACAGGGACTGATCTGGAGAGGTTTATGGAAAATTAGCTCGGTGGAAATAATTCCGATGACAAACAAGCAACCCACAATTATTAGTTTCAGGTGAAGAAAGGTAGAGATAGCACATAAGAGACAAAGAGTCGATTCCAGAAGCTTGGATAAGAGAGGAAGACGTCGCCTCCAGAGGTCGAATGAGTAGTGATAATTATCAGCGGTAGTTTGCAGTAATCATTAATTATTATCAGCGGTAGTTTGCAGTAATCATTAATTATTATCAGCGGTAGTTTGCAGTAATCATTAATTATTATCAGCGGTAGTTTGCAGTAATCATTAATTATAATCAGTGGTAGTTTGCAGTAATCATTAATTATTATCAGCGGTAGTTTGCAGTAATCATTAATTATTACCAGCGGTAGTTTGCAGTAATCATTATTATCAGCGGTGGTTTGCGGTAATAATTAATTATTATCAGCGGTAGTTTGCAGTAATCATTAATTAAAGAAGAGAAAGACTAATTACAATGAAAGTCTGTATAAACTTTCCTTACAGAAATTAATAAAAAAAACTCAAATCTTACTTGTCACCTAAAAGTTTCGTTAGGGAGGCGAATAAAAACTTGCCCCAAAAAAGAAAATACGCCATGAAATTTGTCCCCTATAAAAAGAAACCTCTCATGAAAAGATGAAATGAGTGATATTTCGAGTCTTCATCTAACAAAACCGGAGATAAATCATACAAAAAAAAAAAGGAAAAAATCAATGCCTATGATGAAGGCATAACGCTGAAATTGAAATTAATTCCATAATCTGGAAGGCGCTTTCAGTGCCTACCCTAGAAGCCTGAGGTACCTGGCCGTTTCCTTGCAACCGTGCATCCAATCGTAATTCAATAATACTTTTTAATCAACAGGTGATCTGCCCTTCAGAAACCATCTAATTAATCATCAACGTAACCTGAGAGAGAGAGAGAGAGAGAGAGAGAGAGAGAGAGAGAGAGAGAGAGAGAGAGAGAGAGAGAGAGAAGGGCTTAATCTACGATGTCTAAATGGTTTTCCTTTTTTTAAATTTAAGTCTTCGAGAGGAAAAAAAACCTCGTTGCAGAAAAATTCGGGCCGAGAAAAGAAAGCGATAAACTCGCTCAAGAAAACGGTGGCAGTTTTACACGTAACGAATTCCTCCCTGAATCGTAATCAATGTGTTCTGCGGCTATTTACAGAGCTAACGAATCTGCCGAAGGTTCCGATTTGGAGCAGTAAGGCTTCTGAACGTATCCGCTCCAGTTTACACAGAATGGGTGGTTTAAAGTGATTCGTTGAAACACAGAGGAGGGAATCCATTTTCCGACTACTGGAGACTTTCTTTTTTTTCATTTTTTAAAGATCAAACGCTTTCGTTGCTCTTCCGAGTGACTTTCACTCGAATAATCCCATGGGGGTCTCGGCCCCAATTACGGAAGCTGCTTCACCATTTAATTGTGAACCAAAATGGATTAACCAGAGGGGGTCGTAAAATTAAAAGCAGAAAGGTCACGTGACACGAGAGAGAGAGAGAGAGAGAGAGAGAGAGAGAGAGAGAGAGAGAGAGAGAGAGAGAGAGAATGACGGCACGAGATATTTATTTCTCAATTAATAAATAATGGTCACAAAGCGGTCTTGAATCAGATGCCCGTGAAACGATCTCTTCTCGCACATACACGAAATTGTCGGGGGGTCTTAATCCAGTTAAATTTCACACCCAGTGAACGACAATCATGTTTCCGCCCCCTCCCCCTCCCCCCCTCCCTTCCCTCTTATCTTCAGTCCTTCCCTCACTCCATTATCCTCCCGCCCAAGACCCGGCGGCGGTCCCCCGCCAGAGAAAAATAATAATCATAAACAAATAAAAGGGCAACAACTCTCTCAGTACAAACAAATAAAGAAACGGCTGCTAAAAAAACAATAGAATGCGACACATAAACCAGTAAGAATTGCGCGGCCCTTGCAACTGTTTTTTCAGTCCCCCCCAACCTCACCCCCCTCAACCTCGACACGACACACAAAAAAAGAAAAAAAACATCAATATGCTTTTAATATATATTCTACAATCAAAATGACTCTACGATAGAAAAAAAAGTCGACCATTGTAATCTGCCACATAAAGTAGGCGAACAGGAGGAGCAGGAGGTTCTAGCTCTCTCTCTCTCTCTCTCTCTCTCTCTCTCTCTCTCTCTCTCTCTCTCTCTCTCCAGCAGCAGCAGTAGTGAGAGCTTGTGTTCTCCTCCTATCACAGGCAACACCATGAAATGTGCTGTTGGCGATAGAGAGGGAAGAGGGGAGGGGGGGAGTGTAGGTGAGGGGGAACGGCGCCCCTAGTAAACCAGAAGCTGCTCTCCCCCCTCCCCCTCCGCTCCCCTTCCCCGCAACAATACCAAGGGTCCCAAAACACCATCCGAAACCTCTTTATGCAAACTTCTCATTTACGTGGAGTCTCCGGGGTTGTGGCCCGTCATAAATAGGCGTCGAATGAACGCCATATTTTTGAGAGTCTCTCCCCGGTGTAGCTTACTGTTTCATTTGCATATGGAGACTAAATCATAAGGTATTTGGCGAGAGTAGTAAAGGGGCTTAGAGCAATTGGATAGGAGGGGCCGGCTTCATTTCAATAAGCATACATCAAGGCCTATATTATTGCAATCTCCCACTTCACTGGTTGCCTTACCCGACCATGTAATGAAGTCTGTCCCATTGGGTGACGGCAGTGAATTGTCCGGAGGTGCCACCAACGAGCTCGGAATATCCGCCCTTCCAACACTTGGGTTATTCACAGCATGGAAACGGTATCAATGGCGTAAATTGTAAGAAGTCAAGGAAGGATAATCCTAAGGGCGCCGCCGCTGTAAGGGCGATTTTCCTCGACGTTTCCCTCGGGATTACCGCTCCTACGGAGGAGGCGATTATGTAACTGACTGAAACGAATGCAGTTCAACTCGATGTCCAGAGGCTGAAGGGGAGGAGGGGGGGGAGGGGGAGATCAGGGGAGCGGGGGAAGGGAGGGGGGATAGGAAAAGTAGTGTATATGTAAACATTGAAAAAATAAGAAGTGATTGGCTGAGCTGCCAGAACCAACAGTAAAGTTAATTTGTTAAGATTGTAAGGAATAAGATATAACGAACGCCTCCAAAAGTGAACATTCTGTGAAGGAAATGCGCAGTTTGTAACTCTGGCGTTTTACGTTTTCCTAATTTTAAAGTCTTGAATTATGTTTTCCTTTAAATTATACTATATCAAAAGACATATTATATATATATATATATATATATATATATATATATATATATATATATATATATATATATATATATATATGTGTGTGTGTGTGTGTGTGTGTGTGTGTGTGTATTATGAATCGTCTTCTGACATTGTATAATTAAAAGGTAAACAATTTAAGGCTTTAAAATTTATAAAAATGTAAAACGTGAAAGCTCCATTATATATATATATATATATATATATATATATATATATATATATATATATATATATATATATATATATATATATATATATATATATATATATATATATATGGTTTCCAAGAAAACCAAAGGTTTCCTTTAATCTCCACAATTCTGGGAGATTCCTATATTCTAATATGCACAAATATAATAATCATATAAACATATGTGCATTCCCAAATGGCGTTAACACCTGCTAAAATAAACTTATACAAAAATTCTTCATGGACGTATTATTTACAAATAAAGTCTTTCTCCTAAAATTACGTTGGTAGTGTGGGTAACAATCTGATACCCATTCTGTTCGAAAACGTCCGCGAGAGTGTGTTTATGAGTCTTTTTCTCATTTAAAATGGCTGCATCTAGCCATTTGCAAAATGGTCTACTTCTGCAAAATATTTCCAAGAAATATTTGTCCAAGAAATATTTGCGATGTCAGGATTAAGGACATACTTAGATGTCAAAAGTCATATACATAAATTTGAATCATGCCAGTGCATACTGACAAGGTGAAGGTCATACTTATGAGGTCAAAGATTAAATCCAAAGATTTACAATAAATTTAACCTCCTCCATATTGCTTGAAGTAAGTGAAAATAACTTCCTATCAGGCATACATAATCTATTAATGAAACCGGTATACAGAGTGGGGGTCAGGGTTCAAGACAATCTCAGGTCACATGTCAAACAGCAGTCTAAAACTGTCCATCCAAACAGGATTTCAATTTGCATAAACTATATGAGCCATATGAAATAGAGACTTCACATTCGGCATGCATAATGCACTAATGAAGCTGACGTACAGAAAGTTCAAGGTCAAGGTCACATTTAAAAGTCACCAAAGCCATAAACTCTGAACAATATGAGATAGACTTCATGTTTGGCATGCACAATCCTCTAAGGATACGGATGTGCAGAGTGAAGTCTGGCTCATACTTCTGAGGTCAAGGTTCAGCTAGGTATTTGACACTGTTCATAATCATTCTAAGTCATTGCAAATAAGTTTCAGTCTGTGTAACAACAGGCTTTTTCTTTACAGACACGTGTGTGTGTATACACACACACACACACACACACACACACACATATACATATATATATATATATATATATATATATATATATATATATATATATATATATATATATATATTTATAAAAATTTATATAAATTAATAATATATATATATATATATATATATATATATATATATATATATATATATATATATATATATATATATATATATATATATATATATATATATATGTGTGTGTGTGTGTGTGTGTGTATGTATATATATATACATAGATAGATAGATAGATAGCTAGATAGATATAGATATATATATATATAATATATAAACATATATATGTGTGTATGTATAAGTACGTATAATATACACCACTGCTCTTTCTTTCCTGCGTACCGAGTTAGTGCCCGTATGCTGACACGCCAGTTTTTAGAAGGATATTACCGCCGGAGCTCAATCATATTTAAATAAAATGGATTGTCTTGACTCCCTATTATCAAAACCCAGAAATTAGTACAAATTATTTCCGAACGTTCTTGAGAGAGAGAACTTATGGAACCGGTTTTTTTCTTAATCGTTCGGTTTTTGTTTCCAAATCCATCGTCCTTTTTCTCTACCCATCGAATAAAGTGACTAGCCACAGTTTCTACCTCAAACTCCTGCAAATGTCCTATTAGTGGAGGCATCCTATAATGGCCTCGGGGATAAATTCTTGGGAAATCACTCTTGGGGCCTCACTGGCCAAGGAGTTTCATTAGGAATTTCATAATGTGAAATTAATGTTAGAGAATAAAAATAGAATTGAGGAAAATGCGGTTAAAAATACCGCGCAATATAAAAAAAATGAGCATCACAGGATAAATACAAAAAAAATGGGTATTAGGTAATAAATACGAAAAAATGGTTATTCCAGAGCAAACACAAAACTTGGGCAGAAATAACACTCAGTAATAATAAAGTAGACTAACAGATAAGTCAACAAAGCCTGGAAAGGCAAAGATATATATTACATTTGGTCCATTTTCCTCACGCACGAATTATCAGCAATTATCGGTAAAGGTTTAAATGATTCGTAGAACGGAGGAGGGTCAATGCTCCTCACGGAGAGAACGCAAGACCCCTTACAAAATCTTACAGCAAGAATTATTAGTGCTTAGTTCTTCCATTACTGACGAAGTATTTTATGGCTTACGTACTTTATCATTAGAGGAGCTGGGTCTCTGATCACCATTTTCCTACAATAATACTGACGTCAGGTTAAACTGCTGACGCAGGTTCTGTAAAGATTAAACTTACAACATCACATGAGTTTCGACATAAGTGTAAAACCCTGCTGTATTATTCCTATTCTTGTTGATACCGCTATCGCCATTTTCCACTTTTTTTGACATGTGTGTAAAACTCTGTTGCAATATTCTTATTGCTGTTGATGCTGTTCTCGTCATGCTCTACTGTCTTTTGACATGTGTGTAAAACCCTGTTGCAAAATTCCTGGTGCTGTTGATACTATAATCGTCATTCTCCACTTTTTTTTTTTTTTTGGACACACGTGTAAAACACTGTTGCAATATTCGTATTGCTGTTGATGCTGTTATCGTCATTCTCTACTGTTTTTTGACATATATGTAAACCCCTGCTGCAGTATCCTTGTTGCTGTTAAGACAGTTATCGTCATTATCCACTTTTTTCGACATATGTGTAAAACCCAGTTGCAATATTCTTATTGCTGTTGATACTACAATCGTCATTCTCTACAGTTTTCGACATGTGTGTAAAACCCTGTTGCAATATTCTTGGTGCTGTTGATGCTGTTATCGTCATTCTCTACTTTTTTCGACAAGTGTAAAACCCTGTTGCAATATTCTTATTGCTGTTGATACTGTTATCGCCATTCTCCACCTTTTTTTCGATATAAGTGTAAAACCCTGTTGCAATATTCTTGGTGCTGTTGATGGTGTTAATGCTGTTATCGTCATTCCCTACTGTTTGCGACATATGTGTAAAACCCTGTTGCAATATCCTTGTTGCTGTTAATACAGTTATAGTTATTATCCACTTTTTTCGACATATGTGTAAACCCCGGTTGCAACATTCTTACTGCTATTGATACTATAATCATCATTCTCCACTTTTTTGGGTAACCCAAAGGGCATCTGCCAGTCACGGTACAGGAAGATACAAAACAACAAAGTGACCTAGCATCATGCCAACCCCAGAACCTCCCCGAACGGGAGAGAGAGAAAAAAAACACACATTGCGGATCTCCGAAGGAGAGTTACCTAACGCCATCTGAAAAAGTCGATTGTATCATAATTACCGGCGCAAACACTGAAATTTGCTGGCGATTATTATATTTTTTGTTGGGGTTTATCTTCCAATAATAATAATAATAATAATAATAATAGGATCTCTTATGTTAATGTCGCTCTATAATAATAATAATAATACTAATAATAATAATAATAGGATCCCTTATGTTAATTTCACTCTCATAATAATAATAATAATAATAATAATAATAATAATAATAATAATAATAATAATAATAATAATAATAATAATAATAATAATAATAATAATAATAATAGGATCTCTTATGTTAATTTCACTCTCATGAAATTTTAATAGGGACACTATTGAAGTTGTAAGCTATGTACACAGCACTTCTCTAAACTGCACCACTTTAACTAAGGGATATTAATCCCCAAAAGATTATAGACATAAACAAACCACGAAATTCTATGAAACAAGTTATCTCACCTCAGAAGTGGCAGAGAGAATTTTCTACAAAAACATGCTAAAAATATGTTGAAATGTTACTAAAAAGTGGTAAAAATGTGTGGAAAATATTTAATTTGGCTTTTCTAATTTAAGCACGTCTCACAAAACGTTATAAAAATATGTGGAAAGTATATGATATGGCATTTCTGGTTTACGCATGTTTCACAAAAAGTGGTAAAATGATGTGGAAAATATGTTGTTTTTTTTTTCCTAATTCGCGAATGTTTCTCAAAACGTGATAAAAATAAGTGGAGAATATATAATATGGCTCTTCTGGTTTACGCAAGTCTTCATTAGATGGCTCTGGCACTTAATAATATATAAATATATAAATAAAGTAATATATAAATAAGGTGAAATGGCAACTTGGTGCTTGAACCCATAAGTGGCCCACCGCTTCTCCTATCCCCGTATACCTATTAAAATCAAATCTATTCTTGCCATTAACATTTATCAAATTTATTCTTGCCCCTTATACCTATTAAAATCAAATCTACTCTTGCCATTAACATTTATCAAATTTATCCTTGCCATTAACATGAACATTAGCACTGTCTCCATCAAATTTATCTTGCTGTTACCATTAATTAACATTCAAAAGACTTCAGTCCTGATTTTGTTATAATAATTAAGATCTTGGAGAAACAAATCCACAGTTATGTATATGTAGCCTACATATATTGAAAGATAAAACTGTACAGATAGCTTTCGGGATTCTCTTTGGTTCCCCTTCGACCCCTAGCTACAACCCCTTTTTATTCCTTTTACTGTATCTCCGTTCATATTCTCTTTCTTCCAGCTCAGTGGTCTGGTTAAACTAAGGTATACTCATTTTTCATTCTTCCACCTTACTTTCCACCCTCTCCTAACAATCATTTCATAGTGCAACAGCTTTGAGGTTTTCCCTTCCCATTCCAATAAAAAATTACTATGCCATTCGTTCAGTAATTTCGGAAGACAATAATATTTAATGATCTCGACTCGAACAGAGAAACAACCGCCTCCTTAACTATTCAACACAAACAATTACAACAAACAACGACGAAGAAGGAAATGAGGAAGTCAGCACAAAATGGCTGAGTTGGCAATGTTAGCCATCAGGAAGGTATGGGCCAAGGAAGGACGACCATTTTCAGAAGGAAAAGTGTACAGGTTTATGTTGTAGAAAATATCTGGGTATAAATTATGTATGGTTTACCGTAATGTATATATTTGCTGTATATAACTGGTTGGTCAATAACTTTGGTTAGTTTTAAGCCATTTTTTTTATCAGTATAAATATATGTACATTCATAAATAAAAGAATGTGAAAGGATTTGTTGTAATGAAAATAAAAAAAATTATAAGACAAAATTTTTTTTTTTGTAAATATATGTACATTCATAAATAACAGAATGTAAAAGGATTTATTGTAACAAAATTTAAAAAATTATCAGAATGTAAAATGATTTATTGCAATAAAAAAAATTATAAGAAATAAATTAGTAAATATATGTACATTCATAAAAAACAGAATGCAAAAGGATTTGTTGTAATAAAGATTTTTTAAAAATTATGACAAAAAAAATTCATAAATCGATTACTGAATCAAGACAAAAGTGACCTCATTCCTCCCATGAAAATTACGAATATTTTAACAAATAGCGGTACAGATATAAATAAGTTAACTACGCGGTCCTACAGGCTATTTATTCTCGTTCATTATTTTCTGCCAGAGAGCCAACGTGACCTGTTAATATTTATCTAGTGATAAATTTGCTAATTACAAACTCAAACAACTAATAAATGAGCTGAAGTTTCTCCGGCGCAATCCGGTTTTCTTTACAGCCGCTACAGCTTATAATCAAGGCCACCGAAAACAGATCTATCTTTCGGTGGTCTCGATATAATGCTGTATGAGCCGCGGTCCCTGAAACTTTAACCACGGCCCGGTGGTGGTCTATCCTATATCGTTGCCAGAAGCACGATTATGGCTAACTTTAACCTTAAATAAAATAAAAACTACTGAGGCTAGACGGCTGCAATTTGGTACGTTTGATGATTGGAGGATGGATGATCAACATACAAATTTGCAGCCCGCTAGCCTCAGTAGTTTTTAGGATCTGAGGGCGGACAGAAAAAGTGCGGACGGACAGACAAAGCCGGCACAATAACAAAACTCATGTTACAAAAAAGATATAATCTCAGTAAAAAAGACACTAAAACAATAATATTGACATTGATAAAGATCATAGTGTTAATGAAGGTACTAAAATACAATGGTAACATGAAAAAAGAGAACGCATACGATATATATATATATATATATATATATATATATATATATATATATATATATATATATATATATAAAATATATATAACTCATAATTATCCTTTTAAATATCATTCGGTTCTGCCTAACTAAAAACAAATATAAAAAAATATATAAGATAAGAAATTACAAATACTTCCTTGAATTTAGGTATTATCTAGAGTCATCCATCGGATGGCCAAGAGAGAGAGAGAGAGAGAGAGAGAGAGAGAGAGAAAAAGAGAGGGGGGAGGGGAAGGAGGAGGAGGGAGGGGGGAGAGGCTCACCCTGCATCCATGAAAGAGCGCTTAGATTGGACCATATGTTTTCCTAAATGTTCTCTACCATTCCGTGCGATAGGGTGTTGGAGAATATGTCCGGAGGTGGGAGGTGGAGGGAGAGGGGGAGGGGAAGGGGGAAGCTGATGCGTCCATTTCGCCCAGATGGCACGGTATCAGTCATGAAATCAAACGTGTTGGAAATTGGTTGTTCCTTATGTTATTTTTCGATGTCACGACTTAGGTTTTATACTCGACGTCGCAGAAGGGGAAAAATATGGAGGTGTGTGGAGCCCGAGGTAGGTGGGGGGAGGAGGAGACAGACAGACAGACAGACATACAGACAGACGGACGGACACACACACACACACACACGCTTTCTATTCTTGCTACGTTCTTGATTCTAAAAAAAAGCTATGAAAGATTCTGTATTTTCGTGTAGATCTTACCAATGTATTCTATTCCTCGTTAAAAATTTACATTCCAGCATTAAAAAACTTTTGCATTTTCACGTATCATGCCAATTTAAATGTTTATTTTGTTTTATGATAAACATTTACGTTTCAAAATTACAGAAATAAATCTTCACATCCCCCACCTTACGGCCACTTCATTTAGGATACCAAGACCCTTTTGTTCATCACCTCTGCCACTCCCCTTTCCAGAAACTGCTAGTTCTCCCTCATGTGCATAGGTCCTAGTGGTGAAATGGTACAAGGCTAACCCGAAATAGTTGACGGGAGCCGAAAGGCTAACAAACTGGAGCGATACCCAAGATGAGGAAGGGAAAGATATAAATATTAAGATATAATATATATATATATATATATATATATATATATATATATATATGTATATATATATATATATATATATATATATATATATATATACATATATATATATATATATATATATATATGTATATATATATATATATGTACATATAAATATATATATGTGTGTATATATATAAATATATATATATATATATATATATATATATATATATATATATATATATATATATATATATATATATATATATATATATATATATGCATACATACATATACATATACACGGAAACTGTCTGCCATCGCGCTTAAGCATACCAGCGTACAAAACAGGGCTCCTCCAGCGACAGCGTTCTAAATATAAAGCGGACAAATTCAATACCCATCGTATATTATTTCGGTTTAACCAACCGTAAATTCGCCTTGAAAACCACAGTTTGTCAACTCGCACCTCGCAATTTACACATAAAATTTATCTACATACTTCTAAATCGATTCATTCACCCCCACCCCCCTAAACCCCTAATGGTAACTCACTCAAACATAATGCGTCACTCAAAAGTTGTCGTGTTCAGAGAGAGAGAGAGAGAGAGAGAGAGAGAGAGAGAGAGAGAGAGAGAGAGAGAGAGAGAGTTCCCATAAGGCGCATTTCCCAAAGCCTATGTGTCTTCATCCTCCATATCTTCATTATTGTTCAAAGAGCATAATTCTAGGTCCTAATGTCCTAATTACAATTACAATTACAATTCGTATCGTCCAGCATCCATGTACTTCCTAATCTCTAATCTAAATTTAATGTCGCACGGGAACATAAAAATAAAACGTGGAACTACACTTTAACAATAAAGGGCTATTGATAATAATCAATTTGCAACATTCGAGCAAAACCATTAAATATCCTTAGGTGTTGTTAGTGTTATGTATTGGATTCAATTTCAAACATTTATATTGAATGCTTGACAAGTGTAGCTTGGAGACTATCCGAAAACAACAACAACAACAACAACAACAATAATAATAATAATAATAATAATAATAATAATAATAATAATAATAATAATAATAATTAAAAGCCACAGCAGTGCTAAAAATATTTATGTACACAGTTACATGAATATTTTTAACACTACTGTGGCTTTTAATTCTCAATAATAATAATAATAATAATAATAATAATAATAATAATAATAATAATAATAATAATAAAATAAAAGTTCACAGTAAACGATAGACAGCACAAGCAACGGAAAAAGAGTAGAATTTTTTTTAGCAAGATGTTCATCTGTCGTTTCAAAATACGTCTTTTTGCGTTATTAAAATGAAAGCCTAATAAGGGAAACAAATCTTACTCCACGCGAGCAATAATAAAATGAGAAGTACATTTAGAGATATGAGGAGTCCAAATAAGACAAAGAATACCAAATTTCCTCTTATAACTTAATTATACAAGGAAAATTATTTTCCACTCAATTTAGCCTGAAAATTCGAAATCTTACTACCACAAGAAACTGAACCTTTATTAGCGTAAGAATATTAAAATCAAAGAATCCTGGGAAATGTAACATTCAGTGACTCAAATAACAGAAGACGATTACAAAAGCAATGACAGGACTGAGCAAGAAAATCCACGAATGAAATGAACACCTGGGAACAGAAAACCTCCGCCAAGGCAATGGTGATTATAGGGGTACATCCAAACCTAACCTAAGCTAACCTTCTTAGGACACATTCGAGAGTCGGGGTAAGCTGGGCCCCTTTCGATATTCCACTCGGCTATGGAAATAATAATTATCTTGCTTTTGCACTTTTGAGAGAGAGAGAGAGAGAGAGAGAGAGAGAGAGAGAGAGAAGTCCTCGTCCACAAAAGTTTGATCCCTTTCTATGCCAAAGTCTAAGCACTTGTTGCCGGTCATAAGGACAAACTTCTGGTAAAATTTGCTAAACAAAACAAGTAAAAAATGTGCCGAAGTTTCTTCTGCACAATCGAGTTTTCTGTAGCGCGCATAATCAAGGCCACCGAAAATAGATCTATCTTTCGGTGGTCTCGGTATAATGCTGTATGAGCTGCTGCCCATGAAACTTTAACCACGGGCCGGTGGTGGCCTGTCCTATATCGTTGCCAGACGCATGATTATGGCCAACTTTAACCTTAAATAAAATAAAAACTACTGAGGGTAGAGGGCTGCAATTTGGTATGTTTGATGATTAAAGGGTGGATGATCAATGTACCAATTTGCAGCCCTCTAGCCTTAGTAGTTTTTAAGATCGGAGGGCGGACAGAATAAAGTGCGGACGGACAAATCCGGCACAACAGTTTTCTTTTACAGAAAACTAAAATTAAGGTGTCCACAAAATCGAGAAATTTCAATGAATATTAAAATTATAAATTTCACTACGTACGATGAAATTTCAGAAAAAATCAATAATTTTGTAATTTCAATAAGCATGAGAACGAAAAAATTTCATTTCTTAATTAGATATCATAAAAAAATAATTAATTTTGCAATTATAATAAGTACGGGAATGAAAATTTTCACTGTTTAATGAAATTACAGAAAAAATAACCAATTCTGACATTTCAATAAGTAGGGGAATGACAAATTTCACTATTTTAATGAAATTACAGAAAAAAATAATCAATAATTACAAAAAAAAAAAATAATCCATTCTGCCTTTTCAATAATTATGGGAATGAAAAATTTCACTACTAATAAAATTACAGAAAAAATAATTAATCAACGCATACAATACTTTTATAGGCTTATATTAAAAGATTTAGGAGCTCCAGAAAAACCCTGAGGAGGAAAGGAAAAAGTTTGTAAACTTTTCAACTAAATACCTCAAACTAATGAAATAAAAATTCATAACTATTATTATTATTATTATTATTATTATTATTATTATTATTATTATTATTATTATTATTATTATTATTATTATTATTATTATTATTATTATTATTATTATTATTATTATTATTATTATTATTATTATTATTATCCAGTAGATGAAACCTATTCTTATGGAACAAGCCCACCAAAGGGGCCACTGACTTGAAATTCGAGCTTCCAAAGAATATGGTGTTCATTAGGAAGAAGTAAGAGGAAGTAAACGGAAATACAGAAAGAGGAGATCCCACTTACTAAGAAATAAAAAAAAATATATTAATAAATAGATCAAAATGTATTAAAATGCAAGGCGAACAGTATTAGGATAGTAAAGCATTGCATCTTCTTTTAAACTTATTATTTGGACATGTTGTCAAGTATTCATCCTATCTACTTATAAAACAAAACAATTTGACTTAATAAATCACCTTCAGTGTCATCTCTGCCTCGTTACCACGTGGTATTTCACGAATTTAATTAAACTGCCGAACAAGTTATGAAAATATCAAATATTACTATCACTGACAGTTTTTCATTCTCTCCCTCGAATAATCCCTTCATTATCTCTCCTTCTAATTAACCCAGTCTGCATCTTGAGCTAATTTTCTACCTATTTTTTTTTATTTCCCCTCTTGTCCGATACCTCACGGTCTATTAAACAGGTAATCAGCATCTCAGTACTAAATACTGCATACTGAACAAGTACTTATTACTACTGTCTTTCCCTACAGCCAATATATAAAATTTTCCGAATCATTCAGATATTATTATTATTATTATTATTATTATTATTATTATTATTATTATTATTATTATTATTATTGTTGTTGTTGTTGTTGTTGTTGTTGTTGTATGTAATGAAAATCCACAATTATTCAGTAAAAAATATATCATTATGTAAAATAAACATAGTAATATATTTACCATTATAATTGTGGATTTTCATTACACAGACTGTTTCACGAGATTGTGAATTTCTTAGCAATCATTATTATAAAATCACTAGTATTATTATCATTATTATTATTCAGAGCATAAACCCTATTCATATGGAAGAAGCCCACAGGGGTCTCTGACTTGAAATTCGAGCTTCCAAAGAATATGGTGTTCATTCGAAAGAAGTAACAGAAGCTAAGAGGAAATGCAGAGAGAAGAGAGATCAGTTTTTAGGAAAGAAAAAATGAATTATAAAATGAACAAATAAGTATATAAAAATGTAAGTAAATTATTAAAATACAAAAAGAGGTTTGTTTTAAGGCAGTAATACGTTGCATCTTTGCCTGAACTTTTCAAGTTCCAGTTGCGCAACATCTTCAGCAGGGAGACTGTTCCGTTCCACAGTCCAACGGTGCGAGGAATAAAGGACTTCTGGAAATGATGAGGAGTCTGACAGCGAGGCACATTCACTAGATACGTACTTCAATCGACAACAGAATCCAATTAAATTGCATTCGTACATCCCTTTAAACGGAAAAATTATCAGCAGCCTCTTCTCTTTTCCGAAAAGCTTCCTCCGAGGAATCGATTTCTCATCTCGAAAGCTTTCACAGTTTCGCTCGGAAAATGCTCTCTCTCTCTTCTCTCTCTCTCTCTCTCTCTCTCTCTCTCTCTCTCTCTCTGTGTTTCCTGTGTTTACTGCCGCTGTACATCACCTTCTTACACTTTTAATGGCTCCTCTGCTTTTGCCGTCTCGCCACTGCCGTTTCTCTTGTCTTCCGAGGTATTTTTGAAGATGAGAATGAAATCCCCCCCAACCCCCGCCCTGTTCGTACATTTCCCATAAATGCCCAGACTCATTCATTCTGTGTCTCGCGCGCATTAAGGGAATTCATT
>NC_089757.1:32858264-32893264 GCF_040412425.1 Macrobrachium rosenbergii | reverse complement strand
AATATACATATACTTTTACCCCTCATCTAATACTATCTATGAATTTTGGATGGTGCTAAGAGACCGTACCCTGAGCCTTATAAGTGTTGCTCAGCTTTGACCGGGCACTGGGCACCAAACGTTTAGTGAACCTGTTACTATCCCAGGTATATGGCGTCTTTTCCTCCTTAGAGAAGGTCGTCAGCAAAGGTGTTATTTGTTTGGTTTCCATGTAACTAATTCACTGCTTGTCAACGTAAAAAATTAACTGCTTTTCAACGTTGCTAATTCACTGCCTATGTCAATGTAACTTATTCACTGCTTTTCAACGCTATTCATTCACTACTCATGCCAACTGATGCATAGCTGAGTTTGACAGAACGTGCCTAAGCTGTTCTGACTCTCCTGGAAATCAAACCTGGCCTCTCTCCCGGGTAAGTCAAGTATCATGACCACTAGATCACTAGGACCCATGTGCACACATATGGGAATGTCAGTTACATATTCACTACATCACTAATCCATCGGGTCTTGTCAGTACTGGGAGCCACACTGCCCTAAAATGGAAAACTGCAGTATCTGCATAATTTTCGAAATTGAGATATGCCACCTATTGGGCTCGTTAAACACTAATACATAAGTTACCGCAGTTTCAGAATGATTCTTCAATGCTTTATTTAAGGGGTCCCACTTGCAGTATCTGCAAAATCAGTAGTAAGGCAAGGGAAAACTGCAGTATCTACCATTTTTCTTAGTTTTGTATTTCTGCAGATACTGCAGTCTTCCAATTTAGGGCAGCAAGCAGCACATGAGACCCTGAAACACCCATGGATAATCCTATCTCATTAATGTTTCTTTAAAACCTCAGCAGTAACATATGCCATGATGTGGTGGAAAAAATATTTATGGGAACAGCAGCCCAGTGGCAAAGCACAAGGCTCTCATTTGCAGTGTCCACGGTTTATTCCTGGAATGCCGCCCACCAGTTAACCCAACAGCGAACGGAAACCAGATTCAGTTTGAGTCAAGGAAAAAGGCATGACGATGGCAACCTGATTCCTAGAGATTTGCTGAGAATCAGAAGGCTCTAATCTCCTAAAGCTATCCAATCTAAAAGGGCACAAGTGTATGGTAAACAAACACAAATTTATACACAGTATATATATATATATATATATATATATATATATATATATATATATATATATATATATATGTGTGTGTGTGTGTGTGTGTATAATATATATATATATATATATATATATATATATATATATATATATATATATATATATATATATATATATATATATATATATATATATATGTGTGTGTGTGTGTGTGTATATAATATATATATATATATATATATATATATATATATATATATATATATATATATATATATATATACTGTATGTGTGTGTTATATTTATGCATATAATTAGTTTGTTAGTTATATGTACATATAAAATGAAACATGCATACAAATTTATCCAATATAATTTATGAGCACGACCGTGCTTAAACGCATATATACATACATTCATACACTCACACGCAAATATATAGCAACACACACACACACACACACGGAAGAGAGGATGCACTATAACAGTAAGGGGTAGAGCGCACCAGTGATATAAGCTGACGATAAAATACAGAAGAACATGGCAATACAAGTCATCGAAAGTAATGAGAGTCCGTTAATGCGCGCGTGGAGAGAGAGAGAGAGAGAGAGAGAGAGAGAGAGAGAGAGAGAGAGAGAGAGAGAGAGAGAGCACATAACCTCAACGTTACCAAATCTGATTCCAATGTTTAGACATGACTTGTAGATCGCTTTTATTCTGCAAAATGTTCGTTGTGCAGTTCCTGCACCAAAGGGTCCTCGTTGCTTGTAACAAGCGCACAAGCAACTCGCGAGCAACATATACAGATAAAAACGTTGATTACTTAGAATGTAGAGGGAGTTCCGTTGTCATTTACTTGTAAGCTACTCTGTTTTTGATATAACACATAAACTTATAATTGTATATAGATATTCATTGTCTATTGTTCGAATGAAACGCCGCTTGTTGCTTTGACTGCTAAACAGTAAGTCTTCATACGTTAATTAAGTACCTGAATGTTTATTTTTTTTCTTTTGCTGTTCCTCTTCCTTCGTTTTGTCGATAAACCTCAAGTGTCTTTGTTTTCCTACCTCATGCATCATACATCCTAATTGGAGCATAAAACTGTATTAGACTTTTTCAGGATGACTAAGCACACTGACAAATGGCGCTTTCCTACGTGTAATTATATTAGCCTCGGATATACCAACATAATTCTTGCTACTTTGTCTAACTTATTCACCTGGTCCTTGTTACACTACAGTATTGGTGTTTGTGTACCTACTGGTGTTATATCTGTGTACACTTCCCCTTACGCTCTGGCATCAGCTTGCATAACTCACGTTTAATCATGAGATACAGAGATTTGGGGTCCCTGATTCTCTGCTGGATATATTTCGACACTCTTTGGCTTTTTGTCCAACATAGGCGTTATGTTATAATTTTTTTCATGAGAATAGGTGCCTCATATCGATTGTTTTTCCCAGTTACTGAGACATTTCAGAGTATCCATCCTGTGGGTAAACGGAAAAATTAGGACCTCACGTCTACTTAAATTCAGAACCTTACATATATATTTTAGGTTATACGAGAACAGAACAGAATACAGAATTTAAACCTGAGCCCAAGCGCTGGTACCCAAGGGGTCAATCAGCGCTGAAACGGAAATTGACGGTAAAATGGTTTAACGGAAGGAAAACCTCGCAGTCGCACTATGGATCAATTGTTAGGAGACGGTGGAAAGTAAGATGGAAGAAAGAGAATATGAACGGAGGTACAATAAAAGGAATGAAAAGGGTTGCAGCTAGGGGCCGAACGGACTCTACAAAGAACCTTTAGTAATGACTACAGTGCACCGCATGAGATACACTGACGGCTCTACTAACCGCCCCCCAACTCCCCCTACGGAGTTAGGTTGAAGGGGGTTATGACCTTCCACAAAAATATTATGCTCGTTTACTCTTATAACAAACCTTTATTTTTCTCTTCGTAAAGACAGTGCATTATTCATTAGCTTGCAGCTGTAACAACCTGTAATTATCAATAATACATGTAATTAGCATATGCGAGTATGTACAGAAGGGTGTAATTAGGCACACAAAGTTCTGAAAAAACTCATATATACAAAAGTTCCAAAAATACAGTAGCCATGTGTTAAATGAGGGTTGTTTACATCAACAACTAATAAGACCGATAACAGACGGGGCTATTTTGTATACGTTCAATGTTAAGTATCAAGAATCAAGCACCCAATAACATATTACGCTCTCTCGCCTAAGTGTCATGCTATTTATCGAATATTTTCAATGTACACCATTATGTTCATCTTGCTGAATTGAACTGAATACAGAATTTAGGCCAAAGGCCAAACACTCGGACCTATGAGGTCATTCAGAGCTGAAACAGAAATTGACAGTAAAAGGTTTGAAAGGCGTAACAGGAGGAAAAACCTCTCAGTTGCACTATGAATCAATTGTTAGGAGAGGGTGGAAAGTAAGATGGAAGAAAGAGAATGTGGAAGGAGGTACAGTAAAAGGAATGAAAGGGGTTGCAGGTAGGGGCAGAAGGCACGCTCCAAAGAACCTTAAGTAATGCCTACAGTGCACCGCATGAGGTGCACTGACGGCACTAACCCCCAACGGGGATTCATCTTGTTGAAATACCGAATTTGATGCTCCCAGTAATGGACTGAGCCGCCCTCTGTGCGATTGCAATATGTTTAATTCCCAGTGTGTTATTGAGACCAAATGTCTGTACGGAAAAACTTGTTAAATCTCTTCAGGGTATTAAGAATTATATTGCAAAATTCTGCCCTAAAATGGAAGACTGCAGTATCTGCAAAAATACAAAACTGAGAAAAATGGTAGATACTGCAGTTTTCCACTGCCTTACTACTGCAAATGGGACCCCCTAAATAAAGCACTGAAGAATCATTCTGAAACTGCAGTAACTTATGTATTAGTGTTTCAGGGGCCCAATAGGTGGCATATCTCAATTTCGAAAATTTTGCAGATACTGTAGTTTTAGGGCAGAATTGTGTTTGTGCATCTACGCCCAATAGTTTCCTACGTACAATGCTGGTATTGCCAACGATTAGAGAAAATTTTCACGCCCACAAATAAAATCTGAAAAAACTATACTAATATTTCACGCCCACAAAATAAAAGCTGAAAAAAACTCATTATGTTCACGCCCACAAAATGAAAGTTGAAAAAACTTACTAATATTTTCAAGCCCACAAAATAAAAGCTGACAAAACTTACTAATATGTTCACGCCCACAAAATAAAATCTGAAAAACTTCCTAATATTTTCATGGCCACAAAGATGAAAAACTTTACTAATATTTTCACGCCCACAAAATAAAACCTGAAAAATCTTACCAATATGTTCACGCCCACAAAATAAAAAATGAAAAACTTAATATTGCACGTCCACAAAATAAAAGCTGAAAAACTTACTAATATTTTTAGTCTTTCACGCCCACAAAATAAAAGCTGAAAAAACTTTATTAATATTTTCATGCCCCAAAAATAAAAACTGAAAAACTTACCATGTTCACGCCCACAAAATAGAAGCTGAAAAACTTACTAATATGTTCACGCCCACAAAATAAAAGCTGAAATAACTTACTAATGTGTTCACGCTCACAAAATAAAAACTGAAAAAACTTAATAATATGTTCAAGCCCACAGAATAAAAGCTGTAAAAACTTATTAATATGTTCACGCCCACAAGATAAAAGCTGAAAAAACTTACTAATATATTCACGCCCACAAAATAAAAGCTGAAAAAGCTTACTAATATTCTCACGCCCACAAAATAAAAGCTGACGAAACTCACTAGTATTTTCACGGCCACAAAATAAAAGCTGGCGTCAAGGCTCTAAAAGCCCGCAAGCCATCTTAAAGTGATAGGGAAAAAGTTCAACATAATATTAAAAAAATCCCACTATAAACCAACATCCCCATTCAAATAATCCATGGAAACACCAACAAAGACGTTTTAAAATATCAATAACTTTTTAGTTTTCTGTAAAAGAAAACTATTGTGCCGGCTTTGTCTGTCCGTCCGCACTTTTTCGGTTTGCTCTCAGATCTAAAAAAAACTACTGAGGCTAGAGGGCTGCAAATTGATATGTTGATCATCCCCCTCCAATCATCAAACATACCAAATCGCAGCCCTTTAGCCCCAGTAGTTTTTATTTTATTTAAGGTTAAAGTTAGGCATGACCGTGCGTCTAGCAACGATATAGGACAGGCCACTTCCGGCCCGCGTTTAAAGTTCTATGGGCCGCGGATCATACAGCCTTATACCGAGACCACCGAAAGATATTTATATTCGGCGGCCTTGATTACACGATGTACAGAAAACTCGACTGCGCCTAAGAAACTTCGGCGCATTTTTTTACTAGTTGAAGTTAAGAACTTATTTGATAATTTCCACTAAAATTAACAGTAAATTCTAGCTCACATTCTCACACAGAGAATGAGCTACGGCAATATAATCACAGAAGCAGGAAACCGAAAAGGTGATATTAATTGGATAAAACAATAAAAATAAAAAGGAATCTGTCTTCTGGAATCCATCAGAAATTGGAACAAACTAACAGAATACAATAAAGACGTAAAATGGCTTGGGTTCAAAAAAAGGTTTCTTGTGTACTTTTAGTTTTCTGTAAAAGAAAACTGTCGAGATGGATATTTGTCTGTCCGTCCGCCCTTTTTCTGCCAGCCCTCAGATCTAAAAAAACTACTGAGGTTAGAGGGCTGCAAATTGGTATGTTGACCATACCCCTTCCAATCACCAAACGTAACAAATTGCAGCCCTCTGGCCTCAGTAGTTTTTATTTTATTTACGGTTAAAATAAGCCATAATCGTGCTTTTGGCAACGATATAGGATAGGCCACCACCGGGCAGTGGTTAATGTTGAATGGGCCGCGGCTCATACAGCATTATACCGAGACCACCGAAAGATAGATCTATTTTCTGTGGGCTTGATTATACGAAGTACAGAAACTTCGGCGCATTTTTTACTCGATTTTTTTTTTTAATCATTCCTCCTTCCTTTTTAATCTTGCAAATTTCCCCAAGCTGCGACTTATGCGATCTGCCATTTCCCGGGTGCTTGCTTCTCGTTATGAGATGTAAATGAAGCATTCTTGGAGGGAATAAGCACAACTGAAAATGCCAAAGATATGTACCTTTTCGAGAGGGTTTTCTATGCTAATTTTCAATTTCATTTCAATTCTGAAGTATTTTGTGCAGCCCTTTCCTCCCCCTGCATGCAAATATTTACATTTCTCTCTCTCTCTCTCTCTCTCTCTCTCTCTCTCTCTCTCTCTCTTTTAATTTTGCACTATTTTTGATAAGGGTTTCGCGCACCCTCTGCACGGCTTTTATTATTTTCAATTTGACAATTTCACTATTTCTTCTCCAATTTTATGAGCTCCAACCCGTCCTCGTGAGAGAGAGAGAGAGAGAGAGAGAGAGAGAGAGAGAGAGAGAGAGAGAGAGAGAGAGAGAGAGAATGAATACGGCAATAACTGTAAGGGATGGCGCACCGGTGATATAAGCTAACAATAACACTAAAATACAGAGGAACATGGCTACACAAATCATCGAGTGTAATGAGAGTGAGTGACTGTGCAGGCAAGTTTTCCCCGTGTCCTTTTTCCAACCATTTCGCTCTCTTCCTTCCTCGGCTAAAAAGACACCCGCCAGGCCTACCAATTTCGTGGAGGGCTAAAATAAAATCTTAATTTCTTATGTCACGTAAGATGACATGGCCGGCTGGGCGAGGCTTAACCAGCATCCCATTCGATAATCTCTCCAGAGTGTGCGGACCATGATGCTACTGAATTGAACTGAATATAGAATTTAGGCCAAAGGCCAAGCACTGGGACCTATGTGGCCATTCAGCGCTAAATAAAGAATTTTGGCTAAAGGCCAAGCACTGGGACCTACGAGGTCATTGAGCGCTGAAACGGAAATTGACAGCAAAAGGTTTGAAAGGTGTAACAGGAGGAAAACCTGAAAGCAGTTGCACTACGAATCAACTGTTAGGAGAGGGTTGAGGATAGTAAGGTGGAAGAAAGAGAATACGAAAGGAAGTTCAGTAAAAGGAACAAAAGGGGTTGCAGCTATGGGCCGAAGGCACTCACCCCCTACGGGGACCATGATGCTATTCCCTGATACTCTCAAGTTTCCCCAAACACATACTAATGTGGGCCACTAAATCTCCGCTTTTAATGAGTGACAAACACTTGTTGTGCTTTTAGGCGAGGCCAATAACGCGCACGCCCCATCCCTCGCCAAATGCCCCACCCCACGCCCCAACACCGCCCTCCTCCTCCTCCTCCTCCTCCTCTCTTCCGCCCTCCACCCCACCGCCTTACCTTCTCACACAAACACAAAGAAAAGCATCAGAGCTTCCTAAATACTGCTGCCATAAATGTGAGGGTAATGCTGCGAGAAAGCAAAGAGAGGAAGGAAGGAAAAGGTGGAGGACGAGGAGGAGGAGGAGGGAGGAGGAGGAGGAGGAGGAGGAGGAGGAGGAGAAGGAGGAGGAGGAGGAGGAGGAACTCGAGCTGGAGATGGAGGACGAGGAGGAAGAGGAGGAGGAGGGATAACTCGAGCTGGAAATGGAGGAGGAGGCGGAGGAGGAGGAGGAGGAACTCGAGCTGGAGATGGAGGAGGAGGAGGAGCAATAGGAGGAGGAGGAGGAGGAGGAGGAGGAGGAGGAGGAGAAGGAGGAGGAACTCGAGCAGGAGATGGAGGAGGAACTCGAGCAGGAGGTAGAGACGAAGGAGGAGGAGGAGGAGGGAGGAGGAGGAAGATATTGCAGGCGTGTATAATTACCATAAATACGTGTAAATAAAGCATGCTAGCGAGCCATAAGCCGCAAAGTTAGACTGGAACTGGGGGGCTTACAGTCATCAGTAGGTGAGAACTAGTTGCCGGCAGCAGAGAGCCTTGCATTATGTATATTCAATTAGCAAATAGCTGGTTATAATGGCTGCTCTTACGGCCGTTATGATACAGAGTTGAGGCCTTCTCTTAATGGCAACCCGGTAAAAAAAAAAATATATAAAAAAAGAATGTTCAATATTTCTTCTTTCCCTTAAGAAAAAAATAAAAAGCTAGTTCCTCGCGCTGGTTTTAGCCTACTTCTGAACGGCATCTGCTTTTATCTGGGAAATTCTTCGGTGTCCTATCAGTCCACCTTTACTTCTTTTTTTTCTTTGGTAATGTTCACTTAAAAAAAAAAAAACACGCCGTACCTTGCTACTTTTAAAGTGACAAAGTTTATGGTATTCGGTAATACGACCAGTTTAAAATGGTTCGTTTACCAACAGCAAAGCTTTTATATATAAAAAAAAATGGGAAAAATTACATACATTTACAATTATTACGCATACCTATACGTACATAGATACGTACATACAGCCACAATCACACAATTGTATGTGTATATATATATATATATATATATATATATATATATATATATATATATATATATATATATATATATATATATATATATATATATATATATATATATATATATATATATATATATATATATATACATATACTCTCACACACACACAAAAGTAGGCACGAAAGAAAAATCTAACAGCGCGAGTGCAAAAACCGAGGCTATTATGCCCATGATAATTTTAACCTAAAAATGAGCGAGCATCTCGTTAACAGAAGCGAATGCTGGCTCGGCACGAGACCTACTGTGTATAAATTCGAGGCGGCCCAATATTAAGGTCGTATCCTAAAGCGTATTTTCTTAAGCAAAACTCAATTAAAAAGGCGATTAGGAAAAAGGATAATGGCCGACGCGATCGTTAGCATCATTCGTGCTTTCGTCTGTATTAATTGGAATGATGGAATCCATAATGTTATTCTCATTTCATTCCCTGCGAGATGAAGACAGAAGGAGGAACGTAAGTAGCGGGGTTTGTGGTCGGAGGCAACGAGAAACAACAGGAAGTGGGGGCCAGGAGAGAGAGAGAGAGAGAGCAGAGAGAGAGAGAGAGAGAGAGAGAGAGAGAGAAAAGGAAGTTATCCTTCAGGTAAGAACTATATCACATTTTCTCATTAGTTAACAATTACATCTCGGTGGCCCTTCTTAAAATCTTGAGTTACAGCCATTTTTCGTGTCTCCTTCTAAACCACTGCTGCTCTTCACCTTGACCTCTGAGACCGGAGCGTTTAACATTATCGTCATTATCATTATATCACCATCATCCGGTAGCTCTTTCGGTCGTCGTCTTCCTGTGGTTAAGTGGAGCTTTTTTTTTTTAAACATTTTATCCCATTAGGAGTTTGCCCTAAAGTTTTAGCAGCTACGAACTGATTCTCACTCGCTTCTTAAAATGCAATATAGAATAAGAATATCCAAGCATTTGTATATTTCACAAAGGCTAAATGATTATCTTCCTGTTACTGTGTCTGTGGGTTCGATTCCCCACACGGCTGAAAGGGACTATTCTTACACACACACATAAATATAAATATGTATGTATGTGTATATATATATATATATATATATATATATATATAAATATATATATATATGTTTATATTTATGTGTATATATATATATATGTGTAAATATATATATGTATGTATGTAATATATATATATATATATATATATATATATATATTTATATTTATGTGCATATATATATGTATACATATATGTAAATATATATATATATATAATATATATATATATATATATATATATATATATATATATATATATATATATATATATATATATATATATATATATATATATATATATATATATATATAAGATACTTCACGACCTCGAAAAGTCTATTACTGTTTCAAAAGTGAACAGGTAAATCTTTTGAGTATGAATAGGTCGAAAGTATGTGTGAGTGTGTTGTGTACGTATGAGAGAGAGAGAGAGAGAGAGAGAGAGAGAGAGAGAGAGAGAGAGAGAGAGAGAGAGAGAGAGAGCAGAAAATCAATTCAGTTATTAAGAAGCGAACATGAAATCGCAAATGAATAATAACGTTTCCATCAACTATTCTTTGTACTACAAAGAATATACCTTTGACTTAAGCCTCCACTGAACTCACATTCCATTTAAAAATTTAGTATCCCTATCTCGCCATCTGTGTTTACTCGCAGTCGGGCTAATGAGCAACATAAATTAGGTTATTCGAGTTTACCTTCTTAATTACTAATCAATTGTACGATTGGGGCTCTGAGAGAAACCCAATAATCCTTGGTAGAATCTCACCTGCCTTTTTGCAATTGACAGTCGTTGAGGCCAAAATTTGTATGACTGAGGACTGGCAGCTTAAGCTGATTTCTCGAAATCTCTGTTATTCCGTTTTGATGTAGGATATAACTACAGGATTAAAATAAGAAGTTCAAAAACACAAACTACATTTGCTACATATATCAATACATAAAATATTTACTTCATAAAAAAGTAAAAAAAAAAAAACTCAAAAATCCATAAAATGGAATTCAAGACCTCAGACTCAACAGACTGAACTTGAATATACCTATCACGTTGCATGACACCGAATGCGCTTAGAGGTAAGCCCCACTGTAACCAGTAATAAAACAGAACGAGATTAAAACATCACGACAAAACACGTCCAGATGAATACACTAAACATCTCCAGACGTCTCATATCTCATGCATACCAATATAAATGGTATATACGAGATGCATGCATGAAATCATTAAAAGCACCTAGCGGCCATGCAAATATCACCACGTAAGCCCTATAGCGACACCACATAAAACTCGGCGATTGGCAGCTGAGCGCAGTACCAAGCATATGTTTGTTTACTAAACATATTTCGTCCGGACATTTCTTGAATATTATTATAATGAGATTTCGAGTAATGAATTTCAGGAAGCGACGTCGTTTCTCGACGGCAGTTAAAAAATTGAACGAAGTGGTTTGACAAAAGTGATGAATATTCAGTGTTTCTCACAGAAATTAGCACATTTTACAATAACAGACATCGCGCCCCACTTAAAACACATCTGAAGTAATTTGCAGAATTTCTTTTAATAACCACTGTTTTCCCATTCATATTTATTTACGTTACTATTCGTTAAGAGGGAACGAAACCTACTGTACACCCATCAAAACTAAATTCATTTCGAGGAAACCAAGAAAGGGAAAAAAATTAATAAAATAAAACCATTAATGGGTATGAAACACAAACTTTAAGTAAATCGACTGAAAGAGGAGTCTATATATAGGTTCTTTTCAAATCTCACTTTGAAAAAATAATAAAGAAGGGAATAATAAAGAATGGAAGGATGATATGCATAAAAAAACTGTCGCCAATAGACAAGCAATGAGAAAAAATCGAAAACATACGACACTCGTATTCTTTGGAAGCTTGAATTTTCAGTCAATGGCTCCTTTAGGCTTGTTTCATAAGAACTGCTGTTAATCTTTTAAACAATAATAATAATAATAATAATAATAATAATAATAATAATAATAATAATAATAATTATTATTATTATTATTATTATTATTATTATTATTATTATTATTATTATTATTATTATTATTATTATTATTATTATTATCATGCTCAATATAAAAATGTTGATACTTCAGAATAGATCCCCATTCTGAAATAATACAAAAGCAAAGCATGGAAATCGAAGAGCGCTGTAAAAGAACAAATATATACTGGAAGTTGAAAAAGAGACGACGTTTGCAATACGATTTAAACGTCGAACGCATTAAAAATACTGAACGTCAGAACCATAAATAATTGCCTGGTGAATGAGATAAAACGAAAATATCCCTCACACTAACAAAATAAATACTTCGCTCAAATTGATAAGAAAGACTAAGTCGTTCAATTAAAAAATTAATCAGAGCGTTGCTGGCACAAATAAAAATCAAAAATAGTCTTTGCATTAAAACCCCGGTGGTGCGAGGGGGGCCGCTGGAGTACAAATCATTCCCCCTACCCTCCACCCAAAAACAAAAAAGATAAACAGCAATCGCCATCAGAAAACCCAACATTAATTGAAATTCTTGTTCGCATGGCACAAACATCTCACGTAATGAGATAATGAGCTATTATCCTCGACCACCGGGATGAACAAATGACCAAACGCTGTTCGATGAAGACATTAGCTACTTAATATGTTCGTGCACGCGATGGAGAATTTTATTCACCCTTCGGAGCAGAGAGGCTGTGTACGAGTCTATATATACTGTACACCGCCAGAGACCACGAACTGCCATGCGGCGGAATACGATTTAATGAAACCACAAGTGGAGGAGATATCTCGCGTTCCCAACAGCTAAATTCGCTGTGTGTGTGTGTGTGTGTGTGTGTGATCAAGTCGTTGGAGTTGACAGTCATAAGTTTGAGTTCATGTATCTGATAATTGAAAATGGGAAGAGTATTACAAATCTTACGAATCTTGTTTCTTCCAGAGTTGTGTAGGATCTGATCTCATGTTCTTTATATGTTAACAGTGATGCCTGATGTTTTACACATTCAGCACTATACTGATTTGAAGCGAGGGACAAAAGAAAAAATGCAAGCTTTTCTTTAGTTTTAGACAGCCGATGGCGAAGTTAAAACACTTCACACATTCATTTGTCTCTTGATTCCAATAAATCCATTATTTTGTGTGTGTATATATATGTATATATGTATATATGTATGTATATATAGCATATATATATATATATATATATATATATATATATATATATATATATATATATATATATATATATATATATATATATATATATTTATTTATATATATATATATATATATATATATATATATATATATATATATATATATATATATATATTATATATGTATGTATATATATATATATATATATATATGTATGTGTATGTATTGTGTCTGTGGCATCCGTCTGATTAATAAAACACAAAACACTTTTAATAAGCGGGAGACACCAACGTCGAAACAAACAGCATGTAGGCACAGTACATAAACTCTCTTCAAACATGACCTCCGTAATTTAAACGAGAATCTAATAACAGGTATGAAAACGCGACATGTAACCGCAGGCCAGATGACCCAGCGAGCGGCAATGTGACCTACGACCATTGAAGCGGCCTTGTCTGCCAATGGCGAGAGCCCGGAGGAGGAGGAGGAGGAGGCGGGAGGAGGAGGAGGAGGAGGAGGAGGAGGAGCATCAGCCAGCACCCGTCTGCAACACAAAGACCCGTCTTTCATGCCTCCACGAAGCAAATGTAATTAGACGAATATAATCGACTGCCGATTTAAAAGGTTTACCTTGTTAATTGTCATACCTACCATTTTCCCAGACGAGTTAGCCGAGTTATTCGTTACCGAAAATCCTATTTAAAATCAGACCCCTCTTCTCCCTTTAATCTCTCGACGAGACCCGGCAGCTTCCACTTGCTTCGGATACCCATTGCAGATCCATTATATCCCATTTTCTCTCACACCCGAGTTCCCTGCTTCACCGGGAGATGGCCGCACGATCGCCCCTGGAATTAAAAAAAAAAAGGGGGGGTGGGGGAGATGTGGAAGGGGATCTGTGCCTTAAGGCGGGTGTGTGTGTGTGTGTGAGGGGGGTAGGGGGTGCCCACAGTTATTCCCCCTTCCCCTACTTTAAAGGGGGTAGAGTCATTTACATATGTGTGACCAGCATTGAAAACTACTGTGATATGTATCCTAGCACCACGGAAAAGGGTGACTCCCGCGGGGATGATGCTGGAAGCAGTATGTGTCAGGTTGTCCTTGGTGTCCATGAATCACAATCGGCTCCAATCGGCTCCAAAAGGATCCATCCACCACTTGCATCCTGGATGCATCCGCGCCTCGATAGGCCGACAGGTAGAGGCGTAAGGGGATTTTGAGCAGAGGTCCTATACAGGGATCTCATGAACTGGCGGATGCATATGCACAAGCAAATTCTTCCCCTACCCGCCAACCCCACCCCCCTCACCCCTCACCCCCAACGCCGAAAGCCTTTGCAAGCATTCGTAATTGCACATACATAAAGAGCCCACTCGCCCTCGCCTTTGTGAGATTAGATGCAACGGGGTGCATACATACATACAAACGTAAACACGTCCATTCAGACGTACAAGTGGTTGTCCGAACAAGGGTTCCTTCCCTCCCACCCGCCCCCCTCTCTATTCCCTACTCCCAGGACCTGTCCACCGTTTGCTTACCTGTCTATCTACCTTGTCTGCATACCGTTCTCTCTCTCTCTCTCTCTCTCTCTCTCTCTCTCTCTCTCTCTCCACACACACACACGCGCGCGCGTTATTCTCTCTCTCTCTCTCTCTCCTTTTCTTTCGCTGTCCCTCTCTCTCTCCTTTTCCGTAGCTCTCCCTTTCTCTCTATCTCTCACACACATCCATACGCGTTATTCTCTCTCTCTCTCTCTCTCTCTCTCTCTCTCTCTCTCTCTCTCTCTCTCTCTCTCTCTATAAGGCAACATGCTAAAAAATATCCCAATCAAATAAAGTTAAAGTATGGAAAGGGATATAAAAAGGACACGGGGAGGGGGAGGGGAAGGTCTTCGCATGGTGGAGGGTTCAAAGGGGGGAGAGACAGGAGGAAGGGAGGGAGGAAGGGGGAAGGAGCATTTGCATGTGACAAGCGCGTCATCTCTTCGGAGGGTAGTTAGTGGTTGTCAGCTTCTAATTAAAGAAAGGAGAGAGAGAGAGAGAGAGAGAGAGAGAGAGAGAGAGAGAGAGAGAGAGAGAGAGAGAGAGAGAGAGAGGAAGCAAAATAAACTGTAAACAAACATGCGCACGACGAAAATTTCGTAGCGAAGCTTGCCAGTTCTTTTGTTAATCTCTAATGACTTGACTTCGATAGAGAGATATAAACAGGAAACAAACATATGTCCGATGAAAATTTCGTAGGGGAGCCTGGCAGTGCTTTTATTAATCTCTAATTATCTAACTTCGATTGAGAGAGAGAGAGAGAGAGAGAGAGAGAGAGAGAGAGAGAGAGAGAGAGATAAACAGGAAACAAAAATGCGATGTTATTCATGTAAAAGTTCCAGTATGTAACAAGAATGTGTCCAAAGGACCCAAAATGGTAAGGAATGAGCTTACAAAATGAATTCCGCCAAAAGCGGCGAGCAGACCCTAAACAAAACACATACACACATACACACACACACACACACACAACACACCCTGAGTATTAAGGGACACAGGGACACGAAAATCAAAAGATAATAAGAAAACAGAAACCATTTCGGCGACTTAAAGAGGAAGGGACAACGGGCGAAAACGATTTTCGGGAATCGAACACTGAGCCACAATGGAAATCAAGTCGGGCTTGAGTCCGCCTCTGAAATGCGAAAGAACTATAACCATTATACTTCGGTGCTTAAATGCTACTTCTGTGGCATAAAAATAATTGTTTTTAAATCATCGATAGTTTATACTCCGCTGTGTACAAACATGTATTATACGGAGTCTCTCTCTCTCTCTCTCTCTCTCACTCTCTCTCTCTCTCTCTCTCTCTCTCTCTCTCTGTGTATGTTACTTGGTGTAGTTTTCAATTTCCATACGCTAGAACTTTAAAACTACACAAAATAACACACACACACACACACACACACAGAGAGAGAGAGAGAGAGAGAGAGAGAGAGAGAGAGGTTTCTGAGAAGTAAAGAATACAGTGATACAACAATAAACGGAGTGAAAGAATGAGTTTTGGAGAAGGAAAGAATACAGGAGTACAATAATAGAGAGAGAGAGAGGGAGAGAGAGAGAAAGAGAATGTTTTGGAGAAGGCAAGAACACAGCAATACAATAATAAAATCACACACACACTGAGACACAGACTGAGAGAGAGAGAGAATGTTTTGGAGAAGGCAAGAACACAGGAATACAATAATAAAATCACACACACTGAGAGAGAGAGAGAGAGAGAATGTTTTGGAGAAGGAAAGAACACAGGAATACAATAATAAAATCAGAGAGAGAGAGAGAGAGAGAGAGAGAGAGAGAGAGAGGAAACCAACGGCGTCAAGATGGAAAAACTGCTCTGAAAGAAAAGCACGCTCAGGGGATCCATGATTCTAAAATTATCGCCTGGGTGTTCCAAATGTTCTTTTTTTTCCTTCCTCTTCTTCTTCTTCTTCTTTCCTACGTTTCTTTCCCTCCTTCGTTTTTTCCCGGAGAATTTCCTTTATGGTCAGACAAATTATGAGGAATGTAAACTTCACGTGGCCCGCGAGTCACATATCTCAGGTTCTTTTATGCGATTTTTGTTCTTATACTCGCTGGATGAGCTGACGTATTACGTGAATATTATTTTACTACTTCCGTTAAAATTTTCCTCCGCGCTTGCTGAGGAAAGGAGTCTGCTACGCTAATTCTATTATAATACCACCTTTTGGTTTCCGTCTCTGCTCCTACCTTGTACCCCATCCGCGCGTTAACCACTCTCCTCTCCCTCGGTCTCCATCACCATTATTTGATCTCTAATGGATGTTCCGCATTTATTAATTTCTCCGGAGTATGCCATCATTCCAACCGACCTTCCGATCCAGGCAGGTTCTGGATTTCAACTGTCTATTTGAACCGAGGCCGATAGAGGGCAGGAGAGTCTGGAGAGGGGGCGCCCGGTCTGTGTATATGTCTGCGAGAGAGAGAGAGAGAGAGAGAGAGAGAGTCAATGCCATCATCATCCGCCCGTTTCAGCGGGATCCCTCTCCCGCTGCTGCCATCTCCGTTTTCTATGCTTATCGGCGTGATCGTCCCTTCCCCTGATACGAATATGCGTATACAGACTCCATTCCGTCCTCCGGAAACATTCGTTAATTGTCGCAATGTTACGTTTCACGACGATCTGCCAATGATGCCAATACCGCGTAATCTAATTCTTTAATTCTCCCTTTACTTTCCCCCTAAAAGAAAAAACCCGAACACAGTAACAGGTAAACGAAGAGAACGAAAAATTTCGGCGCTCGCTCGCACGCCCGCCCTCGCCCGCCTCCTCTTCCTCTCTCTCCATGGTCTTGCTAGACCCCTGAACCAACACAGCCTGTTGCACACATTTGTTTACAGGGAAAACAGCCTCGGGGGTCACTGAGTGCTCTATATCTCAGCGTCTGACTTTATTAATAAGATTGCGCGCTTTGGCGACCAACCCCCGGTTTTTTTTTTTTTTTTTTTTTTTAAAGCTTAAAAATGACTCCCTGTAACTTCAAATTATCTTTATTTTTTTATTTCTTCATACGTCCGTAAACCTTTAACTTGAGATGATTTTTTTTATTTCTTCATACGTAAGCATCCCTTTTATTTTTCATATAATCCCACATACGTCAGCAACCAATAATTAATGCATCTCGCTGTAAAATGCGCAGTTTCTCTTATTTCCTGTGATCAAAGTTACTACTAAGAGCTCTTCTCTCTCTCTCTCTCCGCAAGGGTATCAGTTTTCATTTGTTATTTTTTCATACGTCAGCAACCAATAACTGATGCATCTTGCTGTGAAAAGTACGTGTTTTCTCTTGCTCCCTATAATCAGTGACTACTAAGAGCTCTCTCCTCCAAAAGGTAAAATTTTTTCTCATTTGATCCCCCAACCACAAAAGACAGATTAATTATCCCCAGCCTAATAAAATGTTATTCAAACATCGTGATGCAACCTCACGATAAGCGCGCATCCATATCAATTACAGCGTTCAAACGAAGCCAAAAGAATTTCTCTCGGCAGTGACGGAACATTTGTCTAAATCCTGGAAAATCGGCAGTTATGGCTACGGGCGGAGTTATTAGGAAATCGCTGGCCATTTCTTCATGGATTATTTATTTTCCTGGCGTCGGTCAAACAACTTAACTGTGGATGCCATCAGTCAAGATTTGACGGACTCTGAAACTCTCTCTCTCTCTCCCTCTCTCTCTCTCACACACAATGATGTTAAATGATACTCTCTCTCTCTCTCATGCGCACACAAAATACCAAAATGTTAAAAATGAAACTCACCCACTCTCCTCTCTCTCTCTCTCTCACACACACACACACACACACAACACACACACACAATCCAAAGTTGTTAAAATGAAGCTAACTCTCTCTCTCTCTCTCTCACGCACGCACACACACACAATACACAGATGTTAAAATGAAACCCTCTCTCTCTCTCTCTGTCTCTCACACACAACACACAAACACACACACACAATACAAAGATGTTAAAATGAAACTCTCTCTCTCTCTCTCACACACACACACACACACACATGAAGATGATAAATGAAACTCTCTCTCTCTCTCACACACACACAATACAAAGATGTTAAAATGAAACTCTCTCTCTCTCTCTCTCTCACACACACACACACACACGCAAACACACTCACACACAATACAAAGATGTTAAAATGAAACGCTTCTCTCTCTCTCTCTCTCTCTCTCTCTCTCTCACACACACACACACACACACACACAATACAAAGATGTTAAAATGAAAATTCTGATAATTACGGCTAACATCATTTAAAAATTCACTACCATTGCCTCCATCATCATAGCTGTTACACCTAAGATAATTTGCGTCCAAATATTCATTAATAATATCGAAGTAGTTTCAAATCCTTACAAAAGAAGTTCATGTTAATGAAACAATGAGAAAAATGCCATAACAAAGCCTATTATTATCACTGTCAACCATTTAACAGGACACGATCTAATAAATTATTTTTAGAAGTAACGTTTAGTGTCTGTATTTAAATGTACTGAATACAAACTGCAATAAAGATTTCGCGATTATGGACATTATAAAAAGAAAAACAGGATGATATATACTTTTACAACCATCACGACTCGGTCTATTTAAGGGAAGCCAATTTAAATTTTAGGGAGAGGGGGAGGGAGAGGGAGAGGGAAAGGTAGAGGGAGAGAGACTAATATATTAGCCTAAAGTATATGAATAAGAAACATGAAGATACCCTTATATACGTACGTTTCGTAAGAAAAATATGGATATTTTATCGCCAGTGTGTGTGTGTGTATATATATATATATATAATATATATATATATATATATATATATATATATATATATATATATATATATATATATATATATCTCTCTCTAAAACCATATTTATAAGTCCATAGAACTGAAAACTTCAAAAATTAAAATTTAAGTAAATAAAAAACAAATAAAAGAAAGCAGAGAAGATACAAAAGTCTCTTTTTCTTCCTAGAAGCCCTTACCGCTCGCCCCCCCCCCCCGCCCCTACCCCCGACAACCCTTTCTGCTAAGGGGAGGCGCAACCTTTGTTTTTTTGATGTGCAATAAATTGGTAAATGGTCCTCCCAGGCTAACTTCAGGCTAGCTTACTAACCTTCAGCGTAAGTACCGCAGTCTCCCTCCAAACCTGTTATCATACTCATCATATCTATACTATACACCAATATAACCCAGGCCCCTTTTTCTCCCCACACGCGATATTATGAATCTCTCTCTCTCCTGTTCTCATTCTTTTTCAGCATATGAAAGATGGAGTATATTAAAAAATATATTTTCAATTTTATGGGGAAATTTCCATTCAAGTTTTCTGAAAAAAAATCTAAATTTTTTATTGGAAATATTAACTAAAATTCAGTTCAAATTCCCCAGGGAATCTTTTATTCACAGTACCTCTCTCTCCTCTTCTCATTCCTTATCAGCGTATGAAAGATGGAGTATATTTAAAAAAATATATTTTCAGTTTTATGGGGATACTTCCATAGGTATCAAATTTTAAGTTTTATGAAAAATTCTCTAATTTTTATCGGAAATATTAACTAAAATTCAATGCCACAAAGATCATTTTTAATATCCTAAGAGTTTTACATATAAAAATTTAATATTATTCTATAATGAAATCTTATTTACATATCGACCTACATCTCTCTGGCAAAGCTTCTATAATTTCAGTCCTTGTTTGTCTGAAAGGAATTCCTGTTAAGCGTCTTATTTCCAAGAATATTTCATACTTCGTTATTTCTCATCGAAAAAAGTATTGAAGCTTCTGCTATGAAAACTGGTACTATTTTCTTATTGAGAGAGAGAGAGAGAGAGAGTCTGCAACGATCTTCCAAAAACCCTACTCTTGCAAGCACGGGAATTTTAGCGAATAAATCCCACCTAATAACCATGCAATCAAGCACAGTACTTAATGTAGATTGATGCAATAACGTCACCTGCCTGTACTTTCTTCGAAAGAGAGAGAGAGAGAGAGAGAGAGAGAGAGAGAGAGAGAGAGAGAGTCTGCAACGATCTCTCACAAAAGTCCTACTCTTGCAAGCACGGGAATTTTAGCCCATAAATCCCACCTAATAACCATGCAATCAAGCACAGTACTTGATGCAAATTGATGCAATAACGTCACCTGCCTGTACTTTCTTCGAAGGAGAGAGAGAGAGAAGGGGGGAAATCTCAAATTTCTCCCACACGATATTCAGCACACAAGCGCCGACAGCAGGTAAGAAAGAGGAAGTGCGTGAAGCTTTATTACGTAGAATGCAGACACCTACTTACGACTCCCAAACCCCGACATTATCCTCATCAAGTGACTGATAACATTTTGGCGAATGGCGGACGCAGTTTGTACGGTCGTCGTAAGATGCGTCCGCCTTCATCACACGTGTGGTAAATATTATCATTCGTTCGCCACTTCCTCCTCCACTTATATTATCCATCATTACGCCGACAGCCAGTGGGAAACTTATTGATTTACACAACGTTACGCTCCTCCTCCTCCACCTCCTTCTCTTCCTCCTCGAACGTTTTTTTTTTCTCCTTCCCCGCACGTTCTTTTTTTTTTTTTTTTTGTTCCTCCTCCTCCTCCTCGAACTTTTTTTTTCGTTCCTCCTCCCCCGAACGTTTTTTTTTATTTTTTGTTCCTCCTCTTGGTACTGTTTTTTTTTGTTCCTCCTCCCCCAACGTTTTTTCTTTCTTCCTCCTCCTCGAACTTTTTCTTTTCTCATCCTCGAACTTTTTTTTTTTGGTTCCTCCTCCCCCGAACGTTTTTTTTTTTTTAATCACACCGTGGAAAACGTTCCAGCCCCTCCCACCCCACACAAAATTCGTCTAATTCCTTTACGCAGTTTCTTTCCTTTTCTTCCGTTCTTTCTTTTTTCCTAATCTGGCGCCAGCGCACGCGAGCATTTCGCTGATGAAAGATATCGCGAAATAGAGAACAGAATGGAAATTAGGGGGAATAGAGAGATAAGATTCGTAATAAGGAGAGTGTGAGAAAATAAAGATTGCCTGTTGCACCTTTGCATGTTTCAATTACTAATGACTATACGATGGATAATTATACAACTGGATAATAAGTACGCAATGTAAATTTTATGTATATCCGGAAGTGTATACATATATACATATTTATATATATTATATATATACACATATATACATATATGTGTATATAACAAAATATAAATCTTCGCTTCTGACATTGTGTGACACAAAGAGCCTCACACACACACACATGATGCATAATTAAAAGTATTTTCACTCAAACCTCTTTCAAACTACCTATAGATTATTATTATCATATTTTTAGTACAGGTCCACGATTGTATCGCTTCCAAATAATTACCTAAAAATGGAAAATCGAATTAGAAGGACTGGTAAGTAAAACAAAAAAAACATGTTTATAAACAAAACTGTATCCGATAACAACGCCAAAATCAAATATAAATAAAACAAAAAAATTATAATAATGTACCTCAAAATACAATTCTATCAACTATCAATACCGACGCCCTGTGCTTCCCGAAAAAAAAACAAGAAAAAATAGCACCTAACAATTTTTTTTAAAGAAAAAAGAAAAAATAGCACCTAACAATTTTCTTCTTCTTTTTTTTTCATATGTTTCCGATATTCCCCAGTAATAAAAACAAGCGCCAACTGAACGGACAGCTGCTATATATTTAGCGGCGGAATCTGAAAGTTCCACATTTGAATACAGTTTCTGTATTTTGCTGAGAACAAGCCACCGGGGAGTTTGGGCAAAGATATGTTTATAGCATTTACAGAAAGAAAACAACAAAAACCTGCTCTATATGCAGATTAGTGTTTCACGTATTTCTCTCTCTCTCTCATCTGTTGTTATATTTCGGGGACTTTCTTTCATTACATAATACAGTTTAGTTGGTGTTTCATTTTAGCTATGCTTTCCTTTTATATACTTCTACTTTGCTTTTTACACCTCACCTGTTGGAAAAATAAAAGCACAACAAATAAAAAAAAAAAACATATTTCTAATTTATTCACAGTGCGAAGGATTAACGAAAAACTTTCTCAATAAAAATCTGGTAGGTTTATTCACATTTCCAAGGAATAAATTTCTTTTAAATAAAAAACAAACTGGCATGTTTATTCACAGCTCAAAGGATTAAAAATTGTTTTTCAAATGAAAAACAAATTGGCCTGATTATTCACAATTCGAAGGATTAAACTTTTTTAAATTAAAAAGGTAAAAAGATTAAATAAAAAAAATTAAAATTGCCAGATTTATTCACAGTTTTTTCACTGAGCAGGCCCTGTGATTCGCCGATCTGATTACATCTCAACTTCTCCCTATTTAGTCGAGCGCTCAGACAGGAAATTCAAACGAAAAGTGAAAATACAGAGCTGCGTATTATAAAAATACACAGCATTTTCTCTGATTTTATTACGCCGAATGAATGCGCAACGGAGGAGAGGTGTCCGTGATATGCCTCGCCAATTATGCGCAACCTTGGAGTCGCTCCGGCGGGCAATTAGGACCCCGATTGTTCGCTGTGCGAACGCAGACTAATACACCTTAAATATTATGATAACAAAACCATAATAGTACTGTTACCACTGCTCCTAGCAACTCCACTGTTGTAGACAAAACCACGGCAAATGGTGCTATCTGTACTGCTAATGCTGTGTATAACTTGAATATTAAAATTTATAATACAAACGCAAGATAGTCGTTTGCTTATTATAAACAATTACTGAAATAAACAACCATAATATCCTTTTCATTAAAAAGTATGTGTATGCTGTATATATATAATGCATATATATATATACATATATTTATATATCTATATACAAATACACATATACATATATGTATATGTATACATAAAACACACACACACATATATACATACACACATATATACATATATATACTTGTGTGTGTTTATACACAATGTATGTATGTGCTCTTGCTTATATGTTTCAACCTACAATATAACAAAGTCATTCACAAAAAATGTACATATAAGGGCTTAAAATTGTCTATGTAGGTACAGATATACAGTAGATATGCGTACATACCACGAAACCAACACCAGCTCTTGAATATAACTATGCATCTCCAAATAGCTAACTAGTTTCATAAACCGTTCAAGCGACTTGTTTAACCCACACTTAATGCCAATCTGATCGAACGCTTTATTTTTTAAGTACGCCATATCATTTCGGAGAGACGCTAATGCCATTAGCTTCGACAGATTATTTTCCCTAGAGCGCTTTTCAGGAGTAAATTTTAGAAAATTAATGCCATAGCAGACATATATGACACGTATATCTGGGAAAATCGATGTATAAAATTGTATATTGTCTAATCATCTTATTTATAATTGATGAAATTTAAGGATATGTTACTCTCATTTTTTTTTTTTTTTTTGTAATTTTTGTTTTTTGTAAAACGAAGTTTGCTTTATCACACGACGTAATAATTCTATAATCAAACCAGCGGTCAACAAAAAACCACCAGGTAAAGCAATCTCTTTCGCTGGGAACCTTCAAAGCAAAATAAATACGGGCAGTAAATTATTTCTCCAACAGAAATGTGCGTTCAGGGGCAATTTTCAATTAAGTCTCTTTGGGGTCGTCGAATCTTCGACTCCAATCGTCGATCCCACCGTGTACCGTCGATTGGTGACGGCCGTACCAACTGGCTGATCCAGGGGAGGGGAGGCAACTGGGCACATGCCCCAAAAATGAAAGATAATGACAAAATAATCATAACGAAGATTTAGATAATAACATAAATGGGAAAAAATCTAAATTCTATTATAGAAATTATATACTGTATACATACATATATATATATATATATATTATACTGTATATATATATAATATATATGTGTGTATGTGTGTATGTATGTATGTATGTATGTATGTATGTATGTATGTATGCATGTATAATATCAAAATTGGTTGGTCCCAAATGAAATTTTTCTGGATCCGCCAGTGGCCGTACAGTACAGGTAGAAAAAAAAAATTCTGCCAAACGTCATAAACCTGATGTGAGAAGAAAGAAGGAAGAGAGAGAGAGAGAGAGAGAGAGAGAGAGAGAGAGAGAGAGAGAGAGAGAGAGAGAGAGAGAGAGAGATAATGACCTGGAACTGTCGACGGGGGCGCCATCTGTGTATCGGGAACAGATAGGGCAAACCCTATCTGACGAGTTAAAAGCATTTACGGATTGAGAATTTTGACCGACAAATTGATTTTGTTAAACCGCGCCGATAACCTCCCAATCTTCCAAACAGGACATTGTATCTAATTCAAGGCATAAAGAATATTCGACTCCATTTTCCGAGTTGTTTCATAGCGATTATGGGCCATTTCCAAAGGATCATTAAGTTGAGATAGGTGAATTCTACTTAAGAAGGATTTGAAAAGTAACTTTTGGTTGTTAGCGAGAAGCCAAGAATGACCAACAGGCAAGTTTGGCAAGTTAGCGGTTCAGTTTAATTTCCTGTGCTGCAAACACACACACACATATGATATATATATATATATATATATATATATATATATATATATATATATATATATATATATATATATATATATATATATATATATATATATTTATATATATATATATATATATATATATATATATATATATATATATATACATATATATTATATATCCTCCCTCAAATCTCCTCATATAAATACATCATGCATATATTACAGAATACTGTATATATAAGTAACCGCGTGCAATGTCATGGATCCCCACCAGTAATGCCTAAAATACGTTGGCCGCACTGAAACTCAGATTAAGCCTCTACCATTTCCTAAGGAACCAAGAATTCTGACAGAATACCTCATACGTTCACAGTGATACGATAGAAACAAGCCTGTTGTCTTCGTACTAGGTATTCAAATAAATAAAAAATGCTACAGTAATAATTTTTGCCTGCTACACACCAGATCAGTCTCAGCGATAGGGACAAAATACTGCATTAACTGGTCTTACCAAGCAGTAAAAAGAAGAAATATTGCATAGAATAAGTATCTTTATGGATGCCTCATAAGAACTCCTATAACTGCCTATAAAGATAATCATGGAATGGACCTTAGAGATGTTAAGACATTTTGTTAAAATATTTAGTTAAAATATTTAAGACATTTTGTTAAAATATTTTGTTAAAATATTTAAGACATTTTGTTAAAATATTTAGTTAAAATATTCAAGACATGTTAAAATATTTAGTTAAAATATTTAAGACATTTTGCTGAAATATTTAGCTAAAATATTCAAGACATTTTGTTAGAATATTTAGTTAAAATATCTAAGACATTTTGTTGAAATATTTAGTTAAAATATTCAAGATGATTTTTTATGCTAAAATATTAGTAAAATATCTAAGACATTTTGTTGAACAATTTAGTTGAAATATTCAAGACATTTTGTTAAAATATTTAGTTAAAATATTCAAGACATTTTGTTAAAATATTCAGTTAAAATATCTAAGACATTTTGTTGAAATATTTAGTCAAAATATTCAAGACATTTAGTTAAAATATTTAGTTAAAATATCTAAGACATTTTGTTGAACAATTTAGTTGAAATATTCAAGACATTTTGTTAAAATATTTATTTAAAATATTCAAAACAATTTGTTGAAACATTTAGTTGAAATATTCAAGACATTTTGCTAAGACATTTAGTTAAAATATTTATGGCATTTTGTTGCTCGCCAGCGATAAAATATTGCCGTCACTGGTGGATCATTTTCTGAACACAGAACATCTTCAAAAGCAAGTTAAAGACAGGCGTAGTTTCCGAAACGGAAATTGAGAGTAGAAGGTTTAAGAGGTGTAACAGGAGGAAAACCTCGCGGTTGCACTAGGAAACAATTGTTAGGAAGAGAGAATATGAAAGGGAATGAAAGGGGTTGCAGCTAGGGGCCGAAGGGACGCTGCAAAGAGCGTTAAGTAATGCCCACAATGCACCGTGTGAGGGGCACTGATGGCACTAACCCCACTATGCGGGGCCGATGGCTACAGCAGATGTCTGCAACGAAATGTTACACATAAACGCGCGTGGACAAAACACACTTTCAAAGAGAGTTCCAAAGTATCATGCTTCTTCTATATCTAAAACCAATCTCCAAAACCTTTGATATTAGCTAATATCTACTGATTATTCTACATATGAAAACGATAAATACTTTTTAATTGGAAAACAGTTCGAAAACAACAAATATTTTTTTATTTTTTTACGAAAGGTAATACGAAACACACACACTGCGCAGATAAGACGTTAACATACGACCAAAAAAAAAAAAAAACATCCCTTGATAAAATTCACTCCTTGTACGCTGTTTGTTAACTGGAAACACCCCCTCGTGACGAGCCGAAAAGAGACCCCTGGCCCAGTTTTCTATAAACAAAGAACGCGCGGGAGAGACATTCTCATTCTAAAAGGATAATGAGGTTAACTTAATTGGGTTTCGTCCCTTTCCGCTGTATAATTAAGTTTTCATAATTAGCCTTGAGTTATATGCGTGAAATGTGGAGAGAGAGAGAGAGAGAGAGAGAGAGAGAGAGAGAGAGAGAGAGAGAGAGAGAGAGAGAGAGAGAGAGACCTACTAACGCGTACGAGCGGCGACGTGAAATGGAGCCAGGCATAAACGCGGATCTGCACTCCCTTTAACGGCTGTACGAAGTTACTTATTTGCTCAATGACGATCGTTTCCATAACTTCGAGGGGAAATGAGGAGCTTCTGTAGCACTCACTGAATAACGAGACTACGATATACCACAGTTTTTTAATATTTCTATTTTTTTTTTTTTTTTTATCAAGACAGTTCTTACCACTTAAAGGTCCTTGTCATCCATTTTTGGACAGAATAGGAATATGAGATCTAACCCAAAGGCCAGGCGCTGGGACCTACGATGTCATTCAGCGCTGAAACAGAAACTGACAGTAAAAGATTTGAAAGGTTTAACAGGAGGTAAAGCTTATAGCTGCACTATGAAAAAAATTGTTAGGAGAGGGTGGAAAGAAAGATGGAAGAAAGAGAATATGAACGGAGGTACGGCAAAGAATGAAAGAGGCTGCATAGCAGAAGGGTCAGCTGCGAAAGAACCCAAGTATCGCCTACAGTGCACGCGCGCGAGGTAACCATCGTGTTTTACCATTTACGGGGTTGTCATCCATTTGGTCTTTCAAGACATTTTTGATCACTAAATCATCAGCAACGCAAATTAAAGGCGATTCTTTTATTTTAATGAGTAATCGTTATTTTCGTAAATAGCGCGATTAAAATTTTTTATTTCTACGAATAATCATTGTCGAAATCCTCTTGATAATTGACGATTATAACTTACTGCGTACTTAATGGTGATCATTTCTATAAATCAATAAATACAATCAATAAAACCATCTTTATTAATTCACTGGATAAAATAAATAAAAACATTCTTATTAAACCACTATTACATTACATACACAAACATGTTTCAAACATGCTTCAAACACGTTTCACACGAGTTACTTTATAACGATAACAGAGGTTTTTCCGTTGTTTATAAACTGGCATTTCCAGGGGGGGGTGTAAAGATATTCCCCTGATACGATAAAATTCTCGTTTAAAAATATTATAAGCCATTCTGGAATTTTTTAGAGAAATTTTTATATTCATTTGGATAAACTGTTTTTTTAGATTTTACAAAATAATTAAATCTTGCAATCTTGTATTTTTTTGTCACTGTGCACAGGAAAGGATGTGATATTTATCACTGTAGGTAAATAAATTCCAATAATATAATAATAATAATAATTTATTATTATTATTATTATATATTATATTATTATTATTATTATTATTATTATTATTATTATTATTATTATTATTAGTGGATGCCAATAATAATAATAATAATAATAATAATAATAATAATAATAATAATAATAATAATAATAATAATAGACGAATAAAATTTTTTGCTTAATGATAAAAAATTGTCATGTGCATAACACATAGATCTCGAAATTTGTTAAATTTGTCCTTTACATAATACACAGATCTCGAATTTGCCATTATATATATATATATATATATATAGATACAGAGATATATATATATACATATGATGTTATATATATATATATATATATATATATATATATATATATATAGAGAGATATATATATATATATATATATATATATATATATATATATATATAATAAATTTTAGGCAAAAAAATCTTCATATAAACTATCAGGAACTTTTTATTACCATAAGTCTTTCTCCGAGGGTTTATACATAAGTATAATCTGGGTGAACCCTTGATATAGGCTTATATATACTCCAAGGAGTGTTTCTATATTTTAATTGTCTGACAAAATTTAGTCATTTATTTAGGAGTATGATTGGAATGTCCATAATTTACTTCGGATGTGATTACCTTCATTTTCTTAACTGGGATAAATCATTCCTGCTGGCAGAGATAATGCTGGTCTCTTTCTAAGGCGAGGCAGAGATCCCCATATGCTGGCCAAGAACTCTCCTCACATGTATATAATGGACTGTTGTTCTGTTTTCCTGTACAGAAAAATTCTTGTTACTTAATGAAATGGTATCTTTTCCCTTCAAATAAAACTGATACGTGATCTGCAGTTAATATGACGTAGGAATTTTCTCCATATCAGCAATAATTGTGAGGTTAATATTTCTAACGTGCTTACAAAATTAACACTTACATGTTGAGGTTAATATTTTTAACGGGCTTAAATAAGTAGCACTTACATGTTGAGGTTAATAATATTTTTAACGGGGTTAAATAATTAACACTTTCATCTTGAGGTTAATAATGTTTTTAAACGGCTTAAATAATTAGCGCTTACATGTTGAGGTTAATAATACTTTTAACGGGGTTAAATAATTAACACTTACAAGTAAAGTTAAAGGTTACTGTTCAGTATATTCGGGAATTCTTACATACACCACATGAAAAATTCCTGAACAGGAATTCCTTGCCATTCGCTGGATAACTCGTCATTTCCGAACAGAGAAAATCTTAGCCTCGGACAAGGTGGAGACAATCCTCTTTATTTTAGGGATAACGGGCAAATTCCCATCATTTACTGGATAAGAGATAATCCCCATCATTTTCCCCATCATTTTACTGTAGGACCGGGTACCACGGGTCATGAAAAAATAATGCCGACTTGGAATTTCGCCCGGGCGAGCGATGACGCCAAGGAAATGCCCTGGTAACAGCCGTACGTTTCAAGTTTAACCAGAAGCTCTCCTCTCTGCTACCTATATACTAGTCCTACCGAAACCATTCTTCTTCTTCTTCTTCTTCTTCTTCTTCTTCTTCTTCTTCTTCTATCCGAGCGTCTTCCTTTTCCCATCCCCTTCCCACCCCCATCCCCTCCCTCCTTCCTCCCAGAAGCTCGCACAACACAAAAACTGGACTACAATAGAAATGACCGGTAGACATTCTGTTGTTATGGCGTACTGCGTGTGATGTATTTGACTGTCTGGCTGACCACCGCCGCCTCCAAAACTTGTTTACCCAGACAATATATAAGATACCTGGAAGCTAGAATATTTCATCTGAAGTTGAGTTGAGTACAACAAACAAACAAACAAACGCCAGAGAGTGGGCCTATCCAAAAAAACAACAACCTTCACAAGGTCAGACTGGCCGCAAGCATGACTTTGCACAAAATGGCAACCCTCTGCTTACATCATGCCATGCACTCGACACCGACATTAACACAAGTTTTATATCGTTTCGATATAATAATCATCAGCGCTATGGCCGTTGTCACTTCCGCCAAACGCCAGTGTGAAAACCCCCACAACTTTCCCACTGATTACCGCAATAGGATTCCAAGAGCCGCTCTGTTTCTCCCTGAAATAATTGATGTAAGCAGGGCCTTATATTCGCTCATATTCTGTTGCGAAACGAAGACTGCATTCAGGTAAATCCACCACTGCAAAATCAATTGCCTCCATTTCGGAACAAGTAAAAAATGCGCCGAAGTTTCTTTGGCGCAATCGAGTTTTCTGTACAGCCGCTACAGCGCATAATCAAGGCCACCGAAAACAGAGCTATCTTTTAGTGGTCTCGGCATAATGCTGTATGAGCCGCGGTCCAAGAATCTTTAACTACGACCCGGTGGTGGCCTGTCCTATATCGTTGCCAGAAGCATGATCATGGCTAACTTTAACCTTAAATAAAATAAAAAAAACTACTGAGGCTAGAGGGCTGCAATTTGGTATGTTTGATGATTGGGAGGAGTATGATCAACGTAACAATTTTCATCCCTCTAGTCTTCATAGTTTTTAAAATCTGAGGGCGGACAGAATAAAGTGCTGACGGACAGAGAAAGCCGGCACAATAGTTTTCTTTTACAGAAAACTAAAAAACTACGAGTGACGCAATGAATGAAACAGGACTGTAAAATTAAATCTTTATTGATACCTTGTTCCTAGAAATAACTTGAAAACATGAGCTTAAATCAAACGAAATTACTTTCGATATTTAGTTCTTTTTGTATGCTGTAATTTTATGAGTTACAACTGGTCACAGAAGAAGGACGGTTTGTTAGTCATTTTTTTTATATAATTATGTTTCCATCAATATTTAATTTCTTTTACGAATTCTCCGTGAAAAGCTGAGCTAAAACTGCAATAAACATGGACACATATCTTTGTTTTATGTATATGTGTATATATATATATATATATATATATATATATATATATATATATATATATATATATATATATATACATATATATATATATGTGCATATATATGTATACATTTATTACATTTATATTTATATATATATATATATATATATATATATATATATATATATATATTATACATATATATATATATATATGTAATATATGTATATATATATATATATATATATATATATATATATATATATATATATATATATATAAATATATATTTATAGATATATATATATATATATATATATATATATATATATATATAATATATATATATATAAATATATATATATATATATATATATATATATTATATTATAAATATTCTATATATATATATATATATATATATATATATATATATATATATATATATATATATATATATATATATATATATTACATAATACACAACATTCGTTACGTTTCCTTAAAGCATTATCGAACTCTTATCGCCGCCAAACAATAAAAACAAAAAACATTCGGCATTACCGACAAACACTCTATACCTCCAAAGAAGGCCATTTCAATTAATTCCCTCCACGGCCCACCAGCCAGGTAGATGAGCGAAGCACCTTGATGAATGTGGAAGATGTTATGCAGCCATTTTCTCCGACTTATCGAACCCGCTCGAGCGACGACCTCTCTCTCTCTCTCTCTGGGATGCATACCAATCGATGTAGTTATGAAACAACGAATGATATATTCGTCATGATAGGCTCTACCCCGTCATTTTCCTCTGACGGCGCTGTATTCCCGTTGTAGGATTAGTGGGGAGGACGCTTGTGGGGTATTGTGGTATTTTTCAAACCCCTCACTAAAAAAATTATAGGACATACCAATTCTAAGAGAAAAATAATGAGCCTTTATTGAACTTGTAGAAATTACGCTCACGTAGCTTTTCAAACTAATATTCCTAGATAAAAAATAACATTAAAAATTCTTTTAACCAGATAACACAATTATCACAATTATCATACGGCATCGAATGACCTCGTCATCAACCAGATAACACAATTACCTTAAGACATCAAGTAACCTTGTAGAAATTATATATACCCAGCTTTACGAACTAATATTCCTAGATAAAAAATAACATTAAAAATGCCTTCAACCAGATAACACAATTTTCTAAGGACATCAAATAACCTTGTAGAAATTATGTATACGAGGCTCTTCGAACTAATATTCCTAGATAAAAAAAATATCTTTAACAATGCCCTCAGTCCGATAACACAATTATCAAAGCATTCTCATCAGCCCTTTAATCTCGAAAGGATACCGGAAGGGAGAGAAAGTTTTTACAATTCCTGTTAAAGTAGTGGTTCTTAACCAGTTAAAGTAGTGGTTCTTAACCAGGGGTGTTCGGGGTGCGAAACTGGCTCCTATGGGGTGCGAGGATACCTATGAATAATTAAAGCAAAATATACTTTTATATACGCGTGTTTTTTCTGCAAAAAATAACATAAAATAAATAATTAATTAATAATAATAATAATAATAATAATAATAATAATAATAATAATAATAATAATAATAATAATAATAATAATAATAAAATTTTGTCTTTTATTTAATAATTTTGTTCATTCAGCACTAGGTGGGTGCGAGAACTGACTGCTGATTTGAAAGGGATGCATCCACTGGAAAAGGTTAAGAACCACTACAGAGTTAAAGAGTAGAAAAAGAGGGAAAGTGGTCATCACCCATCCTGCTGGGACCTTCGTTTCTGTACCCGAAAATAAATACCACCTAACCCTCCCCTCGCCCCCTAAAAGAGGCCAAGCCCAGACATGGGAAAGAAGAGTCTCTTACGTAACCTCACGTAAAACTTAAAAAAAAAGCTGCGCCAACCATACACCTCAAAGAATAACGACCTCGACGAGACGAGACGAACAGAAATTCCAAGCGCTTGCATTCGCCATTATCAAGAACTTGGCGGATCGAAGAAATAAATAAGGAGGGGGATATATAGCCGGCCATTACTCCCGAATTTTCGTTGTATTTTAGTCGGCCCAAATGTGCAGACAGCACGAGAGGACGTCGTAGCTCTTTCAAATGCAAAGCCTCGGCTGTCAATTGGTGTCGGAGGGACTTACTTCACTTTCCGTCACGGTCCGTCCACAATATACTTTCGGTGTCGTTTCCTCGCTAAATAATTCGCCGCGCGCTCTCGTAAATCCGCAGCATTCCGGGTGTTTCAGAATAAACGTGCGCATTAGCATGAATAAATCCACTGCATCGCAGATCATACAGTATTAAAGCATCAGAGCGGAGAGATTTACGCTCTGCATTACAGTCTTGACGAAAGCAAGTTTTATTAGCTATTTACAATTAGTGTTTGGGCCAGATTTTACAATGACCGCATTAGCTACCGAATGGACCGGCAGTTGCACCTGCGTCCAGCGGACGAATTTCGGTTTTTTTTCTCTCTCTCTCTCTCTCATTTTAATCAAGCACCTGGTTTGGGGGCTGGGGTGGGCAGTGCGTTCTCTAATGGGTGCTGTAGTCTCCTCCGTGCATAACCCTTCGAAAGCAAAATTTTATTCCTTGTTCGTAATTTCGTCATGTAATAAAATTTCTGGTTCGAAGTATTTATCAACAGCATTTATACGATTGCCCTTTAAAGTTTTTAAATTCTTTTAAAATTTATTACCCTTTTCATTATCTGTTTCTTTTTAAAATTCTTTAATCATTATCATAATCAACATTGGATAGGAAACGTGAAAATTACGATAAGGGAAAATAGCATGGGAATTACACTAGAGATAACATTATCGACATAATAAAATAACTCAATATTCAAGAACCTTTTATTCCAAAAGTCAAATAAAACTCACTTGCGGCGTTCATAATGTTTTGCTTCTTTATAAAAGATTAAAAGCAATGCAAGAACCAGTCAACAAATGATACCAATATATCGGTACAAAAGAATATATCGTAAGCTGTATTACCCGCTCTTAATATTAATATACATGAATTCTCAAATTATATTTGTATATTTTAAACGCAGAAATTCGCTGACGAACAGTCAAGGTATATACCGTAGACCCCCAGAATAAATTACCTTTTCATTCTTCTGCTAATTATATTACATGTGTAACATAAATATATTAATAATAATAATAATAATAATAATAATAATATTAATAATAATAATTATTATTATTATTATAATAATACTATATTATATTATTATTATTATTATTATTATTATTATTATTATTATTATTATTATTATTATTATTATTTGGAAATTTTACTTTCGATTGCTGCTACCACCAACAATCATACTTCGATTAATATTGTAGTAGTATCAGTAACACTAACTGAAAAATCCCTCGCCAACTTTGACAATTTAGGCAATTTAGGATAAATGTGCAACTGGTCAACGGAAAGATCATTTTGCATCATGTTATTTACTATTTTGTATTTGGTCGACTTTAAAGATAGTTTTCAGATGTCAAAAAGTACTAAAAACACTTGGTTGTTTCAAGAATGTGCCTGAACGTTTGGTTATTAATAAAATAAAAAAGCTTCCATTATACGCAGCTAAAGAGATGTCAAAAACATTTTAAAAGATAAAATGTTTAAGCTTTTCACAAAAGAATTTTTAGTAATATTGACAGCAATGTATTTTCAATGTAAATCCATGCAGTTCGAGATTGGTTGTAATCTTTTGTAAATAATTTATTGAATAAAACTAAAGAAAAAGAAAACTCTCAGATATATATATATATATATATATATATATATATATATATATATATATATATATATATATAGTATATATATATATAGAGAGAGAGAGATAGAGAGAGAGAGAGAGAGAGAGAGAGAG
>NC_089757.1:32815764-32853264 GCF_040412425.1 Macrobrachium rosenbergii | reverse complement strand
ACAGAAAAAACAGCTAATGGAAAAAACTAGAAAAAAAAAAATCTTTAAAGCAGCGCAAAAAACATTGGCGATTATGAATAAAAATTAAATACAAGGGACATAAGAAATTATCAGGACGAACGAGATGTATTACACTGGTAATTAATATACCACCGGAAGTTACAACACTACCGAGAAAAATGAAAGTACTCTAACCATAAAAAAACCACAACACTGAAAAATTTACCAAACTGTATTATAACGAAAATGAAAAAAAAAAATAATACGAGTATACAAAAAAATTTTTCGATGGCTATTTAAACGAATGAGGAAAAAGAAATAACAGCAGAACCTATTGAATAAATAGTTATAAAAAAAAGAAAGCAAAACCAAAATCTAACAGATGCTGGGCGAAAACAAAATGGCAAAGTCATAAAAAGAAAAGATATATATATACAAGAAGAGAGCGAAAAACCAAAGCTACCAAATTGTGTGCAGAGGGAAAAAGAACGGAAAAGAGAACAGAGCGAAAAATAGCAACAGACGATAAAATTGAATAGAAAATAACGAAGTTTAAAAAAAGGAAAAAAATTAACTAGGAATAGCAAGAGTGTGAAGATTAAAATGAAAATAAAAATTGTGTAGCCTATGATTAAAATACAACCAATAGCACAACAAAAGAAAAATATAAATGATATAAAATTATAATACACCCAAAAGCAATACAGTCACGAAAGAATAACAAAAATTACTTGAACAAATAAAAATAATAACTATCCAAACTGGATACACCAAAAAAAAGTGTTAAAATGATTCTATATAAGAAACGCTTTAGAGAATAATGCCGATGATGAGTAAGTGGGAGAAACAACAATAAATATTGAGAATGTAGGAAATAAAAAAAATATAAATCTAAGAATAAACTAAAAAAAAAAAACTGACTATAATGAACAGCAAGAATTATTTAGGGTGTAGTTAATAAAAAAAATTACTGTATTATTTAGGGTGTAGTTAATAAAAAAAAATACTGTAACTACGAACCGCAAGAATGTGAAGATGAAAGAAAAATAAAAATTATATAAAATTTACATGCGCCCAAAAGCAAAATAAAATAAAAATAGAAATATATAAAATTTAAGTGCGCCAAAAAGCAAAATAAAAGAAAAATAAAAACTATACATAAAATTAAAATGCGCCCAAAAGCAAAACAAAAGAAAAATAAAAATTAAACAAAATTTCAATGCGCCCAAAGGCAAAACAAACGAAAAATAAAAATTATATAAAATTTAAATGCGCCCAAAAGTAAAACAAAAGAAAATTAAACACTATAAAATTTAAATGCACCCAAAAGCAAAACAAAAGAAAAATAAACATTATATAAAATCTAAATGCGCCCAAAAGCAAAACAAAAGAAAAATAAAAATTATATAAAATCTAAATGCGCCCAAAAGCAAAACAAAAAAAATAAACATTATATAAAATTTACATGCGCCCAAAAGCAAAACAATAGAAAAATAAAAATGAAATAAAATTTAAAAGCGCCCAAAAGCAAAACAAAAGAAAAATAAAATTTATATAAAATTTAAATGCGCCCAAAAACAAAAAGAAAAATTACATAACATTATAATACACCTAAAAGGAACACAGAACTAAAAGAATAAAAAAATTATTTAAAGAACAATTAAAAATAAATAACTAACCAAACTGGATACACAAAAAAAAAAAAATTTAATTATTCCGTATAAGAAACGCTTTAGAGAATAATACCGAAAATTAACAAGTGGGAAAAACAACAATAATTAAATAATTACTAAGTATGCGGGAAATAAAAAAAATAAGAAACGTAAGAATCGGCTAAAAAAATCGACTATAACGAACAGCAAGAATGATTTAGATTTTAATTAATAAAAACATAAGAATTATAAACACTGACTTAAAACAACAACAACATCAACAACAACAACAAAATCGACTTTTATGAACAACAATAATTATCTAGATTGTAGTTAATAAAAACATACGAATCATAGGAATAAACTAGAACAAAAACAAAAACAAAAAAATTTCGCCTATAATGAACAAGAATAATTTAAACTGCAGACAATAAAAACAGACTTACAAAAACAAAAACAAAATATCGATTATAATCAAATGAATGACAACGAAATGTAGCAACAAATGCAACAACGCGATTACAACAATGACAGCTAATATTGCCATGGACGCGAATAATCGCTCGAGAGAAAAAAAAAAAACAGCGGCGCTGGTATCTGTCCTTGTTCGGCGACAAGAACGCAATGAGCTAATTACCAACTTTTGATTAAAAGAAGACAAATGTCTGGGTAGTCATTTGGCCCTGGGTGCAAATTCATCCAAAGAGCTTGCAGAAAAAAATTCTGAGAGGTTGAATATAATATTAACTTGCACACTTTTGAAAACAATATAGAGGAAAAAAAATCTTAGGTCAAGTATAGCCTAATGTTAACTTGCACACAAGTTATTTTTGAAAATAATATAGAGGTAAAAATTCTGAGAGGTTATGTATAATATTAACTTGTACACAAGTTACTTTTGAATATATTATAGAGAAAAAATTCTGAGGTTAAGTATAATATTAACTTGCACACTTTTGAAAATATAGAGAAAAAATTCTGAGGTCAAGCATAATATTAACTTGCAAACAAGTTACTTTTGAATATATTATAGAGGAAAAAATTCTGAGAGGTTGAATATAACATTAACTTACACACAAGTTACTTTTGAATGTATTATAGAGGAAAAATTTCTGAGAGGTTGAATATAATATTAACTTGCACACAAGTTACTTTTGAATACATTATAGAGGAAAAAACTCTGAGAGGTTGAATATAATTTTAACTTACACAGAAGTTACTTTTGAAAATATTATAGAGGAAAAAATTCTGAGAGGTGGAATATAATATTAACTTGCAAACAAGTTACTTTTAAAATAATATGAAGAAAAAATTCTGAGAGGTTAAACATATTATCATCTTGAAAACAAGTTACTTTCGAAAATCATATAAAGAAAAAAATTGATAGGTTAAGCATAAATTAACTTACAAACAACTTACTTCTGAAAATGACAGTGTAAAAAATATTGGGAGGCCAGGTATAAATTAACTTGTAAACGATAATGTAAAAAATTTTGGAAGGCCAGGTATAAAATTAACCTGTAAACGATGTTGTAAAAAATTTTGGGAGGCCAGGTATAAAATTAACCTGTAAACAAGGTAATTTTTAAAGTTGTTGAAATTACAACTGGATAGGGTGAAATGTTGATTTAGAGATATAAAAAGAATATAAAATATTTTAATGCTTTCCAAAATAGGAGGTATGTTAAACTAACATTTCCGTCTCGCGAACTTGATAATTTAGAACATATTAAGATAAAAAAAAAACAGTTAAGGTTGAAAAGTTGATTCCAGGACATGAAACAATATCTTAATGATTTCAAGACTTGAAGCTATGTTAAACTTACATTCCCATCTCTCGTCTCCCCCACTGGATCAATAACGTGATTCTCTCTCTCTCTCTCTCTCTCTCTCTCTCTCTCTCTCTCTCTCTCTCTCTCTCTCTCTCTCTCAGTATTGCAGAATCGAAACAATTTGACTAAAGGGTGGGGGGGGGCGATCTAATAAGACACAGACAGAAATCAAAATGATTAGAGCGAACTTCTTTGGGAAGTGAAAAAAAAAAAAAAGAAAAAACTACACCGACCCCAAACGAGGTCATTGCGCAATGACACATTCATCTGACTAAATGAAAATTTCCATCTCAATGACACTAAATCGCTAAAATCTACTGCAAAAGGGATAATGAACAGACATCCTGCATTAATGAACATGCCCGGAATTAATTATCCGGCGATGAAGAGAGACACGGCGCACAGGGCGCAGTTTAAGGAATGGAACTCGAAGAAGAAAAATGCCTCTATTTCTTTCAGTATCACAAATGACATTTCTTCATTTCTTCTCATTATCATTCGGCGAATAACCTGATTAATCAAAGATACATTATTATAAGGCTGGAAGAGGAGGATGCAGCGACTCTCTCAGACCTATAGCGCAAAGAGCGCAGTTGAAGGAATGAAAAACCTTCTGAAAAATCCTTCTTTCTTTTAGTACCACAAATGGCGTTCCTTCTATTAATTATTTGGTGGATTACCTGAATATTAATAAGACTGGAAGAGGAGGAAGCAGCGACTCTCTCAGACCTATGGCGCAAAAGGGCGCCGTTGAAGGAATGAAAAACCTTATGAAAAATCCTTCTCTTTTAGTACCACAAATGGCGTTCCTTCTCTTAATTATCTGGTGGATTATCTGAAGAACCAAAGCCAGATTTATAAAAGAAGGAAGAGAAATAGCAGCAGCATCTACCAGGCCTCGTACTTCGAAGGAATTCGAGCGAATTCCAGATCGAAAATCCAGTCAAAGCGTCGTTTTCATTTCGAGCGGGGAAAAAAAAAGCTACGCCCAGAGAATCCCAATGTCGGAGACATCGAATTTACAACGCGAATTCAAAGCTTCCCAAAACAAAAAAAAAAACACGAAGCCAAAATGCAAGCAGTTACATTTTAATAACAGGAACTACGTTAAAAATAATGGACGTATAACGTCGTCCTCCCCCTACGAGCGCACAAATATTAGACCAATACCCCCTTCACCGAGCGCCGGGCTTCCATGAGGGAAAATTTCAGCCGCATGCTTTGGGACGAAGAGCTTCAGAGAAAACGGGACAATAATATTCCATCCGGGGGCTGGGTGTGGCAAGGAGGGTGACCCGTGACGTCACCGAAGGGGGAGGAGCCACGTCTCCCGGACGCAGGAGGCGGAACCGGGCTACGTCATTTGTTGGGGGCGGAGCTCCAAACGTTTTCGGGTCCAGCGGGGGAAGAGAAGAGATGAGGTCCCAGCTCGCTCTCGGGGATGCGAGGAGACCAAAGGCGGGCCAGCCAGCGTCCCGTGCTGGAAGGACCGGCGTTCGTTCAACTCACTCCTCCTCGGTCCCCGAACTTGAAATGTTCGAAATTTGACAACCGCAAGAGTTGTATAAGTGCGCAGAGTGTTAGGATCTTCCTCTAAAATATAAAAATATACACACACCAGAGTTGGGTAAGCCTTGCTTAACTGCGCAGCTTGACAGTATCTTCCTCTAAAATATATAAATATACACACACGAGAGTTGGGTAAGCCTTGCTTAAATGCGCAGCTTGTCGGGAGCTTCCTATATAAAATAATAATATACACACACACGAGAGTTTGTAAATGTGCAGCGTGTATCTTCCTCTAAAATATAAAAAATATGCACACACGAGAGTTTGTAAATGCGCAGTATGTCAGTATCTTCCTCTAAAATATAAAAATATACACATGATTTGTGTCAGTATCTTCCTCTAAAATATATAAATATACACATGAGAGTTGGGTAAGCCTTGCGGAAGTAGGCAGCATGTAAGTAGCTTCCTCTAGAATGTAAAAAAAAAAAATATACACACACGAGTTTGAAAATGCGCAGCTTGTCAGTATCTCCCTCTAAAATATAAAAATATGCACACAAGAGAGTTGGGTACGCCTTGTGGAAATGCGCAGCTTGTCAGTATCTTCCTCTAAAATATAAAAATATGCAAAAAAAAGACTTGGGAAAGCCTTGCTTCAATGCGCAATTTGACAGTATCTTCCTCTAAAATATACAAAAATATACGCACACGAGAGTTTGTAGATGTGCAGCTTGTCAGTATCTCCCTCTAAAATATGAAAATATACACACACGAGAATTGGATAAGTTCATTCTGATGGTAAATGTGGAATAAGACAGAGCAGAGAATGTTATTCTCAACAGAACAAAATGGGAAGAGGAGAAAGAAGAACTAAATGTAAAAAATTATTATAAATCATGATAATTCGAAAGCGCAGTTTCAAAATGTAGACGACCGCTAAACAGTGGTCAAAATGGGTCATTCGTTAAGCAAACGAAAATCCTGTTCTCTGTATAATATATTCAGGATACATGACTGTATATACATATATATATATATATATATATATATATATATATATATATATATATATATATATATATATATATATATGTATGTGTGTGTGTTCGTATGTATATATATATATATATATATATATATATATATATATATATATATATATATATATATATATATATATATATATATATATATATATATATATATGTATATATATATATATATACATATATATATATATATATATATATATATATATATAAAATATTCCTGCGAGGAATATGCAATTGGATAACAATATTATAAGCAAAATATACAAAGGCATTTTGATCAGAAGAAAAAAATTATTTCGAAAAGATATTACAGCAGATTTAATAACTCATATGGATACTTTATTTTTTATGGACAATTACAGAAAAATTGAGCGATTATACATATATATATACATATATATACTTATATATCTATCTATATATGTATATACTATATATATATATATATATATATATATATATATATATATATATATATATATATATATATATATATATGAATATAATGCAACACATACATTTACACAATTTTGAAATATTCTACTTGGGAGACAAAACGGAGAAAATTATATACTCCACTTGAAAAATGAAAGAGAATTATAATTCTCCTACAGCTTTTGAATAATTGTCGAGGATATCAAAATTCTCATCTACAAAAAGCGCCAGTGCTCTCTATAACAGATTTTATAAAAAAAAAATTAATGACATCGCTTTGGTGCACAAATATAGAAATGACGAGGAATGTACGGGGGAGGGAAATGAAAATGTTAAGGAAAGCAAAAAAAAAATTAAAGAAAATCTTAAGGAAAGCTAAAAGAAATATAAGGAAAATCTTAGGAAGTAACAAAATTTTGTAAGGAAAATCTTAAGAAAAGCTAAATAAATTTTAAGGACAATCTTAAGGAAAGCTAAAAAAATTTTAAGGAAAATCTTAAGCTACAGAAAAATTTTATGGAAAATCTTGAGGAAATCTAAAATAAAATTTAAGGAAAATCTTAAGAGAGCTAAAAAATATTTTTTAAGGAAAATCTTAAGGGAAGTTAAAGAAAAAATTTAAGGAAAATCTTAAGGAAAGCTAAAAAAAATTAAGGAAAATTTTAGGGAAAGATAAAATTTTTGTTAACGAAAATCTTAGGGACAGCTAGAAAAAATAAAGAAAAAGTTATGGAAAGCTATAAAAATTTAAGGAAAATCTTAAGAAAAGCTATAACAAAATTTTAAGGAAACTCTTAAGGAAAGCTAAAAAATTTAAGGAAAATCTTAAGGAAAGCTATAAAAAATTTTTTTACAAAACAACTATGTGAGAATACTCCATAATGCAATCAATAAAATATATACATAAGCCTGTTTACAACTCCAACGTGTGAATACATTCATACCGTGTGCTGTCGTGTGCGGTTTCTCTGTAAGTCTCAACGGGTGAGGTTGCTAGCCCATACTTTTTTTTCTTGGCCCCACCATGTGCTTGTACCCATTAACAGATGGGTGAGGCCCTAACAAAAGTGACCAGCGCGCGGTGTCCTCTATTTGGCTGCTTGACTCTTATTAAAGGTGTTTTATATATATATATATATATATATATATATATATATATATATATATATATATATATATATATATATATATATGTATATATATACATATATGTATATATATATATATATATATATATATATATATATATATATATATATATATATATATATATATATATATATATATGTGTGTGTGTGTGTGTGTGTGTGTGTGTGTATAAACAAGCGTATTTATTTCCGCATAAACTGCGTAAATAAATTAGTTTTAAAACACGCTGTTTAAATTTGTTAGTAAACAGAACGGAAACAAGCAAATAAGCGCCTAGCAACGGGATTACAAACATTCCTTCCTTCAAGGAATACAAGCAAATTTTTTTAAGATGCATAATCTGACATCTGATAAATAATAATAATAAAAATAAAATACTTTAGGAGTCCAAAAAGCTCCAACGATAATGGTCTGAATACAAGGGGGGAGGACTGTGACGAAACTCTCTGGTCCACTACCTGAAGACAACACAAAGCAAGGCTTAACAGAAGAGAAAAAATCAGAATATAGAATTTAGGCCTAAGACCAAGCGCTGGGACTCATGAGCTCTTTCAGCGCTGAAAGGGAAATTAACAGTAAGAAGGTCTGAAAGGTGTAACAGGAGGAAAACCTCGCAGTTGCACTATGAAACGATTGTTAGAGAGGGTGGAAAGTCAGATGGAAGAAAGAATATGAACGGAGGTACAGCAAAAGGAACGAAAGAGGTTGCCGCTAGGGGCCGAAGGAACGCTGCAAAGACCGTTAAGTAATGCCTACAGTGCACCGCGTGAAGCGCACTGACGGCGCTATCCCCCTACGGAACCAAGGCTTAACAGAAGCCACCAGAAGTAACCTGAACGCATTATAGTCTGACGGTTCTTGAAAGAAAATTTGTTTAGACTTAACTCGCTGAAACCTAAATGAGCAAGTTCCCTCTTACATTAACTTTTATATAGGGGGAGTAAAAATATGCAATTATTTCATTTACTGAAAAAAAAAGTAGTGGTTGAAGAGTTCCCTGGCTGTAAGTAAAACGCTCCATGTGAAGCGGAATTATTCCAAAACGGTTTATAAGTCATTGAGCTACAGAAATCAATAGGAAAAGTCGCCGACTAACGATAGGTGTAATGTTCCTAGCAATCTCAATTTATTGTTTGAGAAAAGGACAACATTCCTAATTCGTTGAACAAAAACCTAGTTCTATAAAAAAAAAAAATTAAATAAATAAAAAAGGTGAATTAACATTTTTACAAAAATCATGAATATCAGCGAAGAATGTAACTACCATTTCAGAAATCGGTTCGTATGTGTACAACTTCCATTTTCAGCATCAAATTCTTAAGTCTGAGTCGAAGAGGAAACTCGATTTAAAAATCTCTTTAAAGATTCATTCCTGTATCAAACGCCAAGTAATTACGCCTATAAAAGTACCTTCAACGATTTACCTGTACATCTCTTGTGGCTATTCCTGCGTACACTGAATATTTCAAACCATATTTTACAGCCACTGTTCCCTTTATAAGTTGCATATAAAATTTAGGCCAAAGGCCAAGCACTGGGACCTATCAGGTCATTCAGCGCAGAAACGGAAATCGATAATCGAAAGATTTTTAAGGTGTAAAGGGAGAAAAAACCTCGCAGTTGAACTATGAAACAATTGTTAGGAGAGTGTGGAGATTAAGATGGAAGAAAGAGAATATGAGCAGAGGTACAGGAAAAGGAATGAAAAGGGTTGCAGCTAGAGGCCGAGAGGACGCGGCAAAGAACCTAAAGGAAAGTCTACAGTGCACCACATGAGGTGCACTGACGGCACTAACCCCCTACGGGGAATTCATAATGAAGATTTGCAAATCCCCAATTTTTTTAATTGCATTAATTTCAAAACACGCAAATGCCAATGAGCATTTTTTTTGCCTGTTATCTCATACCTCATATGGCAGAAAAAAAATGATTTAATTATGCAAAATTCGCCGATAAATTTTCTATTATTAAAAAAACAATATTCTCTTTAACTTGCCTCAGAAATTCGACACTAGAGATCTTGGATTAGAATTCCAAGCAAACCGTAAAATTTCTTTATATCTTTTTTTCATTCCCTACATATTATAAAAAACTCCTCTAGAGAACCAATTAACACTGTTAACGGACCCTCCATAACAGCAAACACCTGTGTCGCACTGCCTAACATTATCTCGATGCTCGTACATCTGCGGTATAATGAACACCTGCGCCATACATCTCCTATGCCTTTAAAAATAGTCCAATGATTTAATTTAATATTAATTAGTCGTATATTTTACAGTATATATATACATATATATATATATATATATAAATATATAATATATATATATATATATATATATATATATATATATATATATACATATACATACATACATATATATATATATATATATATATATATATATATATATATATATATATATATATATATATATATATATATATATATATATATATATATATATATATATATATATATATATATGTATACATATATATATATATATATATATATATATATATATATATATATTGTACTATTATCATACTCCTGTATTTTTAAATGGCACTTAGAATTGTATTTATACTGATAAGGGGTAAAGCTTAATACGGAAACAATATCAAGATCAATACAATGCCTGTTATACATCAGTACATACACTCACCCACGCATATATAAATAAATAAATAAATAAATAAATAAATTAAATATAAATATATATATTAATTTATAACGCTTTTGAAATATTTACTGTAGAGGATATAGTGTATAAATTTTAAATACTTATTCTAATTTGTTTTGAGCGATGGTCAGTTTACTGTCATCTACCTTGTTGGCTAATTCTAAATATATATATATATATATATATATATATATATATATATATATATATATATATATATATATATATATATATATATATATATATATATATATATACATATATATATATATATATATATATATATATATATATATATATATATATATATATATATATATATATATATATATTAAATAACAAATCTTTGTATTTATAAGTTGATGCTAAGGTACTATTATAAGCATAACGGATACTCAACAGTCTATTTCTTTTCTCATACACGAATGAGGATGAAAAACACGAAGTTCGCATACATTCCACAGAGAGAGAGAGAGAGAGAGAGAGAGAGAGAGAGAGAGAGAGAGAGAGAGAGAGAGACGGTGATGACGTAATGATGAGGGAGGCGGAGTCAAAAAAGGAACATACCTCTGTGACGTCATTATGGAAGGGAGGAGTTTTACTCCGTCGCGCCTGAAGATTAATGAATGAAAAACCGCGAAGGCCCAAGATGAAGAACTTATAGTGAAAAAAAAAAAAGACTTTGAAACTTTACAACAGTGACTTCAAAGTGACTTCATAAGCGCAAGGAAAAGATTTAGTTGAAGACTGAAATTGAATTATACCATAATAACATTATTCACTGTAGTCATTCTAATTCTTCTGGAGTTCTTGAGGTTGGCAAGGTGAAATATATAAGGTAATGTTTCAGAGACGTGGAATTTTCCGATACTTATTCGCCATCAATGCTGGAAATACTGAAATACAGAATTCAGGCCGAAGGCCAAGCGCTGGGACCTGTGAGGTCATTCAGCGCTGAAATGGGAATTGTGAGTAGAAAGGCTTGAAAGGTGTAACAGGAGGAAAACCTCGCAGTTGCACTTTGAATCAATGGTTAGGAGAGGGTGGATAGGAAGATGGAAGAGAGGAAATTATGAATGGAGGTATAGTAAAAGGAATGAAAGGGGTTGCAGCTAGGGGCAGAGGGGACGCTGTAAAGAACCTTAAGTGATGCCTACAGTGCACCGCTTGAGTTGCACCGACGGCACTAAACCCCTGCATGGGTATTCGCCATCAAGCACAGAAAAGCCGGAATAAACCTGAAAAACTGACGACGCAGTCAGCCGTCAACTGACTGTTTTGAAAGACTGTCAATCTAGAAACTTACAACAGAACAATTAATTCGGTTTTTTCGACGAATTTGATAAATTTTTTTCCTCTAGGAGACATAATATATCTTAAATTATGACCCATCGCTTTTTATTTTCACGGTTGACGGAATTAGCGTTGGTAAGCGTAACGTTCTTTTTGTAAGCCGGATTAGTATTTATAAATGTATAACATGTTACCTAATCTAAATTAAACATATATATATATACATATGTCTCCATGCTTTTTGCACACACACACACACAATGATACATATATATATATATATATATATATATATATATATATATATATATATATATATATATATATATATATATATATATATAATAATGCTGAAGTGTATACAAAATATAAACTGTGCTTACTCACCACATTAGCTGACCATGATCCAGGAACATCATACAAGGGAGTGGCCTGATAATGTAACGATAAAATATGAGAGAAATTTTGAAACAAGTTAAAGAATATGAGAATTTATTAATACAAACAAATTCATAAATGATTTACAAACATACTTATGTACGCACGCATATATTATATATATATATATATATATATATATATATATATATATATATATATATATATATATATATATATATATATTATATATATATATATATATTTTATATATAAATATATATATATATATATATATATATATATATATATATATATATATATATATATATATATATATATATACTATCCATGTGGAATATACGAATAATTCCAAAAATTCATGTTTTCATATATGCAAGGGACACTGGAAGGGTAAATTTCCAATACCCTATTTTTAGCTCTCAGATAAAATAAAAAGACATCGAAATTCTAAATGGCTGATTTTTGGTTGATTAAAATATTTTTATTACCTTTATCTTATATATATATATATATATATATATATATATATATATATATATATATATATATATATATATATATATATATATATATATATATATATATACTCTGTATATATCATGTTATGTTGACACGTGGCCGTGACAAGCTGATGAACAATTATGGCAAAAAATTTTTTTTTTTCTGTTAAAAGGATACTAACTGAACAATATTCATATATATATATATATATATATATATATATATATATATATATATATATATATATATATATATACTACACATACTGTTTATGACCTGTAATGTGTAAATATTTACAGCAAGAGACCATGAGATTCCTAAGGCCTGTTAAATATTATAACAGTTACGAGATCTATCTCCAAGCCACCTCCGAGGCAGCGAGAAGCGGCAGGCCCTACAATGAAAACATTAAAACGAGCATTCCAGAGTCTGTAGTCGGAATGAAACAAGCGATCAAAACGAATGATAATAAATATGTTCTATCGGATAATTTGTAACAGCTAAAAAAAAAATAAATAAAAAAACACCTGCCAGGCCAAATAAACCCTTACGAAAGGGCGTTACAACCCTCGTATTTCTCCCGTCAGCCCCTCGAGGTGGTGGTGGTGGCGGCGGCGGGGCCGCTTCACATTTTAATGTACTAGCTACACCATTCGAAGTTTTTTTTTTTTACTATTTTTTTTTTTCTGAACCTCCCTGTCTGGCTGACAGCCAAGACATGCCTATTTAAATACCGGCTTTAACGTTACCAAAGATGTTCAGAGAGAGAGAGAGAGAGAGAGACAGAGAGAGAGAGAGAGAGAGAGAGAGAGAGAGAGAACACACAGGGGTGGTTGCGGTAGCCTAGTCGCCTGTTTCTGATGACTTTGAAAGTAGACCTCCTCCTTGATATGGTTTTATGGGAGTACGCTTATTGCATACAAGGCAGAGGTGTATATCCCAAAGCCGTACATAAAAAAAAAGGATTTATATTGGCACAGGTGTATATCTTAAAGCTGTCCATGAAAAATTAAGGATTTATATAGGTAGAGGTGTATATTTTAAAGTTGTATATGAAAAAAAGATGGATTTATATACAAGTAATATGAAAAATGTTTGACGAAAGAAGCTCATATGGGAGTAAGTCTTTATTTTGAAAAGAAAAATGAAAGCTTATTGTATACAAGGCAGAGGTGTATGTCTTGAAGTTGTATATGAAAAAAGATGGATTCTTATACAAGTAATATGAAAAATGTGTGATAAATGGAAGATCATTGCATACACAGAAGAGGAGTGCGATAACTTGAAGCTTAAATAAAAAATCATGGATAAAAATGTAAAAAAATCTGGAGATTTATAAGCAAGTAATACGAAAAATGTTTGACACGGGAATACGAAGAAGGTTTTTGGTAGAAATATATAAATTGCATACACTGCAGAGGGAGATAACAAAGTTGTTTATGAAAAAAAGATGTAGAAAAATGAAATAAACCTGGATATTTATATACAAGTAATATGGGAATATTTTTATACTAAAACAAAAATAAGGTTTCCGGGAGAAATGTATGAGTGAAGAATACACGTTACTAACATTTAATATCTGGGAAGGCGTTGATAAAAGCTGCTGAATAGGACATATGAGTTATTAAAGAAAAATGCATTTGAATGAGAAATATAAAAAAAAAAGGTGAGAAATCCATATGATAAAACTATAAAGGAGGAGGAATATAGTTTTATTTTCACGATAAAAATATGTGCTGTATAAACGGCTAATGCTCGGAATGTGTCAGCATTTAAGAAAAACCTTCAAATTAAGTATTACATAAAAAAGGGTTAAAAAAAAAAAACTTAATGACACATCATTGGGTACCATGACGGCGGATATAACTAAAAATAAATAAAAATATTCTTTGGAAGCTTGAATATCAAGTCAATGGGCGCTGCAAGCTTGTTCCATACGGATAAGGTTCTGAATAATAATAATAATAATAATAATAATAATAATAATAATAATAATAATAATAATAATAATAATAATAACAGCAGCTTTCGTTTCCAAGAATGAAAAAAATCGGCGAGTTACTGGCAGAATGCAGGGACCCTAAAAAATCAATTATCAGTAAGATAGAGAAAGCTCCATGTACACTGAATGCAGCTGATGCAGCTATCACTTGCAATACTACGTGCTTAAAAGAGGGTCTTCTACCTACACGTAAAATAATAATAATAATAATAATAATAATAATAATAATAATAATAATAATAATAATAATAATAATAATATAACGTATAGAACCCCACACTACAAAAACCACCCAGTCGAATAGATGACTGTGATAGACAAAAAATATCATAATAATAATAATAATAATAATAATAATAATAATAATAATAATAATAATAATAATAATAATAATAATAATAATAATAACAGCAGCAGCTTTCGTTTCCAAGAATGAAAAAAATTGGCGAGTTACTGGCAGAATGCAGGGACCCTAAAAAATCAATTATCAGTAGGATAGAGAAAGCTCCATGTACACTGAATGCAGCTGATGCAGCTATCACTTGCAATACTACGTGCTTAAAGAGAGGTCTTCTACCTACGTAAAATAATAATAATAATAATAATAATAATAATAATAATAATAATAATAATAATAATAATATAACGTATAGAACCCCACACTACAAAAAACCACCCAGTCGAATAGATGACTGTGATAGACAAAATATAATAATAATAATAATAATAATAATAATAATAATAATAATAATAATAATAATAATAATATTATTATTATTATTATTATTATTATTATTATTATTATTATTATTATTATTAATTAAAGTATAAGAATGTAAAACGTGAAAAAAATCAGGCGATTCACTCCCAGGAATTCTGGAGTTCAGTACTCGACTCAGACCCAGAAATCCTTTTGAGTACAACAATAACTTCTCTTCGTCGAATGTCAATGCCCTTTGAGCCTCACATGAATAGAGAGGAGAGCTTCCATCCCACCCCCCACCAACCTTCGTCTTTTACCTTTGCTGTGGCAACCAATAACACCTGGATCTACCTGTGACGCCCCAGGTAAGTTACAAAATCAATGACCGGAGGATTTTATGTGAAGACGGCGCCCGGATTCTTAAGAATAAGGAGTGATAATTGGAAATGCCATAACTGGAATAAAATACCTTTGGGTACTTAGGTGGGTAGGAAAGATTACTTTCAGGGTGAGTGGGTACAACTTTCTAGGTTCGAAAGTTGTTCGGATGTAAGGGTCCATTCGCATAGTATGGCGTATAAACATTATTGGTGTAATATATGTTCTACTTTTATATATATATATATATTATATATATATATATATATATATATATATATATATATATATATATATATATATATATATATATATATATATGTGTGTGTGTGTGTGTGTGTGTGTGTTAGAAAGAGAAAGAGGAGAATTCCTGTGAATGGTTATCTGTCCCAAATCATTCGTTGATTTGTTGACATATTATTTAGGCTCGTAGAAATCGTAATTGTTGGGGTAAAAACCACAGGGAGAAACAACACGAAGAAAAACAACACGAAGAAAACAACGAGCGGTCGTTCCCCCCTTTCCCTAAGCCATAAGTTAGTCCCAATAGCAATCTGATAAAATTTCGTCGAGAGAGAGAGAGAGAGAGAGAGAGAGAGAGAGAGAGTCGGTCTTCGAGGGAGTGCGCATGCTTACCCACAGAGGATTTCATCCTACACAATGGAATCAGATATTCCAGTCTCTTATTTAATGAAATATCGATACAAAGTACTCTTGTAATGTAACAGAAGTTTTATTATTATTATTATTATTATTATTATTATTATTATTATTATTATTATTATTATTATTATTATTATTATTATTACTCAGTAATGTAACACAAGTTATATTATTATTATTATTATTATTATTATTATTATTATTATTATTAAAGAAAGAAAACAAAAATTAATGAAATAACAAATAGTACTTTGGGCATTAAAGCACTGCAATATCCAATAGCTGGGAAGTACCACGTCTTTGAAATATTATTAAACAAAAACTTCTCTTAAACTCCTTATCCTGTGTCTTGATATTAATCTCTAGTACCATCGTTCAATCAGCTCAATGTGCATACCTCGTTCAATTAGTTCGTTGTGCTACCTCGTTCAATAAGCTCGTTGTGCATACCTCGTTCAATTAACTCGTTGTGCATACATCGTTCAATTAACTCGTTGTGCATACCTCGTTCAATTAACTCGCTGTGCATACCTCGTTCAATTAACTCGTTGTGCATACCTCGTTCAGTTAGCTCGTTGTGCATACCTAGCTCAATTAACTCGTTGTGCATAACTCGTTCAATTAACTCGTGCATACCTCGTTCAATTAATCAATTAACTCATGGTGCATACCTCGTTCAATTAGCTCGTTGTACATACCTCGTTAATTAACTCGTTGTGCATGCCTTGTTCAATTAACTCGTTGTTCATACCTCGTTCAACTGATTCGTTGTGCATACCTCGTTCATTAGCTCGTTGTGCATGCCTCGTTCAATTAACTCGTTGTGCATACCTAGCCCAATTAACTCGTTGTGCATACCTAGCCCAATTAATTCGTTGTGCATACCTCGTTCAATTAACTCGCTGTGCATACCTCGTTCAATTAACTTGTTGTGCATACCTCGTTCAATAGATCGTTGTTCGTACCTCGTTCAATGAACTCGTTGTGCATACCTCGTTCAATAGATCGTTGTGCATACCTCGTTATGCATACCTACCTCAATTAACTCGTTGTCCGCACCTCGTTCAATTAACTCGTTGTGCATGCCTCGTTCAATTACCTTGTTTCACTTTGTTTCACATTGTTTGGTTTCATGCACAGCCCTCCACAGGGATAATTCCCTCTCTGGCGGGCCCATATACGTTTTCAAAATAAGGTGCTTCTTATATTTTATTTTATAATTGTCTTTCAGTATTTTCTCGTCAGTATCGTAGCTCCTGCAGAGTAGGAGAGTCTTCAGTTCTTTTTTAAATTTGCTTTCTTCTTGTATGCTCTTCACTTCAGTCGGTATTTTGTTGTACAGTCTTGGTGAACAGTGTACAAATGCTCTCTCGCCTGACTTACAATTTGTTCTAGGATCAAATAGCCTATATGCTTCACTTGCATGTCTGATTACAATATTCATTTCGGGTCTAAAGACGCTTCAGCAGTTTCACAGATATGTTGGCACATCACATTTTCGTGCTTTTAAGACTGTAAGTGGTATTTTATATTCTATTCTAGCTTTTACTGGGAGCCAATGTAGCTCAATTAGTGCTGGGGTTATTCTATCACCGGAACGTAGTCTTTTTATTAACCTGGCGGCTCTATTTTGTACTCACTGCAATTTTTTTAGTAGGCAGTTAGGGAGACCGCAGCATATAACGTTGCAGTAGTCAAGCCTCGAAAGTATTTGGTTGCAAATTGTTGTTTTCAGAGTATCTTCGTTTAGGTATTTTCTAATAAATGCAATGTTTCTAATATGATAGTTATAGGTTTTGTAATGTGCAATATATGGTTCTTCATCGACAATTTACTATCAATAAATACTCCTAAGTTCCTCACTGCTGCTACAACACTTATTGTTGACGAACCAATAGTTATTCTTATGAAGTGTTCATATTTTCGTAGTGCACTGTCAGATCCAGATAGCATACACTCAGTTTTGTCTTCATTAAGTTTCAATTTCTTCGCGGACATATCAATTTTTTTATATCTTTCATCATTGCATCAAATTACTAATGGCATCTTCTACCCTTTCGACAGGAAAATAGAACTATCATCAGCATACAGTTTATATACTTAACCTTGTGCTTATTTAGAATTCTAGATAGTTCAGTTGTGTAAATGCCAAATAGCAGTGGACCCAGAACGCTGCCTTGGGGCACTCCTTTTGTTGGGCCTTTCTTTTCTGATCTCACATTTGATATAACCACTGTAACCTTCCTATTTTCTACGCGTTGTGCATACCTCGTAACGTTGTGCGTATGCTTAAGATATTTCATAATTCTTCCCTTCCTTCGCATTCCTCTGCACGCCATACAATATACACACCATCACATTGTACAAGATATGCTGTTAATACTCTAAAAATAAGCTTGCTTTTTCTTATGTGAGGATCAACATCATTCGGTTTTCTAGAAGTTATATTTCTGCTGTGACTCTCACCGTATAGTTTATTTATTATTTCCAATTTTATTTTAATTATTTATTTATCTTAATTGATTTCTTTGCTATTTCTGGTCCATTGTTTATTCTTTAATTCACAAATTCCATTTATGAACTGGGTTGCATTCACTTTAGGGGGTCTGTGGGCTTACAGAATTCTGCTTTTGTAACTAGGGTTGCAGCCTGGGTAATAATAATAATAATAATAATAATAATAATAATAATAATAATAATAATAATAATAATAATAATAATAATAATAATAATAATAATAATAATAATAATAATTCTTTTTCTGTAGTGAAGGGAGTTTTCAATGTACATGAAATATATCTTACGGTATCAATTAAACTAAAATCTCCGCCCCCCTCTCTCTCTCTCTCTCTCTCTCTCTCTCTCTCTCTGAGCATCATTTTCGCATAATTCAAGTCTTCAGTGTCAAAACACCATTTGCGGCTGTACTAAAAAATGTTAGTGTGTGCGTCAGTATCTTAATGGGAATAATCATTTCTGCAGGAATTAGGTGATTGCCACACATCCCAAGGTAAGTTACTTGGTCATTTCGGGTTTATCTATTCTGAGAAAATAGCGTTCCTCAGGGTAAGTCCTTATCATAAAAAGTATAATTTTTCATAATAAAAAACTAATGATTTAATTCCAAAAAGTTATTTGTAGGATCTGTTTATATTAGCGTAACTCTGAACGTGAAAATACACTTATATGAGACAACGATCATATCTAGCCATCTTTGCTTAGAGACTGGAACCCAAGTCCTGAGGCTATCGAGAGGGCCATGCTACCGATATCAACAAGAGTTCCTCTTACACACACACATACATACACATACTGTATGTATATAATATATATATATATATATATATATATATATATATATATATATATAGTGTGTATATATATATATATGTATATATATATATATATATATATATATATATATATATATATATATATATATATGTATATATATATATGTGTATATATATATATATATATATATATATATATATATATATATATATATATATATATATATATATATATATATATATATATATATATATATATATATATATATATATATATATATATATATATATATATATATATATATATTATCAATGACAATGACAATTAACTGGAAATACAAACTACAGACCTTCAAAGGCCGCCTTTGAATGACAGTAACAAAGCCACGTCACTCGTGATTTTATCTTCAATCACGCTTAAATATATCTATCTTAAATCACCCTTCCAATAATATTAACTTAAATCATGCTTCAAATATCTTTATCTTAAGTCATGCTTAAAATATTTTTTATCTTAAATCACGCTTCAAATAACAAGTTTAAGACTGGCATCAAAACACGGTTTGACCAAAATCTAAAAGAAGGAGCTTTGGGCATTTTTCAATAAAAATGATAAAGGGAGTTAGTTTTGTGCATTTCAGTAAAAAAATTATTTTGTGCATTGCAATAATAAAAATTCTAAAGGGGTGAGCTGTGTGCATTTCAATAAAAAAAATATAGAGATTAAGTTTTACTCATTACAACAAAAAAATCTCTAAAGGGGTGAGCTTTTTGCATTTCAGTAAAAAATTTCTAAATGGGGTGAGTTTTTTGCATTTCAATAAAAAAATTTCTAAAGGAGGTGAGCTTCGTGCGTTTGTTTAAAAAATATAAAAGGGTGAGTTTTCTGCATTTCTAAAAAAAAACAAAAATCTAAAAAGGGTGAGTTTTACGCATTTCAATAAGAAATTCTAAAGGGGGGGAGTTCTGTGCATTATAAAGCAGAAGTCATGATTTCATTTCTTGTAAAAATACAACACGTAAATACAGAATAAATTATGAAATAAACAAATCATACTTTAATGATACACCTGATATACTATCACGTCCCAGATTTCTCCACCTCAATGAATTCTATTAACAAATAGGGAGGTTATGAACATACTTTTTTTATTAACAGACGGAAAGATGCAGTATCTACAAAAATACAAAACTGAGAAAAATGGTTGACACTCCCTTGCCTTACTACAGACACTGGAAATGGGACCCCCTAAATAAAGCATTGAAGAATCATTCTGAAACTGCAATAACTTGTGTATTAAGTGTTTCACGAGCCCAATAGGTGGCACATTTCAATTTCGAAAATTTTGCAGATACTGCAGTTCTCCATTTTAGGGCAGTATTGTTACAGACAATAAGAATCTTTTACTAGTGCAAGAAATCATAAGGATTAAAGTAAATGCATGAAAAGTAAAAACATTTCAAGTTTTATCGCAGGTACCATATAGCAGATAAACGAACACTTCACTTCTATGAAAAGTATTATTGACAATACACTACTAAAGTTTACACTCGCGCATTTTAGTACAATAACAAACTGTACCATGCCATGGAAGTTAAAAATATGTGGCAGAGTTATGAAGGTTGAGAGAGAAAAGAGAGAGAGAGAGAGAGAGAGAGATGGGCTAGTTCTAGCCAAAGTGTTGTTTCATATGGTAAAATTAGTTCATGGGAACTACTCATCCGCACTATTTATGATAAATTCAAATAAAGAAAATAACGCTGACCAAAATCATGGTAGGTTTTTTACAAAAACAAAACACAGTCATATCATAACCTATGCAAATATGTTCCGTAGTTGAATGATAAAAAAAACCTTTATCAATTTATTTTTATTATTATTGTTATTTATTATTTCAGTAGATGAAACCTGCTCACATGGAACAAGCCCCAGGGGCCATTGACTTGAAATTCAAGCTTCCAGAGAATACGTTGGTTTCAACCTCCCACCACAGACCCCACACTGCAGCAGTAACTGATCATGATACAAAGCCATACAAAGCCAGTGATTTTTCATCGCCCAGGGGGAGACGCGAACCCGCGACATCTGAGTGTCATTCCACGACATCTGAGTGTCATTCCACGACACCAACCACTATACCAGCGGACCAGTGAGATTAAATTCGCGTGCCTGTTCAACAATAAAACTTAGATTAGATTTGGCGACACTGCTCAAGGTGAGTTAACCAAGACGGTCTGAAGCTCAACCAACTCGGGCAAACAACAGTGAAGAGAAAGAATTAGTACAATGTAAATAAAACAGATGAGAACAGACGCATGTTAAATATGTAGTCCAAGACTGAAATAAGGTGTCATTATTGTTATTTTGTCTTGACGAGAACGCTATCTGCCAGCCGCGTATCACGAATCATGACACCAGAACATAAGCTGACCATTATTTTCAAGGCTGGGTCATCTAACTTGTACAAGAGATTAGCAACCTAGGATATGACCTGGTTCACCATTTTGAAACGGAATCAAAGTCAGAGCAAATAATGGAAACGCCATTGTTATCCATCTCCTCAAAATTCAAGGGTATAGCATTTGTAAGGGGCTCAGTAAAATTGCTCTTGTTCCATTAGGACAGGGCCCTTAGGCCACAGGGTATAGGCAGCAGTAGCTGAAGAAGCCAACCATGGCTTGAACTGTTGCCTTGTACCCCTTAACTTTTTGCGGAAGACGGGGGAACCGGACAGTTAAGAAGTCACAGGAGTTAAAAGCCTGTTCATTATGAGAGCTTCATCATATTGAGATAAAAGCAAACTAAAAGCCACAAACGCCCATTCTTTTTTCTATATTGCAACAACGAGATACATGTCAATCACCACTTAAAGCTAAGAAAAACCTAGACTTACAATTACACAGATAAGTTCGTCTCCTGTAGCTCAATATTCCAAATAATCAAAATTATGTAAAATTTCTCATTGTTCCGTCTTCGGATATACTTATCAAGCACGAGACTGGAAAATAAAAGACGAATACTTCTACATTTGCTCCGATATCAATCCTGCCGTAAAATGGAAAACTGCAGTATCTGCAAATTTTTCGAAATTGAGATATGCCACCAATTGGGCTCGTGAAACACTAATACACAAGTTATGGCAGTTTCAGAATGATTCTTCAATGCTTTATTGACGGGGTCCCATTTGCAGTATCTGCAAAAGCAGTAGTAAGGCAAGGGGAAACTGCAGTATCTACCATTTTTCTCAGTTTTGTATTTTTTGCAGATACTGCGATCTTCCATTTTATGGCAGAATAGTCCAATCACGGAGTCTCCTCATGAAGTTTGCTCAATAGTGATATCAGCCTGACTGTTCCGTGACTGGTGGTAAAGAAAAAAAAAATTATATTTATTAGTAAATAAGGCTTTATCGTTCCAGCTGGAAAACCCGTCAAAACGAACATTAGGAGCTATGTTAAACACAATGTATCGAACGATCCAAGCATAGAGAGCGATCCAAACAAGAATATACAGAACGATCCAAACACGCATATGTAGAACGATCCAGACAAGTATGTACGGAACGATCCAAACAAGTATGTACAGAACGATCCAAACCAGGATATGTCGAACGATCCACACAAGAATATATAGAACGGTCCAAACCAAAATATAAACGATCCAAACAAGGATATATCGAACAACCCAAACAAGGATATAAGAAACGATCCAAACCAGGATATAAGAAAACGATCCAAATCAGGATATAAGAAAACGATCCAAACAAGGACGTATTGAACGATCCAAACAGAGATATAAGAAACGATCCAAACAAGGATATATATATTGAACGATCCACACAAGAATATAGAGAACGATCCACAGAAGAATGTAGAGAACGATCCACACAAGAATATAAAGAACGATCCGGACAAGTATGTACAGAACGATCCAAACCAGGATGTATCGAACGATCCACACAAGAATATATAGAAAGATCAAAACAAAATATAGACGATCCAAACAAGGATATAAGGATATAGAAACATCAAACCAGGATATAAGAAACAAACCAAACCAATCAAACCAAGGACATTTTGATCGAAACAAGGATATATCAAATCCAAACCAGGATCTATTGATATCAAACAAGGATAATCGAACGATCAAAACAAGAATATATAGAAAACCAGGATACAGGAACGATCCAAACTATAATATATATATATATATATATATATATATATATATATATATATATATATATATATATATATATATATGTTTATATAATGTATATATATATGTGTATATGTATATATATATATATATATATATATATATATATATATATATATATATATATATATATATATATATATAGAACGATCCGAACAAGGATATACAAAACGATCCGAACAATGATTATGTTCTAGACAATAGACAATCAGACTTAGTTACTGTCCTAGACAGAACCAGGACACCAACGCACCTGTAGGAGGAGGATCCCAATTACGAACACACGAAGGAGCTTGGTCGGTGTCAAAGGCCTATACAATTGTTCAAAATGTCCCGCCCCTCTCCCCCTTCGGGCACAGGAGGTTAATCGATGTTCTTAATAAACAAGTTCCTGCACTGTGGATCTCGTGCAGATGGGGCGGTTGAAAAAGGAGGAAGGAGGGAAGGGGGGAGGGAAGGGAAGGGGAAGGAGGGGAGGAAGGGGAGGGAAGGGAAAGGGAAGGGGAAGGGGAAGGGGAAGGGGAAGGGGGAATGAGAGGGGGAAGGGGAGAGATCGGAGAGAAAGGGGTAGGCAAAAGGGGGAAGGGAAGGGGGTATAAATGATTGACGAGAACACAACCCAAGGGGCTGTACCCCAAAATTCAAGAGTATCAACATAAATCTCAGTAATGTATTAATGCAGTATGCTTATCAAACTCTAAGGACGGGGAGGGGGAGGGGGATGGAGTACGGGAGAGAGAGGAGGGAAGGAGGTAGAGGGAGCACAAGTGATTGACGAGTACAGAACCCACGGTTGTTACCCCAAAAATCAAGTGTACCAACATAAATCCCAGTATTGTATTAATGACATAATATTCAAAGTATATGCATATATATATATATATATATATATATATATATATATATATATATATATATATATATATATATATATATATATATATATACACATATACTTATACACACTTGCATGTGTATTATTTATACATGACTGGGTTGCAATGAGAGAAAGAGGCTTACCTGTATTGCGAGAGAGAGCTTGTGTAGGAAATAAACAATATGAATTAGGTTCAATTTTGAGCTGTCACCTTCTCGTCTATTTAGAACCCACAGCTGAAAAAGATATCAAAGACAAACATATATTATGATCATTTTCCTACATGACGTTGTTATTATTCATCAAAGCAATTGCAGTTAAGAATAATGAACTCTGTGACACACTGTTATTTTACACTTCCTAATCAAATGCCAAATATCCAAGAACATAATGTATATATACATATATGTGTGTGTGTACACAGTATACATAAATAGCAGCACATTACTTCACATGATACAACATTCATGCAATTGCATAAGACTACTATGCAAAGCCATGAGTACGTTAGATAAGATTATTCACTATTACAAATTGTAAACTCAGATAAGAAAGACAATAAACAACTCCCAACCCTTACATCAATGCCAAAGCAACATGGAAACGAAGTTTTCGTGATTTACTTCACGACAGTCGTGTCTTGCATTAATCAAAAATCCTATATACGTCTGCTCTTGACATTTATAAACGCCGCGAGGTCGTTGCCAATCACAAAGTAATGCGTTCGCTTTATTGCCAAGCTTTGACAATCAATAATCGGTTAATAATTCACAGGCACACAGACTGCAATATGCACTGAAACCACCTAACACCGAGTTCGTCGCAAGCACGCAAACACAGACCACTTCAGCAGGGAGGAACAGAGAGGAACAACTAACATGGAGAACTTTAAGGGTTGTAAGGCATAAAACACAGTTGCTTAATCGGTCAAATTGAACTTCAGCCCGATTGGAGAAGGGACGGCAGTGGACTGACAGACGGTGGAGCGTACGGACACTTAGTTTTGGGAAACCCGTCTTTGCTTTGTAATTCTTCTACGATTCAACAAATCGCCTTCTCAACTTCCGCAGCCTTAAATGGAACGCTCAAGGCGGAAATATACGCGAAGCTTACTCAAATACCCGGTACTGAAAAGACTGACGGATGAAATATTAAATTTTATGTATCGGGGCGCCATAAACATAATGCGTCTCCTGTTGAAAGCTGTGCGTGTTGGGGAAGTGCAATCGGTTGGTATGTTAGGATGACTTGGCGATTTCTGCTGGCATGTTCAATTAAGATGAAATGCACTTGATCGCAAAGACTACTTTAAATTCAGAAACTTAACTGTTTTGATTGACAGCAACGATGAATGTACAGTGATGAACAAATCCTGCCGAAGTTTGTAAGATACTGCCAAGGGATTGCAATGTATTTCATTCGATTACCATTACCTGTAAAAATCAAGTGGTTTTAGCTTAGGTATACATGTTTGCTATGATGCAGGATAGCTCTATACCTTGTGTGTTGATTACTTCTAAGCCAACATTGCTTCACTGTTTATAAGTGATTTTAATTTTAGAACATTTTCTAACTTTAACAAATTCTTGACAAAAGACGCCTTAATTTTAGTGAATAATCTCAATATATTTTTCGCTGAGGAGGACTGAAATATAAAACAATCACTCCTTCAAATACTTGCACATTATATCCACTAGCAACTATGTAACAAAATATTATGGCAGTCACCTAACAATTCATTCAGTGGCATGTGGGAGCAGAAAGGAAGGCCTGCCCTACAGAAAGCTCTCGAATTTTAGATATGCGCATTGTTACAGTACAATACATGGATAGGTTCATTAAACTATGAAATGTGGAATTTTACTTTATACTAATTTTTAGACACATAATTTTTAGACACAACAGAGCCATGTGTCAAACTTATAAGCATTACATGGCGGAGATGGGAAAGCTGTAAACCCTTGAATATTTTAATAAAGCTCCAGGGCCAGGGGGTCAAGCACTATTACCAGAGAGAATTGAAAGGATAAATGCTTAGCTACATAAAATCAAACAATTCAGGAAAATTAGCAAGAACAAGCAAACAAAATGAGAACAAATCATTCAATAAAAGTATGTCCACCAGCAATTACTGCCCTAAAATGGAAAACTGCAGTATCTGCAAAATTTTCGAAATTGAGATATGCCACCTATAGGGCTCGTGAAACACTAATACACAGGTTACTGCAGTTTCAGAATGATTCTTCAATGCTTTACTTAGGGGGTCCCATTTGCAGTATCTGCAAAATCAGTGGTAAGGCAAGGGAGAACTGTAGTATCTGCCATTTTTCTAAGTTTTGTATTTTTGCAGATACTGCAGTCTTCAATTTTAGGGCAGATTAGTTCATAATAAAATTCAAAGATGTAATAAACCAATCTAAAATTAATCTGGAAGGGAGCCACGAAGTCTGAGGAAAAGGGGTTTCAAACATTTCCACCTTATAAAATGAGTGACTCAGACAGCCAGTACAAAGTGTCACCTATCATATTTCCCTGTGATAGAGGTGAACAGGACCACAATGGTGCTGATCAAGTCACTCAGTGAAATTTTCAGGAGGTTCATACTGATATTTTACAAAAGGATTCTGACAATTATGTTTCTAAGGGCCTGATAAGATCACAGGTGTTTTTATCTCAAAACTGAAAAAAGAACACTGAGATAACGAAAGTATACTCAGATGGGAAGTTTAGACTAATCTTGTATGATCAAATGTTTAGCATAAAGCTGATCTGCAGCCATGCATGATACACACTAATAGAAGTTTTCTTTTTTCATTTGATGCTGAAATCAACTGAACTGGGACAAGAAGCTGTGAGTGAAGAGGCACCACCTACATAAAATTGTGTACCCACATGACCTTGCTATTTGCTCCGTGCCTCCTGAGAGTTGTGAATTTCCTGAAACCAGCACTGAAAATTGTGATACAAAAGCGGTTGAATAACCATTACGAGGGGAGACTCTGCAAGTCAAACCATTAGTGGAATAGGTGGCAGCAAGTCTGATGGATTTTTGGCCACTGAAGGGTTTGTTGCAGCAGGTGAACCAACAGAGCTAAGAAGCCTGGACACTACTCTTTCTGTGAGCAGAAAATAGCAGCTAAGAACAACAAACGCTTCCTAGGCAGCAAAACCATTGTTAATCAGGACTTTGAAAAGGTATGACTGGATCTTGGAGACGGCAGCAACAGTTTTGAAACAAAAACTGCGGTAGCCTGTGAAAACCATGCTGAGGGATCAACTTTTCTTAGTGAAACTAAAAAAAATCTACTGTTATAATGTATGACCTAGCATGAACCTGGGAACCAGCTAGAGTTGCCAAAACAAGGGACCTCAGTGGAATGATCAGAGAAAACAAGACCTGTTAACCTCTGACTGTTGCAGCAAAATCAATATGCTTTGTGTACTGGAATAAAACCACTATGGTTAACATAGGATATTTCCCAATTAAAAAAAAAAAGTGTTATAAAACGATAGTCTAAAGAATTTAAGAGTTTCCTTTACCTTACATATGTCATCGTGGTATTAAATGGAATAATTAATCTTGTCCCCGATATTTTCTTTAAATTGATCTAAACAATAAACCTAAGAATTCGATCTTTATCCAGTGACCATATATTGATCTCCTTACGTTCCATCACAAAGGGGACTCAGCACTTTGGCCAAAGCAGTGAGTGGTTTCTTTTTTTATATTCCCCTCGTGGGCCTATCAATCCATTGATATTACATTACTTTAAAAAAAAAAAATACCCTGTTCCCCTGTTTTGGAATTCTGGAATTATTAGCAGGATAAAACCAAGACGTTCTTACAAGCAATGGACTAAATAACCTGTGCAAAAACAAGAACAGCATCAAATTTACAACGAAGTTGAACTGACTGCACGTTGTTTAATTAAGAAGGGTTACTGATTATACTATGATTTTCATTCTTTTTTTCAGTCACCATGAACCAAATTTCATATGAGAAACAAATGTCAGACAGAGAGAGGTAGGTCCCACATCATTATGAAGCTGCTCAAACAATATAAGCACAAGCAACATTTCCAAAGCACACAACTTTTTAAAGCAAGACATGGTTAGCCCGGTGCTGTTATCCCTTCAAGATATATGAGTATTATTATTTACAGTTAAGCCTGAAATGCTGATAAATGCAAGAGGCTTAATTTCTAAGCGGAGAGAGAGAGAGAGAGAGAGAGAGAGAGAGAGAGAGAGAGCACGTGTTGTCATCTCTCCCTCTTTCTCTCATACTCACAAACACACATGCACACACAAACCTCCCCCCGCCCCAAATAGGTAGCGCAAGAAGAGTAAAGCCTTTCGGTTTTCAATCTTTCTTTTCGGGTGGGACTGCTAACCCTTTATCTTATCCCCTGCATGCGTTTGGTACACACCTACTGCTGGGTGGAATAGTGGGCGGTAGGCCAGGAATATTCCATGGGCCTAGCAGACGCGAGGTAGTTCGGTGGGAGAGCTACCACACCCCTAAGCCTTGGAGGAGACACATATAGTACACACACATATATATATATATATGTATATAAAGTAACCTACACAGTTTAAAGAAACGGTAGGTAAAATTCATACCCTTAAACAAAAGCGTACTAGCACAATCGACTTCAAAATTTCAAAAAAACTTACTGCATGCTAGAGAATATATATATAATGTAGGCCTACACATTCTAAAGAGACGGTAGATTAAAATTCATACGCTCACACTAAAGCGTACATGTACACTCCGTCTTCAAACCTTGAAGAAACTAAACTCACCAAATGAGAGGGAAAACTGAAACCTGACGAAACATGTTTCAACAAAACCAAAGTAGTTGCTACATTTGGGGACGCTATCAGTGGGGTTCTCGCAAATAAAAACAGTTTGCCTTTATTTCTCTAAATATTTAACGCTTTATGGAATCACATAGTACTAAGAAATAGTTTGAATAATCCCATGTAAATAAAAAAAATGCATACACTAAAAGATTAAGTAAAACACACCTGAAAAATGACTTCCTTTAGATCATCTCGTGATTTCTGGGGCGTCATTTTTGCAGCCAATTCTCCTCGACATATTGGTTGGTCTACTTCAGAATCGTTTTGTAAACTCGACAAGCGGACCCACCAGCGACAGACGCAGACCCTCTACCTCTGGGGACAAAAATTGATATATTAATGCAAAAGAAGTCTAATACACAAGTAATTAATATAAAACACATGGTAATTCAATAAAAACAATCTACTGCAAATCCACGATTCCGTAACCTGCAGATCACTAGTGAGGTCGTTACGGAAACAGGACAGGACAAGTCGCCGTTCCATAATTATTCCTGAGCTCGTGTTCTTCAGAATCTCTATCTCTCTCTGTCAGTCGCACGTGCAAGCAAGCAAACATACATGTCGGCTCACGCACGTAGGACATGCGTGCTCGTATGAAAACCACCGCAGATTACCGTTGTTACTTCATGCACTGGTAAAGGGCGAAGGTTACTTTTGAAATAATGTAAGTATCGTGCATTAATGTAAGTATCGTACATTAATGGTCAAAATTTGGTTAATCTAAGCTTTTTTTTTTAGTATACTAGGTTTACATAGAACTGAGGCGCCGAAGCGCTATTTGCCGAGTGGTGGATGCATCAGTTAGCTCTCCAACGTTATACTTGCTATTATTAGATTATATTTATTTTTATATTTTGGTAAGTTGTACGATGAAATAAAAATAAAACCGCGATTTCCTTATTTTTTAAAACTAAAACACCACAAAATTGACACGAAGGAAGACTTTTACCGAACAACGTGTGTACCGATTTAAAACTTAGTGGGTGGAGCTTATGGTCTCCCCACCCCTGGCTCTTATTATGTGCACAGCTGTGCTTTCACAATCTTAATATATTTTTTTTTGTTACATCACATCATGAATATCATCACTGCGTTTTCAACAATGATGTGATTCTTGAGATCCTGTCGGATATAGGAAACCAATCCTGTACTCGTATATGTATGCGACAGTGTATATTATTGCACGTAACACTTAGGCCTACGTGTTGTACTCACGTGCATTAAACTGCAACGAACTGCATAAGGGACTGAATAAAATCTTATAATTCATACAACTGATCATGTTTAAGTATACGACTAAAACCTTGACTCTATATAGAATGTTTCCCATAGCAATAGAATTATACTAGGCCTACAGCATGCACAAGTAGTGGTAACATACCTTGACCGTGGCCTTTCTTTTTAACGACCCGTTAAGTATCTATGGCACTTTTAGCGTTACTTATACGTGTTAAGAATATTGGATTTAGGCCAAAGGTCATTCAGCGCTGAAACGGAAATAAACAGTAAAAGGTTTGAAAGATGTAACAGGAGGAAGACTTCGCAGCTGCACTATGCAAAAATTGTACGATGGGAGAATGTGAGCGGAATGAAAAGGGGTTGCAGCTAAAGGACGTAAAGAACTTTAACCTACAGTGTACCGTGAACTGCACTGACGGCACTAATAAGGAATAACTGAATGATACAGTAAGTGCAGTTAAAAAGGTAGGCAAATAATCCGTTGGTTTCTGGACCGATGGGAAGGAAGTGTTGTGAATATAGGATGGCAGTTGAGCCTGTGGTACTAATACTCGGTTAAGGAGTGAGAATGTCAGCCCCAGGCCTACAGGTCCTTCAATATATGTTAATTTTCTTAAGGGAGCCCCACTGCTGCTTCCTTCAACCTCGACCTCAAAATCCCTATGGAATAGCTTAGGCCTACTCACCATCTCGGCTACCAAATCACGGTTAGGATAATGAACAATTTAAGACTGATTCTACCTCTAAATGCTTACGTGCAAGTTTAAACATGGGCATAAGTTTTAATGTTTTGGCAGACTTTTGAATCTACGGTAAAAATTATATATTAAAGTAGTTATAGATAGTACAGGGGCAATTCAAAGAACAAACCCTTCCTTGAAAAGGTATAGTATGCATTGGAAGTCGGCATAGGCCAAGACCTAGGCCTAACAACTTCCACCCTAGCTACAGACTATCATAATAAACACCTGTTTCTGTAATAATAACATAAAAATATTGGTTTAATTAACAATTAGCAACCATTATTAACATACATTTAGCCATTACCAATACAGTACACACTCCATCTTCATGAAAACTCACCTTTATAGTCACAAATGAGAAATATCACTAATTCCCTAAAACGTTGGAAAGAGCAGTCATCAAATCGTCCGGTTCACCCGGAGCTCGTCGCTGATTGGCTGATGGTCGAAGTGACAGCCGATCAGAGTCGCCCTCGACGTGTAAGCTGATTTTATAATGCATTTTAATGACATTTTCGTCCTTCTTTGAGCTGTGACGTCACCAAATGATGATGTTACTGCGTTCACAAGGTCACTCGGTAATAGTGTGGCCGGGACGGGCGTGGGAGTATTATTTATTCATTGGTGCTTTAGAATGTTGTGACTGATGGTGGCTCTTTTGAATTTGGTAAGTTTCGAAATGGTTTAAATGGAAATTATGGGATTTTGTGATGAGGTGTTGCCATTTTTCATCGGTATAAACCAGACTGATTATGTATTGGAATAGGGTACAGTATCGTGGTGCTACCTTCTGTTTTTTTTTTTTTTTTCACTGTACATTTTTCCTATTCTTTTGCCGTTAACGAGTATATATACGTTGAAATACCCAGTTCGAGGTACTTTTCTGTAAATCTTTAAATGCTGTTTTAATGTAATGAGGGATATGACGTCTCATGATATTTCCAATGTAGTTTTGAGAGGAAAGGAATTCTGGCAAAAGTGATCTGCAAGCAATAGCTCAAATGGAGGTTGTCAGTGGCTTACGAGGTGAAATTAAAAGTTTTGTAAAAAAAAAAAAATAATTTTAAATTTCAATATTTACAACAAAAGCAATTATTACCCGGATTTCCTTAGTAGCTAATTGAATTACTGTGCACCTAGTGGTTATTTTCACACCCTCCGTATTGGTTGAGCAGGGCTAACCAAACTGTAACCCCCTAACCCTTCATCAATAGGACTTGTGTAACCGTGCTATAGTAATATTGGTAATATTACCCCGATTCTTGCTAGCTTTTAGACGTTTTAGGTATTAATAGAACTGTGTGTATGTGTGTGTACATGTGTATGTAAGTGTGTGTGTGTGTGTACAAGTGGCCTTATACTAACGTGGACTCTTGCTCATGGAACAGCCAGTAACCACGACTGGCGTATAAATAGCCACCACCTCGTACTTGATATTTTCGTTTGAATTTAGGAGATTACCTGGAAATTAATCAATTGATTAATAACCCTTCAACATAACCTACGCCAATCCTGAAATGAGACTCAACACTTTCTGTTCTTGATACTTGTCTCAGCCTCTCTCTCTCTCTCTCTCTCTCTCTCTCTCTCTCTCTCTCTCTCTCTCTCTCTCTCTCTCTCTCTCTGGGTCAGACCTGCTAAGTGAACTCAGAGAGAACCATAGTTCCTATGTGCTGCATTGTAACTGGCTGGGCGCCGGCAGCCATTTTGATTGTGTGTAACTGGAGGTTGCTAAAGACGCATCATTCCGTCACTGCAGCCGAGTCTACACCAAATTATCTCTCCATGGGTCATTTACACTACACAGGCCACACCAAGAAAACCTCTGGATCAAAAGGAACAGAGTGTCCTGCCATTAATTGTACAAAGTATGCAAAAACAAACAAAGAAGTGGCCTTCTACTCTTTTCCAAAGGACAACACGAGGTGAGCACATTAGTGTGTCAGCCCATCTGCTTGTAAGCAGCATGTTTACTGCTATGTACTATTCATTATTGCTCTCAATGTGTACAGTTTATGAAGCAATTGTATGTTACAATGAGACTAAAATATCAATTGAAAATCAAGAATAAAGCATCCAAAGAAAAGAAATTACGTCAAAACAGAAAATTGTTGAAAATTTCCCATAAATGAATTCATATTAATCCAATGAGTATTTTGTTAACAGGTCTTCACACTGACAGATAAGTATAGCTCTGTCTAACTTGATTAAGCTTGGTGTGTGTTAATGCTTTTGGTGGTAGACTGGTGGTGATTTTAATGCTAAACAATGTGTGCTATGCGTATGTGTTGATGCCTTTGGTGGTTGTACGTGATTAGTAATTAAATACTATTTCCAATAGGTTGTGCACAGGCATAGCATTTTGTGCATATTTTGCTAAGGCATGGTATTTGTGAAGGCTTGACATTTTACTAGCATGTTCTTCTCCTAGGGCCTATTAAATCTGCCATCATTTAATGACATTGAAGTACAATAATTACTTTTCCAGATGCAGTCCTTTCACAGGTAATTTTACGTTTGAAAATATGTATTATTTTATTTTACAAAACTTTGAATAAAATTGTTTAAACATTTTTTCCAAGGGTTTATTTATATTTTATTTTACAGAACTGTGAATAAAACTGTTTAAACATTTATGGGTTATTTTTGTTTATAAATATACCACATACATGTCTGTAAGAATATCTGAGAACAATGAAATTTTTATCCCACTAAGGAATTACTGAAATAGGTATTATTTGGAGCAAAGTCTGTTCAGCTGATCTAGTCACATTTGGCTGTGATGTATCAGAATGGTCCTCTTACTGTTACATACTTATATAGGCCTATTTGTACCCTTATTTTCTGATATACGTCCATAAAATGAATAATCATAACAGCTGTCAAATAAATAAACATTGGCAGTTTGTTGTGTTCCAGCATAAAGACAAACTGTTGGCCCTAACAGTGGGTTGCAGTGCACTCAGAGCATGTTTGTTTACAAAACGTTGCTGTCATTGCAGCTCCAGTTACACACAATCAAAATGGCGGCCAAATTACGCTGCATATAGGAAGTCAGACCTCTCTATGGTTCTCTCTTGCTCAATTTGTTGACGGTAACAGTTCTAAATGTTTTTGCTTCGGGACGCACTAATACTGTTTTTATTCACACTCAACGTTCTCTTGTAAGCTGCTATTTCTTCACATAACCGGGGTGTTTTATTCCTTCAGATATATTTTGCTCGTCGTCGTAAAAAAAATCTAAGTTCGTTTTGTAGAATTTTGTTTCACTGTAACTTAGATAGTTGCACTGATAATTTCATTAATGTTTGTTTGTTTGTTTCGTCTCGCCTTCTGGATCCAATTACGGCTGCCACCATTGTTATAAAGGGGATCTTTGTCCTCTTTCTGTATGTTGTATGGTTTTTAGTCTTTCACTTCTTACTATGGTTTTTTCTAAATGTGTCCCTCAGCATCGCTTCACTGATGATGTGCTATCTTCTTTGTATTAATTAAATTAAGTATTGATATCTCTCAGAAAGGCGTATAGAGACGAGATCGGTAATTTCTTCACTTTAATTAGTACTTAGTATTATAAGGATCAGTACAAAATTAAAAAGTTACAATGATAGAAACGAAATCACTCTGGAGCTATAAGCTTAGACTCAGTCTCTATGGGGAACTCTGAAGCGAGGGGAGACGTACTCTCCCTTGAAGGACACAGTTCTGATCTGTCTTCTCCTGGCGTTCTCCAGCCTGATGAACCCCTAGAATTCTTGTTATCTGCAATCTCCACCTCCTTCTAGTCTTATTGGAAGGATTTATCAGCAAGGCCTCTCCTTCAAGTAGCTGATTGGAAGGACTGTAGTGGGTGTGATTCAAGTCTCTCCTTAGAGGAATTGATTGGAGGTGATCTTAGGAGAGTGTGTGAAAGACCCCTCCCTAGTATGTTTGATTGGAGGTTGTAGAAGTACATCACTTTGTCCAGCCCCCAATTTCCTGGAATTTCCATGAAAACGCCTCCTGTGAAGGCAGGGCTATAGAACCAGCTGCTGTAAGCATTTAGGCTGTGCTGACTCATGAATTGGTTAGCTTAATCGCTAGGCCATTATTTCTTACTTTTACGACTGTTTTTATGGCTTCAACACGATATACTGTTTATGGTTCATGCAAACATCCTGCCTCGATCAGCATATTGGAATCACGATAACAACAACAGCTTTTGGGCGTTATCACTCTCCTCTTTGCCTCTCTTTTTGTTCTTACTTCTCTCTCCTAACTTTTTCTCTTTTCTATATTCCTCTCTCTCTCTCTCTCTCTCTCTCTCTCTCTCTCTCTCTCTCTCTCTCTCTCTCTCTCTCTCTCTCTCTTTCTATCTAATTTCCCTATCTATTCTACACCACAACACGGGTACTTTCAACATACCCTAGACCTATCCTGAAATGAGATCCACCACTTTCTGTTCTTGAAACTCTTCTCGGTCCCATTCTCTCTCTCTCTCTCTCTCTCTCTCTCTCTCTCTCTCTCTCTCTCTCTCTCTCTCTTTCTCGTTCAGGCCTGCCAAATGAAGTACTGGGTACTCTCAACATAACTTAGACCTATCATGAAATTATATGCATCACTTTTGCTCCTGATACTAATCTGTCTGTCTGTCTGTTTCAGTACGATGTTTAACTTGTCAGGAGTTTTACTGATGTAATCCGCTGTAGCCTGGAAGATGAGTTAATTAGGACAAGTATCCGAATTCAACCGAAATTATTGATAGTGTGAAAATTGTAGGTGCTACTGTCGTGGGCGGTCTACCTAGGGCATCAAATATGTTTCGCCGTGTTTAGAACTAGCACCCTTGGGACCAAATGTGATCAAGTGCACGTTGTGACATTTGATCCCCGGAGGGGGTAGTACTAAACGCGGCGAAAGTGTGGAAACACGCAGGTAGACCGCCTACTATAGTAGCACCGAATTGACCAAATGGGAACGATTGACTCTTCATTCGAGATTTGAAGCTCTTTCGACTGGGCTATAAAACTAAACCAACATCGATAAAAATAAAACCTCCGGTGAGATTTTTCCTTTCATCATTGCCAACTAATCCTGAAAACTTTATGATATTCTATTGGTAATGCAGAATACTGTAAATTAGATTCAAACTCGCCTGGTTTTCCCGAACTTTGGCGGCGGCTTCTGCCCAGAGGCTGTCTTTTTCAGTCGTTGGTCTACCTTGTATTTGGAATGAGAAATCTGCCACAACGATGGATGTTTGGCAACTTCCTCCACAAGTATCTCATCTTGTTCCTCAGAAAACTTGGGAGCCATGACACTGTTAGTACCCCTTCCAGTTCAAGTTATCGTTTACGACCACGAATACATTCACCTTCCAGCCGACCGACTATTCAGAACCAGCGATGATCGTTAACGACTCTCTCCTGTCAGTCGTTCAAAGCAAAAACAACCCATATATATATATATATATATATATATATATATATATATATATATATATATATATATATATATATATATATATAAAAACCTTGTCCTGAAAACTAAAGGTAGGTTTTGCTCGGTGCGATTATCGATCAACGATGATCGTCAAACGATTTTTGACGATCATCGTTGATCGATAATCGCACCAGCAAAACCTACGCTTTTCAGGACAAAATTTAAGATCTACAACATTATGAAAGGAAATTCAGTAATCATTAGCTATATAAGGTCTTGGTTATTTTATTATATGTTTATACTTGTCAGTCGATGAGGGAAGGACACTTGCCAACCTTCTCTGTTCATTACTTAATTTTAAATCTGCTTGTAGGCGTCTAATCAATTGTAGGTCTACGATTTTTCCCATTTTAAGTGTTATAGCTCCATGGGACATACCTCTCCATATATTGGTTAGAATTTAGGGGGTGACGTTGCTAGGCCTAAGCCCAGCATTTCATTGCTGTTTCCAACTACCACAAAATGTTAGCCACCTGATACAAAGGTCACTGTTGTGGTCAGATATTAGGGTGAGCGTC
>NC_089757.1:32773264-32810764 GCF_040412425.1 Macrobrachium rosenbergii | reverse complement strand
AAATAAGTTTATGAAAGACCTCAGCAGTTGTTTCTTTGTAGTGCCGCTCGAAAATTCTTGTGCTACTTTGCCAATTGTGGGCCAGTTTTTTTATGTTTATCTTAGCAAATCTACATCGAGAATAATGTTTGTTCCTTAATAGTTGTATATTTGTCCTCTGAATCCTAAAGGCCTGAAACCGTGCAGTTCACTTTTAACTTTATCTATAACCTTACTTCTAACGCCATGCTGACTCTCTCTCTCTCTCTCTCTCTCTCTCTCTCTCTCTCTCTCTCTCTCTCTCTCTCTTGTTCGTATCGATTGTCAAGATTATGATTCGTTCGTCTTTGCTTTCTGTTCTAGAAGTGGTTGCTACCTGTTTCTGCAAATATAACTAGTATATTTTATGTATGTATGTATCTCCTCGAAAACTGTGGTTTCATTTCAAAGTTTTTTTTTTTGGGCAGGGGGCAATAATAATGATATCAACAGCAATAATAAGATTATATATATATATATATATATATATATATATATATATATATATATATATATATATATATATATATATATATATATACATACATATACAGTATGTATGTACGTATGTAAGTAAATGATGTATCTCCTCGAAAACTGGGGTTGCATTTCAAATGGTTTTTTTGGTGGTGCTGGGTGGAAATAATAATAATGATATCAACAGTAACAATAAGAAGAAGCAGAATTGCGTGTAATATAAGCTCTCTGGGGGAATCATTAATTGTTTTTGCATGAAGTAGTTGGAAAAGAAACCCGCGCACAGTAGACCAATTTATGACATTCGCTCAACTTCGCTTAGTGTGTCATGACCTCGAGTTACACTGTTCGTAGAGGCTCCAATACCTCGGGTGCCAAGCAGTCTTGCATATTTGATATTAGATTCAACAGTCAATACGATAAATGACTACCTAAAACAAGGTTTCCTTTAAGTGGTTTAGACCTTAGCGTCGAGATGTGTATCTGGTTGCGTTTGTAACGCCAAATTTCTCTTTCAGTTTTCGTGACTGTTGCTTATCTGAGTCACAGAAGCTTATTAAAACAACTTTTATATACGGAACATATTTATTAGTTGAAGACCTCCGTAGAGGGGTAGCGCCTTGTTTTGAAAATTGAGTTCAGTCGTCTAAACCTTGTTGTGACAACTGAGTTCAGTTGCCTAAACCTTGTTGTGACAACCGAGTTCAGTTGTCTAACCCTTGTTGTGACAACTGAGTTCAGTTGTCTAAATCTTGTTGTGACAACTGAGTTCAGTTGTCTAAACCTTGTTGTGACAACTGAGTTCAATGGTCTAAACCTTGTTGTGACAACTGAGTTCAATTGTCTACACCTTGTTGTGACTGAGTTCAGTTGTCTAAATCTTGTTGTGACAACTGAGTTCAGTTGTCTAAACCTTGTTGTGACAACTGAGCTCAGTTGTCTAAACCTTGTTGTGACAACAGTTCAACTGTGTAAACCTTTTGACAACTGAGTGCAGTTGTCTAAACTTTGTTGTGACAACTAAGTTCAGTTGTCTAAACCTTGTTGTGACAACAGAGTTCAGTTGTCTAAACCTTGTGACAACTGAGTTCAACTGTTTAAACCTTGTTGTGACAACTGAGTTCGTGCGGTTTTGCCAATCAGTTTTCCATTTCTATCCTTTCTAGTTTAGCACCTATTGATGAAATGGTTTCTTCTGAAGCCATCAGTCTATTCCCGATGTAATTTCATCATCTTCTTCGTATTGCATTCTGCCCCAAAACTTACCTCATTTAGCTAAGAACCTTCTGAAAATTCCAGACATGAAAGTTATAGGGTGCCAGGTGCATCGACTGAGTAGGAATAAATAAACAATCTGTTCTGCCACAGAATCCATTTCAGCTCTCTTAGCGCTGAAGGAGCAAAACAGTTCCTTTCCTTAGGGTCCTTATTTTGGTGAATTTATTAGAGACGTCCATTTTCTGAAGGAGTTCTTAAAAAATAGCGGATTTTTATTTTTTACACACGTAAAGTATTTTTCTCACAGCTTCACAGCTGACATTGAAAATGACAGTTATCATTTTCATGGGCATGCTTCCTTGCTCAGTGAGCATCGACTCATTGATCCCTTACTTATTGATAGAAAACGAGATTTTTTTTTATATTGAAAGTGATAACCGCAGAATCTTCTCGGCAAGCATGGCCACTTTTTGGCACTTTCATTCGGGGTACCAAAAGTGTTGTCACTGAGCTTTTGCAGATCTGAGTCACTGTTGTCACTCAACTTTTGCAGATCTGAGTCAGTGTTGTCACTCAACTTTTGCAGGTCTGAGTCGCTGTTGTCAATCAACATTTGCAGATCTGAGTCGCTGTTGTCAATCAACATTTGCAGATCTGAGTCACTGTTGTCATTCAACTTTGCAGATCTGACAGTTGATATAATCATATTCTCTTTCCACCACAGTCTCGTGGGTGGTCAGTTGCCTGTTGTTAAGACGGACAGACTTAATTTTTATATAGACTGTATGCACTGGATCTCTTTCTGAATGGTGATCACATTCTAAATTCTTGGACAGTCTCTTGATTTTTTCGTCCGCTGTTCACACTGGCATTCATAGATATATTTTGGAGTTTTTTAGTCATTTGGGACAAAATTGCTAAACCATTAGTTTCTGAGAAAATAAGATTATTACTCAGTCATTTTGAGTTTCTCAGAGCAACAAACCTCCTCAATATCCATTGGATAATCTGCTATCAAGCACTGAATTGCTTTCAGACATTGTATATATCAGCAAAGTTGAATTGCAAGATTGTCCAGCAGTATTTCAAGTTATAGTCTAAGTTTAAGTAATATCTTGATAATAAGTGCACCTAAAAGACATTTATCAGACAAATTGTAGTTTAGTGCTTCCTGGAGAACTAATTTTTGAAATAGAAACTTAATATGTTACCTACCACTGAGCCTGCATTTGTTTAAGGATAAATGTATGGGAGTTATACCGATTTGTTACTGAAGAAATTCATTCAAGTTGATCTTCTGTGATATCAGTTATCACAGATAGATATTGCACACTTTGCTGTATAAGTTAATCCGGACCCTGCAGACATCAGAGAGTTTATACAATGCATTTAACCATTCATAAGTACTAAGTCTGTTGAAAAAAGTCAATGAAAATCTGAATATTATTCAGCTACATAAGGTAAATTATTGAGAGGCTAAATAACCCCTTGTGTATATGGCATCACAACATTACTTAGGATAAGATGGGCTGCTACCTAATATTTCCCTTTATTTATATAGAGCTATATGAAACTTACTAGTGTATACAGAAATTGAACATTACTGAGGTATCACTTTTAGACAAGTAATTTTTAAAGATATAACCAATAGATAGGTGACGGCTATGAGATCTGTCTGCAGAAGGTAGATACATACCCTGATTTTTACTTAAAAAAATCACATTTCAATGAAAATCGTAGGTGCTTCGTAGGAGCTTTGGTAGCGTTTCAGCTAAGTTGTTTTGTAAATAGATTTAAATTCATTTACTACAAGAAATCTGGCAAAGTCTAGAGAACTTAATTTTGGCTTGATAAAAAACATTTAACTGGCAGAATCCAGAGAGGATTCTTGGTTTAATACATTAAAGGATGACCAATTCTTTGCACCAGGTTGTTCCTTGCTAAGGCCTATTGGTTTCTTCCAAGGTCATTGCCAGGCATCCAGAGTTGAAGCTGAGGAGACAAAGCATTCCATGCCTCGAGGTTATCAAAAATCCTGTCACCAGTTATTTCTGGTGCTTCCTCCTTAGCAAGACCACAATTTTATATGTTGAATTTACCTTTTACCTAAAGAGGCGTCAAATTACAAGACAGCAGGCACTTGTACCCTGGCCCCTGGGCCTAATCAAGGTATTACCAGCTGGGCCATCTGGACTTTGTGCTTATGATGGGCAGGAAAACAACTGCCTGAAAGTACATACCCCAGTTACGTCTTCACAACCCTTAAGAGGAAATGTCAGCTGAGCTCCTTTGGGCACCAGAGGAGTTGGAAGACCCACACCTACTTGGATGAGAACTGTGAGAAAGGAGGTTAGAGATGAGTGGAGATTTGTGGAAGTAAAGCAAAGGAAAGACACGAGAGATGGAGTTTTCCAGAGGTCCTTCACATCACGCATTCGAGATGGTGATGATGATGAGATGGAAAACCTCTTAGAATTTTGCTGCTGCAATAAAATACAGTAAATTCTTTACTCTAGTAAAGGACTCAGAAAATTATCTGGGTTGAATAGCTTAAGATTAAGTCTAAGAAGCTAAGACTGTATGTGCTTCATTAATGTCTATTAGATTAGGCAATAATAAAAACTGTTTCTATGTCAAATAGTTGTGAAATCTGTTTGTAATTTTCAATAAGCAGCTTCGTATGAGACTAAGTAACCCCTACAAAATACACCGTGATAGAATTAAATTTTGGGAGACCTAGTAAAACCCTATAAATCATGCTTTGTTTGAATAGAATGCAGCGAGCCATAGTAACACTTAGAAAACATGCATTCTTGTTAGTAAATTTACCTGAGTCTTAGAGCTAGCTACCAGTAGTACTAACTCTATGGTTAACCTGTTGAAAGATCTTGCGTACATGAGATAAATACAGTAATAATTCAAGTTGGTAAAAAAATTACAATACCTAAGTGTTTCTGAAAAAAAAAACAGTCTTAAGAAAATGGTAGATAGTTTTGTTTAAGAACAGTTAATACCAGAACAACATTTTCATTGAGAAGGGAAGCTAATTTGAAAAACAGTGATTCCACATGCGGTGATCCCTATGAAATATAGGAACAGCTGGAGAAATAGTTTTTACTTGGAGGAAATCCGATGGATTGGTGGATAACTTGAAGACTTATCAGTTCCTGACAAATCCAGTTGTTTTAATGTGAATTCTGTGAGCACCAGAAATATGAAAAGAACCTAATTTTTTTATGATAAATTACCCTGATGTAATAAATTGTTGATGTGCTTCATTTGGATCATTTGCTAGAAAAAAAGATCAATTAGAAGATAGTGCCATAATACTATGATTTTTTAAAAATCTAGCGGCAACTAACCCAACCCAGAAAACTCTCTCTTAATTACAGGATTCATTTAGGCATCATACTGCCTCAAATACTTGTTTGGGTAATGAAAAATTTATTTTTAGCACCAGTATGACTCGCATTGTGGCAATACCCGAAGTGCCACAATGAGCTACTGGAGACAGACAGTATGGATATGGACAACACGCTCACTAATTTTTGTAAGATATACCAGTGTCCGGGTTGCATGTATTGGTCTATTGTTATACTAGCATGCATATCTATGCAAGTTACATATGCATGCTAGTATAAGAAGCTTCACCCGATACCAGCATAAAGACAAATTAACGCGTTACTGAATCCTTACATGGTTTTATGATTTTACTTTATTTATTTATTTTTATACAAACAGGTCTGTGAAAGACAAAACTTACCCCTGAGTGAGGCTTAGCTTTAGAGAAATGATTGACATGGGTATCCCGCTTTGATGATAGAGGTGGCATAGATCTTTACAGATGGGGACGGGCAGTACGCAGTGAAATATAATAATTAGAAGTCAAACGAAGCTGCAGTTATGCTTTCTTTCCTATTAATACCATTTCTTCAGCAGTGAACTAATGAAGTGAAGCCCTTTTCCTTATCTGGCCTTGCCTGTCTTACATAGCATCCTTGCAAATTCTTGAAGGAGACTTTAGTATATTTGAAAATGGTTCATATCATAATATCCTTACAAATTCTTGAAAGACACTTTAGTATACCTGAAAATAGTCCTTGATGGTGCAAAGATAAAAGGCTTTTTATCCTTTTACTTGTTTTATTTATCAGTATAGTTTGTTCAGAGTTAAGGAGGGAAAGCCTTCCCAGTAATGAGCGCAAAAATTTAAATAGAACTGGATCAGTCTCACACTGAGACACTTTCACCAAACCTAATAAAACTCCAGACTTTTTATGAGTTGGTTTATCCCGGTTTGAAATGTGTTTTAAGATAGCCAAACCGAATTAACTTAGAACGAGAAGTAAAAATCAGTCCCCTAATCAGATAAGTAAAATTTTAAATGACACAGGGAGGAAAGTCAGGGAAATATTTGCTAGCTTTGAACTGAATGGTCTTCTAGGGACCATTTTAGTTGCAATGGTTACAGTAGAAAAGTGATATAGGAAAATTATCTTATTCATAAGCGTGGAATGAAGAATTAACATTAAATAGAAATCAAGATTTTTGGAGATCATTGTATCTCGAGGAGATAATGTTACTCTTCCATGTTTTGAATGTTGCCTCCCGGTTTGGCCCTCAGCACCTGACAACCATCAAGTGCTGTCAAGTTCATTAATCTAGCTCATAGCACTAATTTATTGGCCGTTTTTCAGTTGTGCATGTTTCATAAAACCTTCCATGATTCTGACCACCCTTTGCACAGACTCATGTCCTATTATTTTACTAGACTTAGACTTAATAACATTTTATATATATATATATATATATATATATATATATATATATATATATATATATATATATATATATATATATACTATATATATATATAGTATATATGTAATATATACTATATATATAATATATATATATATAAATATATATATATATATATATATATATATATATATATATATATATATATACATATAATATATATATATATATATTATATATATATATATATATATATATATATATATATATATATGTGGCATCACACTCAGCTTTCCAGAAAACTTGTCAAGATGTGACTGAATTATTGAATGATACTCGTTATGTAGTTGACTCGTTGGAACTTCAGGTCAGACTGTTTTTTTTTTTTTTTTTTTTTTTTGATCAGGCTCACATGAGTCTCGTTTCATGAGACTCACAAGTGAGTCTTATAAATGAAACTCATGCGAGTCTCGTGTTTTATTTTTTTTATTTTTCTTATTTAGTTTATTCAGAATTTCTCTTTTTTTCTTGCTGGGCTGCATGCAATTTTGGGTCCCTTGCACATGTTGCATTCTGCTTTTCCAACTTTTCCAGCTAGCTTTGCGGTTTATTTGAAAGATATGATTTGTTATATAGTGGAAAGTACAAAAACAGGCACGCATTACATTGTTATTAATATTATTATTGTTTTGTTGTTGTTGTTGTTGTTGTTCATGATGGTGATGATCCACTTATTGTTCATATGAACATACCAAAAGGCAGTTAACAAAGGAAAGTTATCAATCAGATATTTACAAAGCTGGTGAAAAAAAGATAATACATCGGTGCATAATGCTTTAAAGTACAAGTAGTACTGGAACCTCTTACTGTCCAGAGTATCAGCACCAATAAATATTTCCAGGAAGGTTATTTTGCAGTTCTGCAGTGAAAAGAAAGAAAGATTTCTGGCACTGAATAAAACACTAAAGGCGTAAATAGAAGCTCCCTGCTGGAATGCATCCTATGGTAAATGGCCAAGTAGGATATCTCCTGAGGATGGGTTAAATCATAATACCACTTCGAGCAATCCTGTCTACAGGATAAAGGTTGCAGAAAGCTGCTGACATGCAGACAGGAGAAAAATATTCCAGTAATGATAGTACACAAAATCTAAATCTTGTGGCACTGATACCATCATTTCTGTAGACACATGATACTTTACAAACATTCCAGTTTTCTGGGAGTACTTGGTTACATATTCTTATTTAGGTAAAAAAGAAAGCTTTGAATCAAAGGTAACATCTAGTATTGTCTGCCAAATATTCTGAATTGTCAAGTATGTTACAGTTTTACTTGCGGAGAGTGTGTTGGAGTTTAAGATCAACCGATCAGGAAAATCTTAGTTTTGACGACTTCAGCCTCATACCTGTGGCAGCAACACTTACTGATTTGTTCCATGCTGCTCTTAGGCCTAGCAGTAACCTGTTCTCTCTGTACTATCTCAGTTTTCAACCAACAATAATGTCACTCATAATAATTAAGAACCATATAAAACAGTCAGTTATGGGGCAACTGTCAGGTACACAAGTTAGAGGAGCAGACTACAGATATACACAGCCATCAATAGGTAGTTCGTCTGCAGGGGCGTTATAGAAGTCCCGCCTGCAGGAGGGCCCTTAGAATCAGTAATCATATTGTAGTACATCCTGGTGTGCCTGAAAAAGAATAATGAAAACTTTTATTATTATTATTATTATTATTTTTTCTTTTTGCTTGACGGAGTCACAGTTGATGATTCTGATAAAGTCTTTGACATTCTGTGTATCTCACATGATGAATAATAGATGTTAAAGGATTTTATAATGTAGGATTTGGCAATATGGTTACAGAGTAACAGTTCAGAAATCGGGCCACTCATCCACCAAAGAAACAGAACGAACTTGTAGGCATGAAAGATGGAGGAACAGGGTCATTTAGCATAGATAAGCTTTTATGATACAATTTTCTTTTCGTTTAAAAGATATTCGTCATGATTTTACTTGCAGTTTGTTTTTTTTTTTGTCTTAATGTGGGCACCAGAAGAGTTAGGAGACGCAGTCATACTTAGATGAAAACCGATAAAGCACTGGGAGAGATATGGGGGGATTTCACAGATGGCCTTTGCGTCACACGGCGTTGGGGCGGTGATGACGGTGTCTTAATCTGACGATATATCATAGACGTTAATGAGAACTGGTAAATTTTTATTTGTATACTACTTGTATGAGTTTATCCAGTTATAAACTTTTTGAAACATTGGAATTTGACAAAATATATATAAAAAATCAGTATAAGTTCAAACAAATCATTCGGGCCAGCCCTGTTTGAGGTGATAATCACTTTATTGGCCTGTTAATAATAATAATAATAATAATAATAATAATAATAATAATAATAATAATAATAATAATAATAACAGAGCAGTTTGATGGGTTATCTATTCCAAATTTTTACGTCTTTCAGAACCTTAATATTTTAGAAAAATTATAATCGCTTCTAAAAGCTGCCAATTTTTTGTAATTACTAGTAATTTTCTAATGCAATGACAGAATAAGCTACTATTTACGACTGAAATCCAGTTTGATATTTTAGGTTTCATCAGCACTGAATTAATCCTGGGGATGAAAGCAAAATTATTTATACCGAGAGACAAGAATTATTTCTTGAATATTTTGAACGCGATTAGACGTTTATTAAAACAAAAATATAGATCACTCGTGAAACACACTTAATTCACTCCTTTATATATTGACCACCCAAACACCTCGACGTCAAATCTAGAATTGCATCTAAAAGTCACCTAGATCACGTTGTATGTGAGGAAACGCGTAAAGTGTGTCGACACACCCAATTTATTAGCGGTTTCTTTGGCTCTCGGGGGATATTTACCCTAACGATCAAGACTTCCTGATGTACTGTGCATCTGAGAGACAATTCTGAGAGACAGTTCTGAGGCATTGTTTACTCATTTTCTGCCTCTGTTATACAAAGGGAAATCAAGTTAGTTTTGCACGTCGGGAGACAGGTGTTTTCTGGTTTTTTTTTTTTTTTGCCGGATAATGAAAATTGTAGTATCTCCTTGGGGCTTCACCTCGTCTCTCGCAGCACGCAATAAACTCGGATTATGTGGCTATAAGAGCAAATGAGAAGCACTGATAATGTCTGAGTAAGAAAACAGAAAGAGAGAGAGAAAGGAGAAAGAAAGAAATATAAAAAAAGGGGTGGAAGGGCCTTAAGTCTCCCCAAAGCAAGCACAGTGCCAAATTTGCCTTGGTCTCTTGAAAAGACGCCCTCTTGAAACTTGGCACTAGTTAAGGAGGAAATGTCCCGATAAGTGCCAGAACTATGTGTTATATGGCACTTGCTGACAGTGTTTTTATCCCATGAATTTAATTGTAGAACTGTGAAAAAGGTCAGTATATTTCACCTTTTGAAATTGTAAAATTGTCCACCATTTCCACACTTGATAACAACTTGAATCGATTTCCTAATTTTTTTACACCGTGAAATTATTTAGCATTTTTACGCATTTTTATTATTAAATTTCTATATCCTTGAACAGTCATTAGGAAAATGCCGGAGCTTTTTGTGATGTTTTTTATACGTGTTCGTTGGAGCATTTTATTGGTCTGTTTTGATAAAAAGTAAGCTTCCTTTTCGAAGGTCACCTTACTATAATATTTGTTAAAATTGCCAAGTAATACTTGGCGGACCTTCGACAAAAACATTGCCCAGAATCAACCATCACATATAAAGAAGCTTTTGAATGAGGCGAGATATGATCACTTTAGAGTATACAAGAAAAACAGAAGCAACAGATAATTTTAGAGCATACAAGCATTACTCTAAAATGGTCTTATTTCCTGTCACTCAAAAGTGTCTTAAAATATGATGGTTGATTTTGAGAAGTGTTTCTGTTGAAGGTCCGTGTTTTTTTTTTTTTTTTTTTTTTTGGGGGAAAGGGGTTAGTTATGACACTGTTACCTGTAGCATGCTCAGTTTACCTAACCTCGGCTCATTAATCTTAATGGGGTCAAGGGAATGTCATACTTCCTTAACGGCCATTGGCTGCCCATTATCATTTCTTAATACTCCATTTTGAGGGTACGATGTCCTCTTCACTCTCTCAGATTGCTAGCCACCCTCCCTCCCCTCGTTACAGAACCCCCATTCACTCCTATTTGTCCTATCCCGAGTCAGTGTCCCCTCCGTTTCCTACCTTCTTCTTAACCTGTTGGGTGATATCCTGTGATCCTACAGTAATGGAGTCGTGTCACGCACATCAAGGGATCTGTCGTCGTGCTAGTGGCGGAGTCGCCCATAAACTTTCCCATACATTCTTTTATGTGTTTTTCTTTTTTATTATTGTCATCGTCAATTTTAAAAGCCGCCACGTCGCCCCTTTCCTCTTTGTAATGGCTTCGTATAACAAACGGAACATGGACGTTCTTTTTCGTTTATGGAGGCGAAGCCTCTAATTTCTGTTTTGAGGGATGACGGCCAATTACGCGCAAGCTGTGGCCTTAATACGCAACGTTATTATTTTGCGTGAACAGTTCTTATGGCGACGTGATTGCCGCCTACCGACAATTACCATCGTCTTTTTACTTTAAATACTCTCTCTCTCTCTCTCTCTCCACACACACACACATCAATGGTCAAATTGTTTGGAATAAAACCTATCATATGATCATCTCTCTCTCTCTCTCTCCACACACACACACACACACACACACACACATTTATGGTCAAATTGTTTGGAATAAAGTCTATCATATGATCCTCTCTCTCTCTCTCTCTCTCTCTCTCTCTCTCTCTCTCTCTCTCTCTCTCTCTCTCTCTCTCACACACAAACACACACACACACTTATTTAGGGTCAAATTGTTTGGAATAAAATCTATCATCATCACAATCTCTCTCTCTCTCTCTCTCTCTCTCTCTCTCTCTCTCTCTCTCTCTCTCTGTCTGTCTGCGCGTGAGTGCTTGCGTGTTTCATGCACGCTTTATACGCTCGTATTCTCTTTGATGTATTTTGAGCGTTTAATGGCTTCCGAGACCATTATTCATCTCTGGTTGACGTGAGACATGATTACTGGACTCTCCGAATCTCTAATGGATATTTTAGAGCATTAGAGGACAATTTAGTAAAAGCAACCTCTATTATCCTGTCTAGTCAAGTTTGCATTAAAGCACAGAGTTCGTGACTGATTTCCAAGAAGAGATTGTCAAAACTTCCTTGGTGAATACTGTACAGGGGTGTCTGGGGGTTATAAGTCTAGAGGTATGGATTGAATTGGTTGTTCGAGTGAATATTGTTATTATTTTCTTTTCGTACGAATAGCAAAGGCTACGGTAAATCGTTTGAAAGCGCTTAATTTTTTTTATGACAGTTGGTTACACGGGCATGATTGATTCTCCATTGGTTGAAACTTAAGAATTGTTTCCTTGGTAAATGCACTTCAAAAATAACTCATGATTACGCGTTTTTTGTCTCTCCTAATGCCTTATCTCCTATTTTATATCTGAAGTGAATGAACCCAAGTCATTTCATATTAAATTAACTCGTAGTATCTGTTAGTACAGTTATTTATTAAATTCCTCTGTATTTCTAATGAATGGGATACGTGCGTATTTCTGGGTTAAATATATTTATATACCTTCCCTTTGTCTTTGCCCGTATGAAACAAAAACCTTGGCTGCTACCCGACCGGGGTTAAAACAAAATAATGAAGACAAGGGCTATGAGTTTCTTTTCTTTATAGCATGTTTTAAATTAAGTTTTTGAACGTAAATTTTACCTGTGTAGGATTCTGTGGTGTAGGTATCCAAAAATAGTAGAGAACTGAGAAGTATTTAAGTTCACTGCACGTGGGCATTTATGCATCATTGTTTATCAGTTTTCAAGTTACGCGGTTATGTGTAATGGGCGAGCATTGACGCGTGAATTAAAACCATTTGATTTAAACATTTGGCTTACTTGCAAAGGGAATATTCAGTACCATTTCAGCCTTCATGAAGACTGTAACGTCGTTGAAAATGATTTGGAATAAGTTAAAGAAATGTCATAAGTTTTAAAACATATTTGGGAAGTGTTTGATATATGTACATCAGTATCTAAAGTGATATTGTGATTTTTTAAGCTGTAAGTGAACAGCCCTTGAATGCAGCAAATAAAGCTTTTTAGAGTCTGGAGAATATTATCAGACGGAAGACATTTGAATGGTATTTTTTATTACAAGATTTTTTTTAGTGATCTTACTGTTTTTTATTACAAGATTTTATAGTGATCTTACTGTTGGTGACTGCTCTATGCATCTAGTAGTGTTGGATGACATTGGCCTGGGAGACAGTTTTAGTTTCTGGAAGCAAATACCTCACTTTAAGGTGGTTACTCAGAACTGTGGCCTTCAATAATGGAATATTAGATTAATGCATTTAGAGTCAATGGTAGAACTACAGAGTAAATTCTGTTGGGATCTTGTGTCAGTAGATGTAGCGAAACGTAGTCTCTTAGCCTATGCATCTCCATTAGTTTCTGAGGGTATTTTTTGTATGTTCTGTAATAAAAATTACTTATTTGTCCATAGCAAATAATAATTTTAGCCATAGCAAAAGCCTTATTGTTATGAGACTGACTATTTTTCAGTTGACCTATTACCCAAAGAGAAGTTTCAGTAATTTTTAGATTTCATGGAAAATTTCATTACTATGCCTTCTATCTTTCTTTTACCATCATCAACAGTTAATTAGGCACTTTTAGAGGTCACTCATTCTGTAAAACTGTTGAAAGGCAGAGCAGAAAACTGGTTATCTTGACGCGTGGACCTAGGCATGAATACAAAAGTAACTGAATTGATTTTTCAAATAAAATTAATTTTTTTTTTTTTTTTGAACCTAGAAAGCAACTAGCAACCTTTTTGTAAATCTAATAGAGACGTGACATGCACCTAGATAGTTTGAATGTGTGGAAAAATTGATTGCTGTTGAATCATTGTTTGCACTCCGTTAAATTATGTCCTCAGCAGTTTTTCCATTGTGAATATCCATTTCCTTAGAATTTACTGAATTTACTATGAATAAGCTTTTGGAAAATGACCACCAACAGTACTTGGATAAATCCAGAATATATTAATGGCCAAGGTTAAATTGATATAGACATCTTAAGGTTGTTCTTTAAAAGAAAAATTTTTTGACTTCTGAAAACTCTTCTTACATAAACATAAATGAAAAATCCAAACCCGTGAAATTTTCATACTTTTAACATCATTAGTAAGGTTCGAAAAAAGATGATAATAATTGAACAAGAACAGCGGAACTTGTAACCAGATATCTAAAACTGATTTTCCAATATAAAGTTATTAAATGCAATTCTAGTACTCTAGAACGTGTTTTAGAAAACAATGGCTTCCCTTTCATCCATTTTCTTAGGGAAAAAAGAGACCAATTTGTGAAAAGTGAGTGAAAATCTATTACTTATATCCTGGCAACTTTATCCATGTTTCCAGAGCATAAGACATTTCTTATATGAGGAACTTTTTATGTCCGGGCAAAAGCAAATTGCATGCTAGTACACAGTTTAGCAAAAGATTGTATTTTCACTTACCTAGAAGGGAACAATTTGCTACATTGATATTGATGGTGAAATGGGCATTTTCAGTTTGTAATCCAACGTCAGAGAATGGCATTACTTTGCTGGAATTTTTGAAAGGTGTTTGTAGTTAATTGACCGTAGTCTTGCAGACCTCTGCCATAGGAATAGTCTTGTACAGAACCAAGATTTCTTGCAGACCTCTGCCATAGGTAAAACCTGAAATCAAATGTTCCCATGAAAATATCTTTAAAAGTAGGTGTAAACTAGGGATTGTGAGTTTACAGACAGTACTAACGTCTAAAGTGATCCAGAATTTATTTTTCAAAAAGACATCAATCAATTAACTTTGTTTGAAGTTTGACGATATTTTATGATAAATCATTACAAGATGTTTAAGAATAGCTTCGAGTTTTCCCCTCACAGAGTTACCAAGTGTTAGGTGTACTACCTGAATCCCCCTTCTCCTTTGCAAATAATGATAGTAAGAAGAGGGGATATTTCGAAGTTATATAAAAACAGTTGTTCTGTGAGGAAATATAAGTTACTTAAAACTAATTCTTCTTACGGCAGTTTGTATGGTTAGCATAATCTGCTTTCCAGAAATAATGATAACTTCTTGAATTTAGGATATAACTACAGACCATCCAACCAGTGTTGTTTGATACACTGTGAGAAACATCCATTTCTGCTGAAACATCTGCGACGAGCTTTAGCTGCATCTTTGACGACGTTGAGTTTCTGCTGAAAAAGACATCAAAACTGATCATCATTAGTAATGTACAGTGAACACCTGATAATTTTATTCCTAATAAGTGGGGACTGTGTTAGGCCTCATAAGCATAATTACTAGTTTTGATAATATTTCAATTTAGATTAAGTAGTGGCAAGAGGCCTGTCAGTTTCATTTTGTAACTTTTTATAATTTTTCCTGTTTATTTCCGAAATTGCTGGTAGGTACTCTGTATTCTTGGAGTTACGGTTATTTTGAGATTCAAAGAGTCTGAAAATCGGTTTTTATAGTGGGATTCAAAAGCATGCAAATGATTTTTTCTTTGAAAACAAAGATTAAAAGAATATTTTTTTATATAGTCAGATTTAAAGAACCTGCGAATAATTTTTTTTTTCGAAAACATAGGGAGTGAAACATTCTGTTGAATACTAAAAAAAATGGAGATAGTCAATTCAGAATATCAAGATAACTTCTCAGATGTTGGTTAACGGAGCATGTTTCATTATTCTTCCGTTTTTACCTGCTTACCCTCATTTATTTATGGGTGTCGAATCTCCAACCCGCCAATTTCCATGTAAAACATAAGCGAAAGCCAAGATATGTATGAATACATTCCCCAGGGGTTACCTTTTTTTTTTTTATCGTAGATGAAGATCACAGTCTCCATTTTGACAGAGAAATATGGATATAGATCTAGAATAAAAAAAAAACACACACACACTGGATATTTAGCTGAACTGTTTCAACATCTTAGATAGAATAAGAGATTTGTTTAAAGATTCTCGCACATAAATCATCATGTATGGCCTGGGTGTTATCCTGAAATTTAAATAACCAGATTTCCCGAAGCAATCTGAACCAGCATCAGCATTCCCGGACTTATGATGAACTCACAATCGGCATTCTCATTCTCACAACTCAGTCCGTCCAAATCCAATGCGATAATGTATTTCCTTAAAAGGGACGTTAAGCCAAATTTACCCTTAAGAAAGGTCGGAGGGGCGGAGCTATTGTTCATTAATTATATCTCTCCGAGGAATTTATACCCCGAAATTGCAGTATAATGTCGTCAATTATAAATGTAGGACTGGCACGCCAGCCTCGTTAACGCCTCTATGGAAGGCGTCGGTAAGGGTCGTTTTGCCCTGTCTGCAGACAGTCCTTCCTACTCGTTAGTGATTGGTCTGCATAAATCAAATTATTTTTAAGACTCTGATCCCAGGCCTTTTGCCTCCTCCTCCTCCTCCTCCTCCTCCTCCTCCCCTCCTCCTCCTCCTCCTCCTCCTCCTCCTCCTCCTCCTCTTCCTCCTCCTCCTCCACCTACACACACATACACATACACACACACACACATACATACAGCACCATGTCAACGTTTTTACTGGAAGAAGGAATGAGTCATGTGAAATAATCTCTCGTGGTTACTCGTTGAGTGCAATCTTTCCTGGAAGCGATCCATCACTTTTCATTAGAAGGGCTGTTTAAGAAAAAAAAAAAACTTGTACAACTTATAACCAAGGAATCAAGCAAGCAAGCAGCATCTCCTCTCAGACCACATCTGTGCACGTCAATGATTTGCATGATTTCATTTTAGTGATTCGGTGTGCAAGCAAACACTCACTGGCATATTCTATAGTTTATTAGTTTTGTTGACTACAATGTACATTATTCCACTTGACGTAGGAGGCTTAAAGAGGACCCCTAGATGTTCCAAACATTATTTTTTGAAACAATAATCATATCTGTACATGATTCAACCCTTCTGGACAAACATATTTATACTAATGATGATGAAAAAATAATCATGATAAAATTTGGGCAACTGCAAAGTTTAACACCATGCAACGACTGTGATAAAGTTACACAAATAAGAAAAATAACAACAGAAATAATAATAATAATAATAATAATAATAATAATAATAATAATAATAATAATAATAATAATAATAATAATAATAATAATAATAACAGAGGAAACCATGCCATATTCAACGCCTTATGGTAATCAATAATTACAGTTTTTTTTATTTCTTTATAAGCCTAAAAACGTTCAGATGAGAAATGGGGGAAAAATAAAGGAGTGGTCCATTTGCAGAGATGAGAACATAAAATTCTCAATAATAATAATAATGATAACAATAATAATTATAATAATAATAATAATAAGAATAAGAATAATGATAACAGACAAGAAGCGTTCGGAGCTGCCATGGTTAAGTCGAACGCCTTTATGTTTTTTTTTTTTTACTTTAAATAGGTCTAGAAGGGTACACACTTACAGACACAGACTTAGACATGTTCCGATGTGCAAAGACGAACGTCAGTTGTGTGTGTGTGTATGTGTATCTGGTCATATGTATACATACGTATACAAGTATGCAACAACAACAAAAAAAATCGTAGCTCTAAATGCTAGTCAATACACAAATACAACTGCTATATGTCTTACTGGGTTTCGTAGAGCTTAGAAAAGAAATATTACAAAAGAAGGGGGGTGGGCTTGTGGAAAAGAACCACATGAATGGAGAGAGAGAGAATGTGAGTGAGAGAGCTTTGTTTTTTTGGGGCGGGGGTAGTTGGGGGGGAATTGACGTTCATTTTTGCACCGCAAAACACGTCTTGAGGAATAAAGGTCAGTAAGGACAATGAAAGCTTGTCGCCAGGAAGCTTTGTTTTTTCTTATGACGTTTGTCTATTTTGGCCCTGATGATGTTCTCTTACGTGACAAAAATTCAAAAATTCAGATCTGAAGCTGCTCCTTTTTTTTTTTTTGAGACCGGGCAAGTTTCCTTTTTCCTCCACTTCGGAAAGAGAGAAAAGTATTCACTGAAAGCGTTCCCTCCCATCTCTCTTCCTCCATTCACTCCCTTCTCCTCCTCCTCCTCCTCCTCCTCCTCGCCTCCCCTTCCGTTTCTGAGGGACGGGAGGAAGAGAGTAGTAGAAGTCTTGGCAGTCAGTAACGAAGGAAAACTTGGCCTTTTCTTAGACTATGAAGCCTTTCTTTGAGCGAGCATGTATCTTAATCTCTCTTCGGAGCAAACGTGTGTTTGTGTGTGTGTGATGACTGATTGATTGCTGGTGTTGTTCTTGAAGTTACAGAGAGGCTTCCCAGGAGAGCCATCATCTCACCCCTGACCTTGGTTATTTCTACAAGCACAGTTGTCTGAATGGCCCACGCAGACCCAGATGTCCAGTTCTTGAGGTATCGATATAAGAAGGACGGCAAAGGGTTGCAAAGGAACGTGGCTTTCAATTTTCTCTTAAGAGCTTTTGAAAAGGCGAGCTTCGAAAATATCTGTAAACCTGGAATAAAGAGAATAAGCTCTCATTTCTCTCAAGAGCTTTTGCATTGTTTTGTTGAACGCGAGCTTTGAAAACATTTGAAAACCTGGAGAAAAAAAATGATAAGCTCTTCATATCAAAATCGTAATAATCTCTGATGGTTCTTTTAAATGGTCCATAAAAAGAAGAATTCGCTTTGATTGTTTATGATGATGCCAGTTTCGAAAAAAAATCTCAAGAGTAAAAATAAATAGACTGGAGAGAAAAAAAAAAATTAGACTGACGGGTTTTCATCCAAGAATGACATTACTATACTGCAAGTCTGGAGCGAATGCGAAACGATGAGATATAAAAAAAAAAGGAAGAAGAAGAATAAGAAAGATGTTAGTTAGTGCTATTTACAGTTCCGGAGTAACCCCGTGTGAACTTAGCCCTGCCGTTTCTGAAGACATTTAATATTGATCCGTCACTTTGTTTTTTCCCTTCTGTTCCTTGACTTTCCTTTCCTTGGACCTTCTTCCGGGGACGACACCATGTCTTCGAAAGCCCTAGGTCTAAGCGGCCGGACAGACCTACACGGACAGAACATGTAGACTTTATGTACACCTACTATGTATAACACTGGGATGGCTTAAATAATAATAATGAAAAAATGTGTCCTAGCCTGTTCTGTGGTTTTGTACGCATTTAACAATAATGTTGCCTATTACAAATACAATAATAAAGATGAAACAATGTACACGCATTTTATAACAAAGACATATTATTTTTTATTGGCCTACTCGTCTTCAGCCAATAATGATTGTTAAGGTGAGCAACGCTATTGCCATTTGTGTTTTGTTCCTCTTCTTTTGTTTTTTTGTTTGTTTACTTTTTCCATGTTTTTTGAAACTGAATCCTGACGAGTGTGTAAAGAAACCCGCTCGAGGCTTCCCGTACCGAGCCTCAGGCTTCGTTGAAACTAAACATACCTTCAAAGTTCTGTTTTACTCTGTATTTTTTTTATTATTTTATCTGCGATTCTCTGACTGCTGTTTCTTTAAATTAGTGAACAACATCTAAAGAGCGTATGTAGTGCACAAAAAATCATCCGCGAAGAAGTTGGAGGAGGAGGAGGAGGAGGAATAGGAATAGGAATATGAGGAGAATAGCATGGGCAGAAAGAGAGGACGCAGCCAATCATCATTGCTCAGCTTTTACGAAAAGCTGGAAAAGACTTCAGATGATTCTGAGCACCATGGAAGAACAACTTTAGGTAAAACAGTCCTCTCTTTAGTTGGGATGGGACTCCCTTCCCCTACCCTGATCGTGAGTTAGGGAGAGAGGGAGGGATGAAGGAATGAAGGAATGGAGAGAGAGTCTGGATTTGTTTTGGGTTGGTTGAGGAGGGGAGGGAGGAAGGAAGAAGAGGAAGTGGGGTTGTGGGTTGGGGTTGGAGGGGGGGGGGGGGGAAAGGAAGAGAAGAAAGAGGAGAATCAGCTACATTAACTGTACTAACAAGCGAACAATAGAAAAATCTTATTAGACTTTTTACATGGAGTATTGTCAGTGCATCGTAAATATTTATACATGGTCCTACTAAAAAACACATTGTGCAGTCAGCCGCATGTAAGTACAAATTATTTGGCATAACATACGATGAATAAAAGGTTTCTTATTAATTTTTATACAGCAGCTTAGCATACGCATAGCCATTTTGAAAACACACATAGAGAGAGAGAGAGGGAGAGGGAGAGGGAGAGAGAGCTGGAGATAGAGAGAGAGAGAGAGAGAGAGTGAAAGATAGAGACAGAAACAGAGACAGAGAGAGAGAGAGAGAGAGAGAGAGAAATGACCAACGGAAAATCTTACACGTATCTTTTTACTTAAAACTTCACAAAGGACATTTATAAAATTACTTACAATTTTAAACATCTATGGATACACTTTTTTTGTAGAACACTGACACCAAGGTGGATACATCAGTACACAGCACTTTTCCGCATTACACGTGCATGATTCCTCTTGCAGTTACTTTTTTTTGTAATTAATATATATATATATATATTTATATATATGTAGCTTATCTGGCATGCCCTTGGCCTTATGAACTTGGTACGTACATTTGTCCCAAAAAAGATTATACAGCTTATTTCTTAGGTCTGTCTGAAAGGTCCACATATTAAAAAAATATTTGACACTGAAGAGACTTACAAGCGAACTCTCTCTCTCTTTGCTGAACAGTATGATCCCTTGAGCTCACTTTTTTATCTTTTATTTTTTTTTAAAGTAATGAGTTCCCACGGGTTTATATATATGTATGTCATTGTCATCATGATCATCATCATCATCATCATCACCAAAATCATCATCATCATCATCATCACCACCATCGTCATCATCACCATCATCATTATCATCTAACATCATCCTCTACGCGTAAGAACATCGCAGAACACTTAACCGTAATTGATTCGAGTCTCGTGGGAGCTTGTAGATGATGATGCTTCAGAGGAGGCCAGGGTATCTTTATATATTCGGTAAAGATACTGCCTGCCTCGTTGAACGGTCCTAAATCAGTCAAGTCACATAGTTGTATATTTTCCTTTTTTTCCATTTTTTTGAATATTGCGCACCGCCGCCTCTCCCATTGGATAGAAGAAGCAGCAGCATCAGCAGCGGTAGTGGTAGTAGTTGTAGTAGTAGTAGTAGTAGTAGGAGAAGTAGTGGTAGTAATAGTGGTAGTATCAGTAGAAGTAGTGGTAGCAACAGTAGGTCTTGCGGCTAACATAATGGTATGTAAAGGACTTTCTCTATACATCCTTAGCGACAACGGCACTAGTGTAGAAAGTTTGAGACCTTCAGGTCGGAGTAGAAACTTATTTTTCTTTTTTTTTATGTCACCCGTATAGCCTACCTTTTTTTTTTTAGCACTTGATCTCTTTGATTCATTTTTGTTTCGGTCTCCATTGACAAAGTTTATCACACCCAGGAGAACTTTTCAGCAGCTGCGACACAGTTCAAGTAGGACATGACAAATACATCAATTCCTGTTCTGTACTGAATGACACAGACCATATACAGTATAGAGTCCACCAGACGCGCGGATGTGCACACACATCCTTAGACATAGGGCAGAAGCTAAAACTGGTAGTGGACAGAGTAATTTCGAGTTACATCAATCAATAACCTCAGGTTTTTTGTGGTAAATAATTTTAAATTTAATATCTATTAACTGTGAGATATGAATGTATGTGTCTGAGGTGGAATGTAAGGAGCACATTATTGAGAGTGTGATTGCTACAATTTTTAAAATCTAAAATTTAAGAATTTGAGTCTTACCTAAAGTTCAATTTGCTTTAAAATTATTGTTTAAAAAGAAATTAATTTTTCATAGTACAAAAGATTCACTTGAATGCGTCTATTTGAAGAGTGAAATGAATGTCTGGTAAAAAAAAAAAAGAGGCAACCCATTTACATAGTCAAATTCACTTCAGCCTAAATAGACTTACATATTGTATAAAGTAACGGAAATCTAAGAAATTACTGAGTAAAACTGAGTAAACATTAATGCTTATCCTGATGTAAGGGATAAAATGTCACATTCTCTGTCTCAAAAAATCTATTGCTATTGTTTACCTTAACAACGCAAAATAGTTAGTACATTCACTAGTTCCTCTCCATAAACTCCTTATCTAATTTCGGTGTCGAATTTCCCTGTCGTGAATAAATGAGCATACTTCTTGCTTTCAAAGCAGCGAAATGTTTGCCTTTACGTGAGGGAGATGCACAGTCACATGATTGTAATTTATGGCTTATGGACATGTACCCTCATCTGTGTATAACTGCAACAACTTCTGAAATGTGAACTGGTTACATATGCTTCCATAGTCCAAACTCCACTGCTACAACCATTCAATAACTTACTTATAAAACATAACACGCTTTCCCATAACAAATACCTAGTAATTTCTACACCTTTTGGACATGCCTCTTAGGTTATGCCAATGAATTTATCAAGAAGGTCCACTTCCAATATTTATCTAATCTATTTCCCCTTTTGGTTTAACAGAAATGTGCCAGTTTAAGGAACAACTAAATGGAGAAAAGGTGTCGTGATCTTCAGGTTGTGTTGAAGTTCACTCTCTCTGTGTCCTGAAGAAAGCATGTCCAATTTCTTATCCCATATCAGCTCAGTGATAACCCGATTGATACTCTGGCTTTTGAAGGAAACCAATCATTTTTTAATTTCGTGCAAAAAAATAATAATCACTCTGAAACGAAATAACTCGAGTAGAATTTTGACTGCAATCTCTCAAACTATGAAACGGAGAAAAGCCAAAGGCACAATGAAGCCTCATCTGTTACTTACAAACTATACAAAAAGACCCTGTGGCCTGCTCTGGCAGGAGGTCGTGGTGTGCTTGTGCAGGAGGTCAAAGCCAGGTCATTACAACCAGTGCTTCTCTGCAGCAGCAACAGCAACAGCAGCACCACTCCCGTTCTGCCTTACAGTACAATTCACATTTCACGGTGGCCTCAGGCATATGTGTGTGTGTGTACATACATAAACAGTAATTATCCACACAGATCAATATTACAATTATCATAATTCGGATGAGAGAGGTATCCGAGGGTGAGTTTCCTCACTGAAAAAGTGAGGAAGAAGTACCCTGTCAGATTTCCCTAATTCTACTAATTATTCATAGCTTCCAAAATAATATTTAGTAACTTTTAAAGCTCAAATTTAGCATACCAGATATTGCACTAACGCCTCGTCAATCATCATCATCATCATCATCAATCAACATAGTAATCTTATCATCGTCATGCGCTAATCCGCACTCATTGAAACTCTCTGCTTGAGTTTTTCCATACTTACATTCAATTTAAAGGCTTTTAAAACACAATGATGCAAATAAAAATAACAGCATCAAAAATAGCAATAATTAATGCAGATACCTAAAGAATAAATGTACAATTTAGCTCTTTGATGATTGCAGAGAGTTTCAACAACTATTTTTTTTTGTACTGAGCCGTGGTATCTTTGGGGCATAACATGTACACAACAAAACAGACCCATTACATGTGCACCAACCATGTACACCTGTATGGCGGCTGCGGTCAACTTTTAAATTGATTCCGAAGACAAACATAACAATTAATACAAATAAATATAATTCATTTACAATGTAACAACTCTCAAGTCACTGCACTACATTATTTCAAAAAAAAAAAAAAAAAGAAGAAGAAGCTACTGTATTCTCCTTTTTTTTCAGAAACTTAAAGCTTAAAACCTTGCTTATATTCCTATTTCGATTCTTTCATTTCTGATTTCCAGAGCACTAAACAAGCTAATAAAAACACTAGTCAAATAACATGGAATATTTTACAAAACAGTGGGAGAATTGATTTGCTATTTTTTTTATCTGGGTTAGGAACGGTATCTGGGCATGATGGTTTCTTTTTTTTTTTATCTGGGCATAATTGTTCGGTTCCATTACTGCAGTTTCCTGTTGTAGATTCTTTTCCATTGTAGATTCTTTTCCACGAACAATTCATTCACTGGTCGTTCACTTTTGTCATCTACTCGAACAAATCAAAGTAAAGGCAATCTAAGAGTCCCTTTTTCTAACCTAGGATACTTAAACGGAGGATCTTAGGATTCTAAGTGTCATCCCAGAGTCCCGCGAGAAGGAAACTTGAGATCGATATCTGTTCCTGTCAAACACTGATTCCTGTAAATGTTATTCATCACCTCGGAAAAAATATAAAGAAATTGGGATCATAAAGTATTAATCCTTTGTATGCTGAACAGAGAAAACCTGGGTGGTTCATTATGTATGTGTGTGTGTGTTGTGTGTGAATGAAGCTGCTTTTTTGTATCATATTTCGGTTTTCTTTTTTCGGGAGTCGAGATTGGGGAGAGAAGAAAGTCCTGTAGTGCCTGCAGAGCCTCGCGAAGGCTCCAGAGGGGAGCCTCGTGAAGGCTCCAGTGGGGAGCCTCGTGAAGGCTCCATAGAGGAGCCTCGCGAAGACTCGAGAGGGATCATCAGCTTGGCCTGCAAAATCAAACGCGATGGTAAACTGGGGTCTATATCACAGTTTCCAAAGGTTGTACTTCACTTGGATCTTGTTACATCAAGAGTCTGGCAGAATATGGTATTTGTTATAAACTGGTGACTGGTCTATTCTATGGATTGAGGAAAAAAAAGAGCAGATGTTTGCTGAAGTCTTTGTTATTCTCATTGTTGCGTTCACTGTTTTTAGAAGTATATATTCGAATGTGCATCCTTCCTGGCTTCTTGAAATTCCATAGGAACACATTTCTGTCAATACTCCGAAGAACCCCCCCGCGCGTTCCGGACCCTGTACCTCAACACCCTACATCTGGAATTTATGGAAACTGGAACCAGTAAGAGCTCAATGGCGTCAGGCAACCAAGAAAGGTGAAGGGTTACTTTTATGAAAGGCTTCGTCACCGTCTGCCATTGAAAATGAAAGTGTCTCTCTCTTTTTTTTAACATCTTATTATTATTATTATTATTATTATTATTATTATTATTATTATTATTATTATTATTATTATCATCATGATTCCAAACACCGAAAAAAAGTACCAGTCCTCCACTTAGACATGAGCTATTTAACACCTGGTATAAAATAGAATGATCACCAGATTCAATTTCCATATTTCGAGATTGTACTTCAAATGCCTAAGAGCTATTCAAACTAAATTATTTATTTTCTCGAGAGGATGATGAGGGCCGGGGTGGGAGCTGGAAGGGGCGTAGCTCCAGATGGAGTTGTGGACGTGAGAGTAGTTGGGGTGGGCGTGGGCGTGCATGTCATTGGTGCTGGTGGGCGTGATATAGTGATTACTGTTTAAATAAGCACGCCCGAGAGGTGGGGACTGGCCATGACGTTAAGTCGCGGCTGTGGTGTCCCCGCCGGCCCCTCCTCCCGCCGATGATGCGGAGCCTAGCGAGGAGGAGGACGCCGAGGAGCCGTTGGAGACTGAAGCTGATGTGTTGGATGCTGGGGGCTGCTCCTTGTTGCTTTTCTTGTCTTCTTGCTGTTGCTTCATTTTCTCCTGTTCTTCTCTCTCCCTCCTGACCTGTTCGTTTATCTCTTTCACCGCCCGCAGTTCCTTCTTCAGCTTCATGCGTCGGTTTTGGAACCAGATTTTCACCTGCGGAGCAGTGGAACGTCAGTCAGGGTGAAACATGGATGTATTTATCTATCATTCATCAGAAATCTTATATATTTAAATACACAGTGTTGGTTTTCAATGTAAAAGTTAGATTGATACCAAAAAATTTCCCCTCTATTCTCAACAAACCTTAAAATTATCACATATATTGTAAAGTGTATTCTGCATCACAAGTGGTTATTAGGCTCATGCACTGCACTTGCCTGGTTTAACAGTTTCAGCTGATGAATTACTTCATATGATGAATTGAATTAATCATTTGTAAAAACTAAATTGTACCAAAAATTCCTTCTACTCACAGCAAACCTTATGATATTAAGTGACTTTAAAATTATCATAGATATTGTAAAGTGTATTCTACACTATAAGTGTTATTAGGCTCATAGTGAAGTAATTTCAGCTGATAAATTACTTCATATAATAAACTGAATTATTCATTTGCAAAACTAAACTGTATCAAAAAATCCCTTCTACTCACAACAAACCTTATAATATTGACCTTAAAATTATCACATATACTGTAAAATGTATTTTGAACTACAAGTGCTTATTAGGCTCATGCACTGCACTTGAATAGTGTAGTCATTTCAGCTGATGAATTAATTATTTGTGGAACCAGGAATAAATATTCCCAAGTAATGAAGACTATTAGTAAAGTATTTATGTTTATCAAGTCACTGATCAAGGTAACAAACCATTACGGAAACAGGGTTGCTCTTACAAATTGTCTTAGCACGACACACACAAAGAATGAGAACACAAGATGAGAATCTGCTCGTTAAATTTAAAAGTAATCTTGACCTAATTTGTAAAACATTGGTTTGGTTTTAGAAAAATAAAAAAAAAAGAATTTTTTCAACATTTGAATAGTAAAGTTTCTAAGCATAAGAATTCAAGTTACACCGGTTGGATTACATAAGGAATAAATATGTTTTGTGCTGTTTAAATAGTCAATTATCTAAGAATAAAAATATGGGTTTTGATATTCATAAGACTTTACAGCAGTATCAGTCTGAAAAAACAGTTCGTTAACATGAAGGTGAGAAAACAGTATTAGATTAGTTAAAAGACATTCATTTCATTCAAAGTATGAAAATAGTTTTCGTTTGGAAATGAAATGTGAAACTCCTTAGTGTAGTCCTAATTTTGCCGAAAGGAAAATGAAGTTATTCATGACAAACCACAGTATATGTTTATCAGTACATTACTTTAATATAGGATGATAATAACTTATTAACCATAACCAGAATGGAATCAACAGTACCAAGGGGTTCAGTCATTATAAGACACGACTGAACAGCCACCCCATTAAACCATTGTGCTTGGAAACTGCCGTCCTTGTCACCCATCTGCCGTTTTATTAATTTACCAGCAATGGCAGATAGAGATGACCTGTAAAGCATCATTTAGTTATTCTTCTTCTTCTGCGGAATCTGCAGGTCTGCTTCGGAGGATGAGTTTTCAGGGGCCTTGAGGAGGATATGACGAAGTGTGGGTAGAAAAAAAAGGGGGTGGGTGTGAAATGTGCGTCTAATTTGACACTTGAGCTCTTGTCATTTTCTAGACCCAAGTTTTAATGACTTTCAAATGTTATAAGGTTGAATTAGCGCACAGTCTTTTGTTCAGTTTTCTCTTCGTCCTCATCCTCCTCCTCTTTATCCTCCTCCTCATCCTCTCATCATCTTAGTCTAATGAAAAGAATGAGGACAAACCGTTCCCCCTGACTCGCCGTCTGGCAGTGTGCTTTGTGCCCTCACTTCACATCCTCACACACTCGTGTCTCTGATGTTTTATCTTTAGTGGATCCTCGTGTTTCTTGTTTTTGTGTGTGTGTGTGAGTGTTCTTTATTCGCCAGACTTTATTTTCGTCTGTCAGTCGCCTTGTCTGCGTATATTAACCCCGACTTCAGTTTCAACTCTGTTGTTCCCACGGATGATGATATTCTTATCAACACTTCTTTCTTTCTTTCAGTGATTCCAACAGTAATATTTGTAGACCCCAATTCTGCACTTTCTCTTAATTCTATTATCATCGTACTTCACTTCTCACACCCACCCCCCTTTTTTTATTCTCCTCGATTCTCGCCAGGGCGATCATCATTATTCCATAATGTTTCCTTAGACCATCAACCACTCCCGTTTCTCTCGGCTCTCGATTACTTGTAGCTTGCCCTCGCCTTGTTTTAGTATCACGAGAGCCATTACTCTAAGTGATATGTGACTTTGCGAATGAGACGGAGCACATAATCGTACGTAATCATTAGAGTGTTGAAACATTTATGAAAAGCCGTCAAAGGCGAGGAGGAGGTTCAGGACCAGTGGGAGAGGAGGAAGACTGACTCGAGAGAGAGGGAGAAACGCCTGAAGTCACGATGAGACTAGTGATAGAGCGCATTCATATATTTTTTCTTTATTTCTGAATGAACCGTAGCGTGACATTATCACCTCGCGATAAATTAAAAAAAAAAGGATCTTTTAATATATTCTTGCAGCACGATCACGTTTAAATTCCCCCTCCCCCCCTCCCCCCTACAAGTTACTCGCGGATACGTCGATGTTTGTGAGGTCGAATAGCTGTTCTGAATATGGTTGCCTTGATTACAATCTTTAGTCCTACGGCGAAAGTGACCAGGAATGATATACACTTATTTTGTTTAGCGCTCCTTTATACATTTTTTTTAGTAAATAACTAGGACAAGAGAAAATCGCAACTGATTTTGCGCAATATTTTGTGGCATTGCTTATTGCTTTCAAGCAATAAATTACAAGATAGGTCTAAGTAAATGTGGTTTGGATACCAGCAGGGTGATGCTTTTGCTAGGCTGATGTATAGACTCATCCTTCCTTATTGCAAGGATATATCACCATAGATATTTGTTTAATAAATTTCTGAGTCTAGAGTGAAGGCATATATCAGGCACTAGGTACGATGATTCTTATTAAAGACTTCACGCATTTTCTGGATAGAAATAGCAAATTGCTCAGAGGATTGGAGGGTGACAGACAGCAATATCTAATTTTAGACGTGTCACTGTTGTATTTGAAAACTTATCATATCAGCAAACCAGAAAGTTATTGTTTCTTTTATTTTATATGAGGAGCGTTGTAAACCTTGTTAAAATTTTCGTTTCAAAATTTTTCTAAATATATATATATATATATATATATATATATATATATATATATATATATATATATATATAAAGTAATAATAGTGGGGTTATATAACAAAATGTTCTAGTGGGAATAATGCTGACAGTTGTCATGTACTTAATTTTTTCTTTATATATTTCCTTGTATTTATTATATCGTTCTTATTGCTCTCTTTATCCCATAGTTTCTTCTGTTGTACATCATCGCCAGTTATGATGCCTATGAATTATTGTCTCTTCCATCTTACCATATCGGTGTTTTATTGGATTTACATTTATCACTCGCCAACTCCTTCCCCAACATTCCTTCTCTCTCTCTCTCTCTCTCTCTCTCTCTCTCTCTCTCTCTCTCTCTCTCTCTCTCTCTCTCTCTCTCTCTCTGTGTGTGTGTGTGTGTGTGTGGAGCAGTTATTGCTTTTGATGGATGACGTTACTGTATTCACCAGCGATGGTTATAGCACATTCGTATAAAATGTGAAAGAGTGAATGGCCTCTCATTGTGTTGAATCCCTTTGTAAAAAAAGTAGGTGCCTTGTCAATCCAATAAGCTTATTGGGAGCATTCTTAAGCCCTTTTGGAAAGAAGGAATGATATTTTTTGCCTTTGTGAGTGGTTTATTAGAAAGAGCTTTAGCCCATTTTGGCCTAGACTTAATTTTTTTTTTTTTACATATCTTCAGAGCGTCCAAATTTGTTTCGTAGGAAACAGACCCGATTTCAAATGGCTGATATTTAAAATTATTATTATTGTTTTTATTTATTTTTTTTTTTGAAAATTCAAATCAGGGTTTAGAAAGTGAACATTTCGGACCAGTGATAAACCTGTTCTGAAACGGGAAATCTCTTGGTTATTTTAAAGCAAAATAGGTAAATGATGATAGGTATTTGGAAAGTAGAGAATGAAAAAAACTGCCTTAGCTTAGCCTCAGCTTAGATGATCATTCAGTAATGAAAACCTTGCCAAGATAATGCAACTTCTTACCAAGTATCACTCTTTGGTTGCATTTTTCTTGGCTAAATTGCCTAGGAAAGGAGACCTCTGATCATCCAGAGCTTCTGGAAGAAGGAAACAAGTAATAAACTAAAGACCAGGGAAGAAAAGATAGACCGTAGAATCTTTCAAAATTGATTTGTGGTTATTAAAACTGGCGTCACAACATCTACGTTCTTGACGCCGAGAGAGAATCTGTCTGAAATCAGGGGGACGTGTCCTCAGTAACACACACACACACACACACACACACACACACACACACACACACACACACACACACACACACACACACACATATATATATATATATATATATATATATATATATATATATATATATATATATATATATATATATATGCATATATATATATATATATATTTATTTATTTATTTTGTATTATAAAATTCAGAAATTCTTAAGACTTATTTTATTTTTCAAGGGATATCGATTCCCCAAGGTACTAAAAATACTCTCAGCATTTCTCAATGCAATTTTTTCCCGTAATATTTCTTAGGGAATTTTCAATTCAAGCAGCCTTCTTCCGCATAACAGTAATGCGCATGTTATGCGGTGGTGTTAAAAGATTTTCATGAGAAATTGTGCTTTCGTGTGCAGTAACTGACATTGAATAGAGACACTGAAATGTGTTGCAAAGTGAACTTGGTTTTGGCAATACATTATATACATTATGTGTAAAAAAAGTAGAATTTTCCTCCTTTTATAATGAGGAAGCACTTACATTCTGGCACTGGTTAATGGAATAACAATGAATTAATCATTCTTTCTTTCAGTATTTCCTATTACCTTTGGAAACTTGAATTTCAAGTCAATGGCCCATGTATGCTTGTCCCCTTAGGAGGTAGTGCCGTCAGTGCACCTCACGGGGTGCACTGTAGGCATTACTAAAGGTTCTTTGCAGCGTCCCTTCGGCCCCTAGCTACAACCCCTTTCATTCCTTTTACTGTACCTCCATTCATATTATATTTCTTCCATCTTGCTATCCACCCTCTCCTAACATTTATTTCATAATGCAACTGCGAGGTTTTCCTCGTGTTAGACCTTGCAAACCTACCTACTCTCAGTTTCCTTTCCAGCGCTGAATGACCTCATAGGTCCCAGTGCTTGGCCTTTGGCCTAAACTCTATATTCCAATTCATTTCTGTATGCTTGTTCCATATGAATAGGGTTCATCTTCTGAATAGTAATAACAATAATAATAATCATCATCATCATCATCATTATCATTTGAAGCATTTTTTTGGTGTGAGAATTGTGAAGGACTGGCCTCACCCCACATTTATTAATATCTCTTATTCTTCACATTCCTCCCCTTGGGAATTCCTAATTAACATCGCATTCTTTCGTCTTGTGCTATGAAGTGCATCTCGGCAAAATGCAACTTCACGCCATCCTTATAATTAAACGGAAGTTCGCGCTCCTGTTGTTAATTGGACTTTAGTGAAACAGCAATATTTCCATCTCTCGCGACCCGGAGTTAGCCGGTTGTTGGATGCAATGATTGCACAACTTATATTTTTTCCTCCTTTTAAGTGGATTATCTTTCATCACTCTCAGCAGTGTGGTGTTTTTTTGTTGGGGGGGTTGGGGGTCGGGATACTGCAACGTCGCAGATGCTCTATACAATAAAATAATAAAGATATATGACATATCTGTCGATGCATAATCGCGTTTATTGACTCAAATAAGAAGCAATTGCTCTCAGTGTCACTCAATTCGTTCCATTGGGTTTGACAGGTGGGGAAGGTACCCACCCCCCGGCTTTTTATGATGCCGTGAAATGCCAAGGAAATGCAGTATCCTGCATGAATGCAGTGGGCACCAGTCTCCTGTATAGCAAAGGAAAACTAGTCCTGTATGTTGGCGCTGTTTTTCTGATAACTAGTCATCTCTTTCTTTATTTCCCCTTACTTTCTGTTACGTTTTACGAATTATCACCATATTCTTTGGAAGCTTGAATTTCGAGTCAATGACCCCGTGGGCTTGTTCCATATGAATTGGGTGGGATCATCTTCGGAATAATAATAATAATAATAATAATAATAATAATAATAATAATAATAATAATAATAATAAAAAACACTCATAGTAGCACGAGTCGTAAAATGGAGAAACAAATCCACAGTTATGTATATGTACATATATTTAAAGATAAAACTGTTCATTTAACTTTCCCGAAAGCTACCTGTACAGTTTTAACTTCAAATGTATGTACATATGCAGATGTGCGAATTTGTTTCTCCAATAATAATAATAATAATAATAATAATAATAATAATAATAATAATAATAAAGTTTCTTAACGGGAAGTAGCGGCTTTTAAACATAGCTCTTTCAGCATTAGATTAATTTTAGCCTTTGATAGAGGGAGTTTGAAACCTTAAAGGGTATCAGGCACTGTAGATTAATTTTAGCCTATGATAGAGGGAGTGTGAAACCTTAAAGGGTTTCAAGCACTGTTCGTAAGACACTGATTAATAGGTATGGCAAAAGATGGCTGGTTTGATCGGTGATAAACCAGATTATTTCTCTGTGGAGATTTTTATTTGAAATAGCGATATATGTTAATAACCAGTGAATAATAACATTCTGAATGGGAGTTGAACAGCACAACTGTACTAATATATTATATTAAGCTGACAAGAATCTGATGGAGAAACTGAAAAGAGAGAGAGAGAGAGAGAGAGAGAGAGAGAGAGAGAGAGAGAGGAATTGTTATTTAGTTAAGTTTGGTTCTTCGCTGGTGCAAAATTCATCGCACGAAGGAACTCATGAACAAAGGCACGAACCAACGAATGACACTTAGTAAAGCTTGGTACTTTGCTGGTGCAAAATTGAAAGCACGAACGAACTCACGAAGGAAGGCACGAACCTACGAATAACGTTTAGTTAAGTTTTGGTATTTCTTGGTGCAAAATTGAAATCACGAACGAACTCACGAACCAACGAATGACACTTAGTTAAGTTTTGTTCTTTGTTGGTGCAAAATTGAAAGCACGAACGAACTCACAAACGAACCAACGAATGACAATGAAGTTCTGTTCTTTGCTGGTGCGAAATTCAACCGATGAACGAACGCACGAGAGAGAGGAATTGTTATTATTTAGTTTACTTTGGTTCTTTGCCGGTGCAAAATTCAACGCACGGACGAACTCACGAACAAACGCACGAACCAACGAATGACACCCAACCGGCCCATCAGGGCAACAAAGACGTTCCACGGACCGTGGCAATGATAGTGATTTAGCCGTGGAGCGGATTCTCAATCACGGCCAGGCTTGTGATTTTGGCTTTTCAAAATGGTCCTTTCCGCGTGACGAATTGCTTGTCGAGAATTATTATCCACGTGGAAAAATGGTCGAGAGAGGATTGGCCAATGGAAAGTGCTCTCTCTCTCTCTCTCTCTCTCTCTCTCTCTCTCTCTCTCTCTCTCTCTGTTTGGTCTGAGGCGTACGTTTGTTTTGATGTGTTGACCTTTTTGCCATGGGTACGAATGAGAGGTCTGTTATTGTCTTGTTTGTTTTTATTTTACCTTGAATTAACAAAATAGAATAATTTGTTTAAAGGAATTAAAATCTGTGATTTAATGTCTTTTCTTAAAATCAGTGTAGACACCATTATTAGAATTATTTCTGTAATCAAAGTAACACCTACACTTATTTCAAGATCCTTTGGTTCTGTACCATATTCAAGATCCTTTGGTTCTGTACCATATTCAAGATCTTTGGCTCTCTACCATATTCAAGAACTTTTGGTTCTGTACCATATTCAAGATCCTTTGGCTCTGTACCATATTCAAGATCCCTTGATTCTGTACCATTTTCAAGATCCTTTGGTTCTGTACCATACTCAAGATCCTTTGGTTCTGTACCATATTCAAGATCCTTTGGTTCTATACCATATTAAAACCCACAGTCATGTTTTATTATTTTATTTTATTTTACCGTGAATGATTAAAATCTTTCCATTTACCATTAAAAAAAAAGTTTCTCCTAGTCAGCTGATTGACTGACATGGAGCATAAACTTTCCGTCCCTGAGACATTAACTTAAGAGGTGAACCTTGAAATGATTGATCTATTGCAACATAGTATTGTAAAATTACCTATGACACATACGATGTGATTCTGTAAAATGCTTGATATGTGAGCAAACTATCATATTTTGATATACTCATGCTTGAAGAATGAATATATTATTCCACTGGAAAGGGTGACGTGACAATATGCCGTGTGAACTAACGGAATTCGAACCTAGATACTCACATCTAGGAATGCCTTTTACTCTAAAGGTTCAAAGGACTGGCATAATGTGGATTTCCTCGTAGTGGGGTAGCGCCGTCAGTGCACTTCATGCCGTGCACTGTAGGCATTACCTAAGGTTCTTTGCAACGTGTCTTCGGCCCCTAGCTGCAACCCCCTTCGTTCCTTTTACTGTACCTCCTTTCATATTTTCTTCCATCTCACTTTCCACCCTCTCCTAACAATGGGTTCTCAGTGCAACTGCGAGGTTTTCCTCCTGTTACACCTTTTAAACTTTTGCTGTCAATTTCCATTTCAGCGCTGAATAGCCTCATTGGTCCCAGTGCTTGGCCTTTGGCCTAAATTCTATATTCAATTCAGTTCTTACTGCGGATGTGATGATGAAATTCCAGTTCTGTACGAAACTGGATATGATAGGTTCCAAACAGCTGTCAAGTTTGGATATGTCAATTTCCTCACCTACATGCATGAAGCCTGAAAGTTTTGCTAAAATTATCAGCTTGAATCGCTGAACAAATAGTCTTAGAGTGTACTTTGTAACAGGATGCCTTACTGAAGGGCTAGGATGTGAACAGCCTATTCCATGAGTCCTGTAACCCTTTTTATGCCAACTCCGTCAGCATAAACTTTGTCAGGCTTGTCGTAGACTGAAGTGATTTGTTTAGATTACAGTAGAAGATTGAATATATAATTTCATAGCATACAAGCCAAGACTAGCATAAATGTTATCCGTATTATATATATATATATATATATATATATATATATATATATATATATATATATATATGTATATATATACTGTATATATATATATATTATATATATATATATATATATATATATATTATAAATTATGTATATGTATATGTAATAGATATAAAATTAATAATCATATATATAGATATATATATATATATATATATATATATATATATATATAGCATCGAGTTAGGGGAGAAGGAGAAGTATTTCCTTTCAATGTACTTTATTAGGCTGACGTTTCAAGACCATAAACATTTTCAAAGCTATAAATTAAAAAGACAACAGAATTAAAAATAGACTCAGATTTACAGAAAAAAAAATTTTTACATAAAAATATAAAAGAAACATAACGAAAGACAATGAATAAAATGATGCTGGAAGGCAAAAGCTGAGTGACATTCGGTCCGTTTTGGTTCAACGGAAACTCACGAGAGTATAAAGAGAGAGTGTTGACGGGATTGAGCATTTAATTGGGACACTAGTTGTTTAATAAAAAGAGATTCTAGATGACTTGGTGGTCATTCAGCTTGCCTATTATTTTGAAATCTGTAATTGATATTATATTTACTTTTCCGTATGCAGAAAGTTCAGAGGTTTGATAATTTAGCACCGTTCGAACTTACATAGATGAGTCTAATCTCACCTTCAACAACCTACACGGAGCTTCCTCAGGTCACATCTGGGGCAATTAAAAGGTAGCAGACTCCCGAGTGTCATCAAAGGGTGACCTTTCTTTATATTTAAACATAGATTCGATCGTCATTATTTGTTGTACTAGTTTCACTTCGACAGTCGGTAAATATTTGTTTTATTATCTGTCGTAAATCTTGGTAAAAATGTTTATCGTAGATAAGGGGACACTTGCATAGAAAAGGTAGTTTAGGTACTCGTTGGTATTCTGAATTTTGGTTGAAAAATATTGTAAAAATTTGCGCAAATGTTCGTAAAAAAGCCAGATGGAAACAGTTATTAATAAAATATTGGTGGAGATACAGAATTTCCTCGTAGAAAACCATTCCAATCAGATGCTTAAACTGAGGCCCTGTGGAAAATGATAAAGTTTAACTTAAAACCAAAGAAAACAATAGCTGTAAAAATTAAACCCCAGACCGGTAAAGTTTTTTCCTAAAAATCGTGGTATTAAAATGATCATCACGAGCCATTATATCCCTAAGAAAGCAATTTATTTTCACTTTCATATTCGACTGTAAACTTTATGTTTGGATGCATTTGGAGCAGGCAGACTCAAAGTTAGCTTCATCTGCTCTATCTTTTGTTTACTTGAGCAGAAAGGTGTCATCAACATATCTGCTGTAAAAGCGGAAGGCAGAAGCCAAAGGGCACCGTTCAGCAGGCGCTCCTCCAGGGAGCACATAAAAATATTTGCAAGGTAGGACCTAATGGAGATCCCATGGCCATTCCGTCAGTTTGAACATACGATTTCCATTAAAAATGAAGGCTGTGTCCAGCACGGCCAATTGCAACAGTTTTTTAAAATCCGTGATATTAAAATTATTAAAAATGGTATCTGGGTTAGGAAAAAATTCAGGGTCTAAAAATAGTATCCAATTGTTTCTTCCACAGGGACATTAGTAAAAAGTGACTCCACATGAGACCTATACTTACCTCATATGACACTCCTAATTACAAACTGGCTAAATTTCTAGTCCCACTTCTAGCACCCATAACTACCAATAATTATAGTATTAAAAACTCCTGATAATTTTAAAGAAAGGATTTTATCACAAGACTCAGATCTTTTTATGCTAGTTTAGATGTGGAGTCACTTTTTACTATCAGTCCCTGTGGAAGAAACAATTGATACTATTTTAGACCGAATTTTTCCTAACCCAGATACCATTTTTAATAATTTTAATATCAATAATGGATTTTAAAACTTTTGCATTGGTCATGGGTGGACACAGCCTTTCATTTTTAATGGAAATCGTATGTTCAAACTGACGGAATGGCCATGGGACTTCCATTAGGTCCTACCTTTGGTAAATATTTTTATGTGCTCCTGGAGGAGCGCCTGCTGACGATTGCCCTTTGGCTTGCCTTCCGCTTTTTTTACAGCAGATATGTTGATGACACCTTTTCTACTGCTCAGGAACAAAGATAGAGCAGATGAATTTCTTGAGTATGCCAACTAAATGCATCCAAACATAAAGTTTACAGTCGAATATGAAAGTGAAAATAAATTGCCTTTCTTAGATATAATGGTTTCAAGACACGATGATCATTTTAATACCACGATTTTTAGGAAAAAACTTTACCGGTCTGGGTTCTAATTTTTACAGCCATTGTTTCTTTAATTTTAAGTTAAACTTTTATCTACCCTCTTCCACAGGGCCTTCAGTTTAACATCTGATTGGAATGGTTTTCACGAGGAAATTCTATATCTCCACCAATATTTTATTAATAACTGTTTCCCATCTGAGCTATTTTACGAACATTTGCGCAAATTTTTAAATAATATTTTTCAACCAAAATTCAGAATACCAACAGTACCTAAACTACCTTTCTATGCAAGTGTCCCGCTTATCTACGATAAACATTTTTACCAAGATTTACGACAGATAATAAACAAATATTTACCGGCTGTCGAATTGAAACTAGTACCAAATAATCCAATGACGATCAAGTCTATGTTTAAATATAAAGAAAGTCTGCACCCTTTGATGACCTCGGGAGTCATATACCATGTTTAATTGCCCCAGATGTGACCTGGGGAAGTACGTGGGCTCCACTCGTAGGTTGTTGAAGGTGAGATTAGACTCTCATCGTGGCGTAAGTTACCGAACGGGTGCTAAATTATCAAACCCCGAATTTTCATGCATAAGAGACCACGGAAAAAATGCAAATATAATATCAATTACAAGGATTTCAAAATAATAGGCAAAGTCTGAATGACCACCAACCGTCAATACTAGAATCTCTTTTTATTAAACAACTAGTTCCCAATTAAATACTCAATCCACGTCAACACCTCTATACCTCTCGTGAGTTTCCGTTGG
>NC_089757.1:32755764-32768264 GCF_040412425.1 Macrobrachium rosenbergii | reverse complement strand
ACTACAGGGAAGGAAAGATGATAACAGAATGAAGGGGGAGGAAAAATAGAAACAAAAAGACTGGAGAAAAAAGACTGGAAAAAAAATACTGGAAAAAAAAAAGACTGGAATTCTGTGTAGAGAAACAGTAGAGAGGTCTTTGAGTGGTTCGTTGCCGCGTCATTGTTGGTCTTACTTATCTTATTTATCTTTTCACTTTATAATAATATTGCGAAGTACTGAAATGTAAGATGTTAAAAGACGTGAAGAGATAAACATATTTACAATATGTACCATGGAAATGATTCCAATTCATTTCCATTGTACATAATGTAAGCATGTTTGTCTCATCATTATTTGTTATTCACTTTTCGTCAATTTATTTATCTTTCCCATACTGTATAATAATACAGTGAAAATCTTGAAATGTATGAAGTTGTTAAGAAATGATGAGATAAACAGATGTACATTATGTACAGTGGAAATAATGGCGGTTCATTCCTATTGCATGATGCATATACTGTATAATTTATTTATCTCATAATTCATAATTCTTTATCTTCCAACTTTCGTGGGTTAACAGAAGCTGTTACTTTAATGGAATGTTATTCATTCATATCAGGATCATCCTCTGCCCGTACTGTTTTTAGGTTATACATGTATTATACATGTAATCGTGACAGCTGTAAATCCACTTAAAATAGGATTATAGGCATAGGTAATTGAATGCGGCATATAAGTAAGCACTGAGGCCTTTTGCATCATTCTACCGCGTTTAGAAGCTAATTCCAGAAAATAATTACTTAATTATTTTGTAGGGGACGTTATAAAGCTCTTCAGTTCACTAAGACAATGTCATTTGGACGAATATTGTAAAAAGTGTTCGAATATATCTGAACAGCCAGCTTCATACCAAAAATAACCGTTTGATTATCTCGTAGTCAACATAAAAACCTCTTTGAGTTCACTAAGACATTGTAATTTGGAGGAATGTTATGAAGCATCTTAGAGGAAAAAATATAGGAACAGCTAAAAAGGCAAGGAGGGAAATATCTCCCCCCTCCCCCCTTTTGGAAAACAACAGCAATAGCAATAAAGAGGTTCTCCCCATCTAAGCAACAGGGAAGCCAACCCGAAGGCCTAAAGCTGAGCAACCGTTCAAATGCACCTTACATAAACCCTCATTGCTTCCTTAGTTAGGAGAGAGAGAGAGAGAGAGAGAGAGAGAGAGAGAGAGAGAGAGAGAGAGAGAGCGAGAGAGAGAGAGAGAGAGAGTAATTCCCAAGTATCAGTGGTCTTTTGTTCAGAAGCCTGTTTATTCAGATGTAAAGATCAGTCTTCCAAATTGGTATTTAGGTTAAGATTTGGCAAATTTTTTTTTTCAGAAATGGTCTTTTTCAAATTCTCAAGTATCCCTGAAATGTGGGTATCAGTGGTCTTTATCTCAGATGCCTGTTTATTTAGATGTTAAGGCCGTTCTCTAAAGCTGGTATTCAGATAAATCTTGAAAATATTTGGGTCAAAATTTTCTTTTTAAAGATGGTAATTTTGACATTCTCAAGTATCCCCGTAATGTAGGTTTCATAGGTATTTTGTTCAGGCGCCTGTTTAATTAAAAGTAAAGGTAATTCTTTAAAACTGGTATTCAGATTAATTCTTTGGGTCTGAGATTCGGCAAATAAAATTTATGATATATGCATATTTCCAATACAACTTCCTGATTGGCTTTTGAATCAGGCTGTTCGCGATTAGTGAATTTTGAGAAGCCATGATGGAGATTTATTGAGCAGGTTCCTGATTCCTGGAGATCTTGAAGCTCTTTTAAAGATGCGTTTCTCACGGGACAAAACGAGCTTTTGATTGTGTTAACAGCCTGATCGTTCTACCTTAGGATTAGTACATTTCATATGAGGTTTGTACGTGCACCTTCAAATTAATTTTCCCTGTATCTGCAATTGCAAAGAAAACCCGTAACTGTGAAATATCTAATAAGTCAATATATTGATTTTTATTCCTCTGTTTTTGGTTTTGTTTATGTTACAAGAAGATTGTTCAAATTATATTTCCCTTATTGAGGTCAACAAGTATATTTTTCATAACCAAAATAATGAGTGTTCCTAATGTGGCTTTTATTGTTAATTTGATTTTGTTAATTGTGGAAAAACTGTATCAAGATTCGTGGAGACCTAATCGGAAAAGGAAAGCTTTGCGTCCTTTTAATGCTAAAGAAAAAAATAGATTTTATAGTTACTGATAATCTTTAGTAATTTTTGCATTTTATTTTAAGAATTCATCGACCCATTTAGCTTCGAACTGATCGTTATGGATTTTTGTTTGATTTCATTTTAAGAATTCATCAACCTATTTACCTTCGAATCGATAGTTTTGGAATTTTTTTTTCATTTCATTTCAAGAATTCATCGACCCATTTACCTTCGAACCGACCGTTTTTGGAAAGTTTTTTTTTTTTTTTTTGCATTTCAATTTAAGAATTCATTAACCCATTCAGCTTCGAACAGATAGTTTTTGGAAAGTTTTTTTTTTTTGCATATCACTTTAAGAATTCATCGACCTTCGAACTGATAGTTTTTGGACATATTTTCTTTTTTTATTTTAAGAATTCATCAACCCATTCAGCTTCGAAATGATTGTTTTTGGAAAGCTTTTTTTTTGGGCTCTATTTTAAGAATTAATCAGCCCGTTTACCTTAGAACAGATAGTTTTGGAAAGTTTTTTTTTTTGTTGCATTTCACTTTAAGAATTCATCGACCCATTTACCTTCGAACTGACTGTTTTTGGGAAAGTTTTTTTCGTATTTAATTTTTAGAATTTTTTTTTTTTTTTTCATTTCATTTCAAGAATTCATCACCAACCCATTCAGCTTCGAACCGATCGTTTTTTTTTTATTTTTCGAAAAGCTGCTCATACCTCTTCATTCTCTTTATTTGTTTGTGCTTGACCACTGGCATTAGCAACACCATCATCAGCAATTTGTTATATTTATACCCTGGCAGTTTCTCGAATTCACTTCCTGTCTGGCTTAATTAAGTTCACCATCGATTACCTGTCTGGCCGTGTCCTTGAACCGCAAGAAACCTTACCCCCTTCTTCCCCCCATCCCCCCTTCAACTGCTCAGGTTCCCATCCATCATGGAAGAAAGATGGGATTGGGTTTTAATAGATTTTCTTCAATGAAACGTGAACGGGAATAGAGATAAAGACGTCTTACGTGGCGCTGGAGATTTATTGTAAATTGAATAAAGTAGAGAGTGTAATTTCTCTCTCTCTCTCTCTCTCTCTCTCTCTCTATTATATATATGTATACTCTATGTCTGTGTATAGAGATTTATATATATATATATATAGTGTGTGTATATATATTTATATATATATATATATATATATATATATATATATATATATATAGCTTAATGATATATACACAAGATAAGTAGTCAGTCTTAATTACTGAGTATATATATATATATATATGTATATATATATATATATATATATATATATATATATATATATAAAGAGAGAGAGAGGGGGAGGGAGAGAGAGAGAGAGAGAGAAGAGAGAGAGAGAGGGTGGATAGACAGACAGACCCAGATAGAGTCTCAGACTGATAGAAGACAGATAAGAGATTAAGATCGTGAAGAAGAAATATGAAATATATATATATATATATATATATATATATATATATATATATATGTATATATATATATATATATATATATATAATATATATATATATATATATATATATATATATATATATATATATATATATATATATATATATATATATATAATCGCACATATGCTCTCTCACTAAACAGAACGAACAGTGTTTGTTATAAGCAAATCAACGGCGACGTCATGCACTGGAAAATGACGAGACGGGATGACTGTTGTCTCCCAAACCTCACATTACGCGAAGTTTTATTTATATATTAACCAAGTGCACCTAGACATTATCACCATCATTTCACCCTCGAGCTTCGATTGTATAGTTCATGGGGGTGGCCGTTCTTTTAACAGTATGTCATTTTAAGTAGCGGTTGCGTTAGGACGGATTGGTATGTCAGCGGAGGCCTGGGAGGAAATAAAACTGGTGTGTGTTTCCATCGATATATAATCGCCATCATTATTATTATGATCATGATCGTAGATAGTGGCGTCGGATTCGTCACCGTCATCATCGTCATCGTGGAGGGAAGGGGCCTCTGCCATTTTCTGATTTCCTCATAAAGTGACACTTCTAAGAACACTTCAGGATCGTTGACCTCTAGGCTTGTTTTCTTCAAGTGTTTTCCTTTGGGATGTTTTCAGTGCATTTTTTGCTTCTTTTCATTTTGATTATAATGGAACTTGGGTCTCCTTAAGTCTACTTAGGAAGTAGGAAACTTGGGCCTCCTTAGGTCTACTTATTAAGTAGGAAACTTGGGCTTCCTTTAGTCTACTTAAAGCAGAAACCAGGTGTCTGTAAGTCTACTTAGGAAGCAGGGAACCTAGACCTTTTAGGTCTACTTCTTTTAAGTTTAGTAAACTTGGGCCTTCTTAAGTCTACTTATGAAGTAGGGAACTTGGCCTTCTTAAGTTCTACTTATGAAGCAGGGAAACTTGGGCTTCCTTAAATCTACTTATGAAGCAGGAAACTTGGATATGCCAAGTCTAAACCTTGCCCTTCTTAAGTCTACTTATGAAGTAGGAAACTTTGGGCCTTCCTAAGTCTATTTCTGGATGCCTAGGAAACTTTGGGTCTATTTTAAGTCTACTTGGGTATGAAGTAGGAAACTTGGGCCTTCTTAAGTCTACTTATGAAGTAGGAAACTTGGGCCTTCTTAAGTCTACTTATGAAGTAGGAAACTTGGGCCTTCTTAAGTCTACTTATGAAGTAGGAAACTTGGGCTTTCTTAAGTCTACTTATGAAGTAGGAAACTTGGGCTTCCTTAAGTCTACTTATTAAGTAGGAAACTTGGGTTTCCTTAAATCTACTTAAGAAGTAGGAAACTTGGGCCTCCTTAAGTCTACTTATGAAGCAGGAAACTTGGGCTTCCTTAAGTCTACTTATGAAGTAGGAAACTTGAAGTAGGAAACTTGGGCCTCCTTAAGTCTACTTATTAAGTAGGAAGCTTGGGCCTCCTTAAGTCTATTTAAGAACTAGGAAGCTTGGGCCTCCTTAAGTCTACTTATTAAGTAGGAAACTTGGGCTTCCTAAAGTCTACTTATGAAGTAGGAAGCTTGCCTCCCGTAAGTCTGCTCATGGAGTAATTACTTTTATAAGTAGCCACTCTCACAAAGAACCCTCTCGCGATTTTATTGATGTGTCGGTATTATTCCTGAAAGTTTGTCCTTTAGAACGTTGTCAGTACATTGTGCTTCCTGTCATTTCAAGTATTTTGAAACTGGAGCATCCTGAAGACTGGCTATAAAGTAATATATTTTTTTTAACAAATAACAACTGTCAATAAACCTTCTTTGTATTTTATCGAAGTGTCAGTTGGTATTATTCTGGAAATGTTGTCAGTACATCATGCCTCCTTTCATTCTGACTGCCTCATAACTATAGCTTCATGAAGCCTACCTATAAAATAACTGTTTTGTAACAAGTAGCAAATTTTTCAATAAGCCCTTTCGTCATTAATGATGTGTCAGTTGACATTAATCCTCTGACTTTCATTTTACTTAGTGCTGTCAGCTTTATTCTTTTATACAATTAGATAGCTGGTAGTTGTGCTTTCACCAAATATTATTTTAACAGAAACGATTAATTTTTATGTACTATTGATGCTGCTATCAATATTACTAGGGAGTTTCAGCAGGTGTTTAATGTCCTTAAGGATAATACTGCCCTAAAATAGAAGTCTGCAATATCTGCAAAAATACAAAACTGAGAAATATGGTAGATGCTCCCTTGCTTTAATACTGATTTTGAATGTAAGTAGGAACCCTAAAAACTTGTGGGAAAGCATTGAAGAATCATTCTGAAACTGCAGTAACTTGTGTATTAGTGTTTTCACGAGCCCAAGAGGTGGCATGTCTCAGTTTCGACAATTTTGCAGACACTGCAGTTTTCATTTTAGGGCAGAATTACCCATTGGCTTCTTAATGTTCCTACCAGCCTTGGTAATCTTGGTCTTTTCTTTTCTTCCCGCAAACTGTCAGCTTGAGTTTTATTACGGTTTTGCTCTTCTCTTCTCTTTCGCAAATAATTGGTTTTTCGTTCACCTTTTTGTGTGTCTTTATGATTAAGTTAAGAAAATATATACATAATTTCCTGATTAGCTTCTTGAGCAACAGAATGGCGGAATGAATATAGAATAGGCGTGTTCGATTGAACTACTATTTAGCATAATATAATGTGTTTTTATGGTAGCAGGAGTGGACACGCTGATGAACTCAGACACTTCCTTGAATGGTTACTGCTAAGAAAACGCCCTCACTTGATGATGGAGTGCCTCGAAGACTTTGTGTTTTTGCATTGCGTTATTTTTCTTTATATCTACAGTAGATAGCTCTATTTCTTGTCTATGTCCATGAAGATGATAAACCTAAGATGTTCCTTAACTGTTAAAAGAGGCTTGCTAGATGAAGTATATGTATCATACGAAAAAGATATCATATCTTTTTATAACTTTGTTTAGTCCGCTACGTATAAACAGATTAGTATATGATCCCTATTCTCAGCTTTGGCAGGTAAAGTGAATTTACTTCATTCAGAGCATAAGCGTATTAGGATGAGATTCTAAGCATGTTGGCTAAATGTGTTAATTTATAAGTTAACAAACGCAACGCTTTAAATGCCAGCAACAGCCTGCGTCTTGTTCATTAAAGAACAAGTTGAAAAATAGGCAAAAAACTTGATCCCTGGAAGATTAAGTTGGTCCGATAGTTTACTTATGGAAACATAACAGGTGCAAATACCACATTGACCGTCAATTAATCCCAGAATTTACTTCGATATAATATCTGTGCAAAGTCTAAGGGAAGAAAATGCTTTGAATCGAGAACGGTGGTTTGTATTATCATAACAACACTTGTATCTCCGTTTTAGTTTCCTGTAAAAGAAAACTATTATAAAGATGGCTGTTTGTCCGTCCGTCCGCACTTTTGCTGTCCGCCCTCAGATCTTAAAAACTACTGAGGCTAGAGGGCTGCAAATTGGTATGTTGATCATCCACCCTCCAATCATCAAACATACCAAATTGCAGCTCTCTAGCCTCATAGTTTTTATTTTATTTAAGGTTACGGTTAACCATGGCTCGTGCGTCAGGCACAGCTAGAGGTGCCATCCGTCAACGCATCTTCATTTTACCGCATCTGGGGATCAACTGAGCGCTGCCCGGTCGTGGCTGAGAGTTTCACACTGCAGCACATCGAGAGTTTCATACAGCATTATATGTTGCACAGAAAACTTTACTCGGTGCATTTTATACTTGTTTTCTTTAGTTTTTGCTTGACAAAGCAACTTTCTCCGTAATAAGTGGGTCGCGTTCGCAGCGATCATGAACGCAACTCGGAAGCCAAGATTAAGAAAACAAATAATGATTAGATTTCAAAGTCAGTTCTTGCAATGAATGTGAAAAGTGTCACTTAGTGGTTGAGAGGTCTTATTACGGCAGGTAATTTAACCTTCGTGCCCCGGGGATGTCAGGTAATATATAGAGAGAGAAAAGGGAAAAAGTTGAACAAAAAACTCGAAATTGATTTTAAAAAATGATGTTTGAACTGAATAGGGAATAAGAGTAGATATGGAATATGTTAAGCAAATCACAAGAGCAGGTATGGAACATACAAAGCAAGTCGTGCTGGGAACTCGTTTTTGTATTATTATTTTTAAAAGAGAGAGAGAGAGAGAGAGAGAGAGAGAGAGAGAGAGAGAGAGAGAGAGAGAGAGAGAGAGAGAGAAAAGAGTGCTGAATAAAAGTATGTCAGCGAAACTGGATTTGGTGGTTGAGGTATGCAGTTAATAATATTAGGTTAAACGACCTCTGTTACTTTGTAATTTAACCCATGAGTTTTTTTTTTTTTTATACGAACGTGGTTTCAGAAAAGTGCTGAGCTGGAGCACAACTTTCTGGAACACAACTTTCTGAACAACATTTAACGAAGAGCTGGTGGCTGATTTGGAATCACGTGGTGACGGTGAACTGGCTTTGTTTGTGTTCGTTCATATTAACTTGTATGCTATAAGGCTTCATAAAGGTATAAAAAAGGTAATATATTAACTTTTGTGAAATATAATTTCTGTAGCATGTCGATTTTTACAGCAGAGATAGATCTTAGGTTCATCATTTTAATGGGACATTTTTTTTTGTTTGCTTGTGGAAACTAGATTTTTAATAATGATTATGCCAGGATTAATCTATTTTGTAGACTATTTCTTTATTTTGAATTAGTTTCCTGTGAAGCCTTATTAAATTTCCATTGATAAAACTAAAATAGTTCAAAACAGACAGCCTTTTCTGAGTCAATGTCATCGTCCTCTGACCAGGCTTAATATTTTCGACTGCCAAAATCTGCACTAGTCACGGTGACAGTGAAAATGATGCTCGTCTTTGAAAACGCAGCCAAAGGCAATATTGCATTGCATTTGGCGTCTCTGATGAGAATCCCCCCAACCCCTCCCCCCCTCCACGGTCTCCTGTAACAAATGTTATGCTTTGCAACATTAGTCTTGTTCTCGAAACCAAGACAGGGGCTGTAGGAACCCGCGCGCGAGCTTTGAACCTTAATATCTCTTGTTGCCCTGCTCTTATCTGAAAGCATCTCGTGTCAGGGTTGGGGAACAGAAGATGTTTGCATGTTTGTGTGTGTGTGTGTGTTTGTGTGTGTGTTTATGCAGATACTAACGTAGAATTCATCTTTCCTTTTATTTTCATCCTAGTAAAGTATTTCTTCAGTCGTCCACATTCTGAAGACAATTCCAACTCTGACAGGAAGTGGATATTTTTTTTTTCTAATCTGGTCTCACGAGATTCATGACGAGTTAATTGAGCTACGTTAATATAATTAGGTACGTAATGAGGAAATCATCTTTGGTCATTAATAGCAGGTAATAAAAAAATGCTTAATTTTCCCTCCTTTTTTTAGACGAATTCTGAGTCTGAATTAAATAGCTAATGCAATTGATACAGTTTTAAAACGGTGACATTGATTTTTGTACTAAATTTACGAATTAAACTAATGTAACCCACCTTGAGGAATATAATTATGCTTCATTCTCTTTTAGTGATTAATATTAAAAGACAATTCGTGTAATTTAGTATTTTTACTAGGAGAGCTGTTAATCAGCTCAGTGGTCTGGTTAAACTAAGGCATACTTAACTTAACTTTTTACTTTTTCAGTCACAAACATACTTTACTGACTCCACTTTTTAAGTAAATTATCAACTGAACGCTTAATGCGCAAATATTTTCATACTTTTAAACAATATGGGAGCAAAAAGTTATGTTAGAGGCGCCATTATGAAAAAATTTCCTATGAGTTTATTTTGCCTGCATATACAATACAATATTTTTCTTCATCTGGTCTGAGAGAGAGAGAGAGAGAGAGAGAGAGAGAGAGAGAGAGAGAGAGAGAGAGAGAGAGAGAGAGAGAGAAGGGGACAGCAATAATAAATTCAAGCGAATCTTTTATGAAACCTTTCGATACCTCAACTCTTTTTCTCATTGTTACATATCTTTTCCTCATTATAACATATCTGCTTCTCATTGTAACAGTGATAATCATTCGGAACCATTTATGCTAATCTCATTGTTCTGCACAACCCTTTATTATTGAAGGGGACAGCTCAGGTCTCAAGTCACGTGACTGCACACTTCTTCTTCCGTTCCCAAAGGTGACCGATTTTGAAGTCCTCTCCGAACTGACATCTTATTCCTTATTGTTTTGGGGCCATTAATTTCACGGCTGGGACGAGAAACTTCTTTACTAGCTCTCAGAATCGGCGGCGGCGGCTGCGTCACTAGGGGAGAGAGAGAGAGAGAGAGAGAGAGAGAGAGAGAGAGAGAGAGAGAGAGAGAGAGGGGAAGGGGGCGTGTTCGGTGGGGGATGGCGCACACCGGCGATAAGATGCTCTCGAAGATGAATGTATTAAGGGTGCTTATGAGACTATCAATACACGTGTTGCCCGACCTTAACGAATAGCGATGATTATGTCTATCCTGCCCCGATCCTTCTTAATGTTTATGACCTTGCGAACCCACTCTGGGGCTGGAACTGAAAATTTTCACTGGCATTCAACGCGTTTCTTAATATCGCCACCTCTGCTTTCACGCCCACGTTCCTCTTGCTAGGCGGGATGGGCGTGCGGTGACCGCGTCCAGCGGTGCTCGGGCGGAAGTGTCCCTATGTAAGAGGTGGCATTTCGTTTCGCGACTTTGTTTTGGCTGGTTTATAAGCGAAGGAACATCGGGGAGGTAAAGTGGCCACGAACTTAGACTTGGGGAGTGAGTGCCTGGATCACTATTATACTTGATTATGTTGTCAGCAGCATTGTGGTACAGCACTGTATTGGGCCGAAGCCCGCCTGCCTGCTCATGGCTGTTCGAAAATGACCAAAATCCTTTGCTCAAGGAGGGATTGAAGTCCCTAATGGACGTGTATCGGGTGGGATGAGGGTAGAGAGAGATGGGGGATTGGCGGTTTGCACTCCCTACCCTCTTCTTCCTCCCCTCCTTCCCCTCCCCTCCTTCCCCCCACCTTCTCTCCCCCTTCCCCTCCCCCTCTCCCCCTTCCCCCTCCCCCAGCTCCCCTCCCCTCCTCAACCTCCAATCCCCTTTGTTCACAGTTACATCCAGCTTCGAGGAGTATATTCCTGACGACTTTCTTCTTTTTATTTATTTTTTTTTTTTATTTTCCATGTTGTTGTTGTTTATGTTTTTTGTTTTTTTGTTTTTTGTATTGGCCAAGAAAGGCTCTCTCTGTGTGTGGCATGCAGCGTACATTAGGTAGTTCTGCTCCACGAAATACTCTTTTGTTATTGTTGCTATTATTGTTATTATTATTGTTATTATGCTATTATTGTTATCATTATGGTTATTATTATTTATTGTTATTATCATTGTTATTATTATTAATGGGGTTTCGATCGCTTTCTTAATTTACTAGAATACTACTTGATAATATATTATGTGTGTGCGTCCTAATAAATCCCTACACAATAATAACTGCTTTTGGTTATTCCGCACCAATATTAATGTTTTAGGCTTTGTTTGCGTTTAGGAAGCGAATTTGGAAGCCTTAAAATTCTGTAAGAGATGAATTGATAATTCATTTTGAAATAAGATTTATTTCAATATTTCCCAAGAAAATCAAACAATTAATAATGTGGTGACTACTGAAAAATACGATTGCTTTTTCTTAATAAATCGTAGATGCTTATCGTGGGTTATTCACAATGAAATTGCGTATTATAGATATAATAATTATGATCCGTAAGTTAGACTTCATGCATATATGCATTTATACGCTTAATTTAGATTATGTAAGTTCATAAAGGGGGAGAGAGAGAGAGAGAGAGAGAGAGAGAGAGAGAGAGAGAGAGAGAGAGAGAGTGTGTGTATTTCCAACGAAATTGCGTTTTATAAATATAATTATGATCCGGAAGTTAGACTTTATGCACATATGCATTTATACGCTTAATTTAGATCATGTCAGTTCATATAGTGAGAGAGAGAGAGAGAGAGAGAGAGAGAGAGAGAGAGAGAGAGAGAGAGAGAGAGAGAGAGAGATGGGTGTTTGAGGTTGGTGGCAAGAACTTGGCAAGCTTTCTCGCTGATCTGTGTAAACGCATGCTACATTTAAAATTAAAATCATGATGGCCGCTCAATGTAATACTCAGAATAATTTTATTGGTGTACATCTCTTTCCTCATGCTGACTGTCTCCTCCATTCCCTGAGAGCATTTATTTATTTACAAGCGTGCTTCCCATCTGTTTGTGTGGGCAAGCGTCTAGGGCATCCATTCATATAGATACAGAGATGAAAGCAAGCATATATGAATATTTCACACGTAGATCTATGGCGTTCGGCTGAGGACCAGACAGCCAACCTCGTGTCCTGCATTGAAATGGAAATCCCTCCTCCATTCAGATTGCTTTTATTTTTATTTATTTTTTTTTCTTCTATGTTAACAGACAAAACGCGCCTCCTTCGAGAATACCCAAATATGACGGTTAATACGGAGAACAATAACTCGTACCCAGCGGACGCTACGGGGAAGGGGTTGGGGGGGAGGGGGGAATAACGGGCGGAAATATCTCCTCCTCTTAAGAGTACGCTCTTGCTTTAAAAAAGAAAAAACGTAAAGAAGAAGAAGAAGAAAGGGATGGTATTTAATGACGGAGAAGCAAGGTGTATGAAAAATGGCTTTTCACTTTGTACCTGAATGGTACAAGAAAGCCGTTCATTTGCTCTCTACGAACCCTGGTCTTGTGTCTAGAGATGGCTGAATGCATGCAATTATTCTAGGAGATGAAGGAACAGTCGAAATACGTAGTATTTTGTG
>NC_089757.1:32735764-32745764 GCF_040412425.1 Macrobrachium rosenbergii | reverse complement strand
CTGAAAGCTGAGGAATAGAATACAACAGAAATGGAACAGCAACTATAAGCAAAGCATCATCCTCCTCGGCGGTGCTTGTCGTTTTATGGGCAATATGGGAAACATGAATCACGTCCAAACTACTTTTTATGGTCTATAACGATCTTAGTTATTGCCCGACACGCACTTTTCACCGAATGGCCCTCTTAACGCCCATTCTGTTTTTTTTTTTTTTTTTTTTTTTTTTTTTGCTTTATTTTATTTTATTTATCAAAACGCTGTGGAGGTCTTGTGGCCCTCTCGTCAAGCGAATGAGGATGGTGTTAAGATAGTAAACTGTTTTGATTTCCTTATGATGATGGATGAGGATGATGTTGATGATTGTAATTTTTTTTTTGCTGTTAGATTAATGTTCAAAACTTTTTTTATATTAAATTTATATTAAATTTTCATTTCCATATATTAAAGTACAGGTGTGAGATTTATGACCTGGTTTTATGTAGAAAAGTTGACTGTCCGTTTTCTTTGTTGTTAAATTAATGTTCAATACTTTTTCATATTAGGTTTATACTAAATTTAATTTTCCATATTCCTGTTAGATTAATTTTCCAGTACTATTCTATATTATATCTTTCTTCTTCTCTTATTACGAAAGTAGAATACACACAACTTTAATCGCTTTCCATATCCTTATATATCTGGTTTGAAATTTACGTCTGTGTATTTTGTACATATAAATTTATATCCACAATGAAAAATAAACCATGAAAAATGAACCCGGGTTACTTAAACCGAAATTGGCGTTGTTGATAATGACTTATTACGTCGATGAATCGGTGAGAGAATTTATTAGCAAAATTTATTCAGCGACCGGATGTGGGTGTTGGCGATACAATAAACATGTCAGAATGCTTCCTTCTCCTCCTCATTCTCCTCCTCCTCATCTTCCTCCTCCTCCTCTTCCTCATCGATAGAAGAAGACAAAAACAGTTTTTTTTTTTCCTGATAATATTTTATGGGTTTTCCCTTAAACACAGACTAATTTTACGAATTTACAACAAAATTAGCGGGGGGAAAATACGGCCGGAGATCCACCGAATAATTAGCGTTACCAATCTTATTAATTGCAAATTATAATCCCCATTAACTATAGTGTCATAACTTCTGAGCTGGAATTATAGCCGATAACTTTACCTGAAAAGCCAACGTAATCTCTGATTAATTAAGGATTGGATATAAAGTAGTCCGCCAGAAGCAGAGAGCCCTGGGGGAAAATCGGCCCCGAGAGCCAGATTCCTCCTTAGTGTGATCTATCTATCCGCGCCACCTCCTTCTCTTCTTCCTCTTTCCACTTTCCTCCTGCTCCTGCTCCTGCTCCTCCTCTTCCTCCGCCTCCTCCAGGTTAGAATTACAAGTCCACATTTCGAAATTCGGGATAGGGAGCCGTGAGTCCTTGAGAGAATCAGAAATATGTGAATAGCCTTCCACAGAATATCTTATGAAAACTCTCTCTCTCTCTCTCTCTCTCTCTCTCTCTCTCTCTCTCTCTCTCTCTCTCTCTCTCTCTCTATATATATATATATATATATATATATATATATATATATATATATATATATATATATATATATATATATATATATATATATATATATATATATATATTGTAATGTTACCTCGTTTGGATATTCCAGGTTAGGGTTTGAATTCTGCCACTGGCGTATATATATATATATATATATATATATATATATATATATATATATATATATATATATATATATATATATATATATAATATATATTTATATATATATATATATATATATATATATATATATATATATATGTGTGTGTGTGTGTGTGTGTGTGTGTGTGCGTATTGTGACTATGCTGAAAGGGTTTCTCTTAATTTTTCCCCCTCAGCATTCTCTGCAGTGTACCTTCCTAGGCATACAACCTGTAACTTTCCTCTCCCTCCCCACTTTCTCATATGCACCTCTTTTCCTCGCGTCTCACTTATTTTCCTTCCGCTTCCCCTTCTCCCCACTCGTTCTCTTCCGCTTTTATTCGTGAGAAATTATGGTTTCTGTAGGAGGCCTTTTTATAATCACGCAACTCACTTTTTCTTAAATGCAAAGCCTTAGAGTTATTTATTATTATTATTTTTTTTACGCTTTTCGTTACGCCACTAAGTGAATTGGGGAAATTTGTTTTATGGCCAATAAAAAGGGACATATGGAAAGAAAAATAGAGAAAAATAAAAACGGCGCCCCAACAGCCAAGACTTCACGTGGTCCCCCCCTCTTCGCTTCGTATAAACAATGGCTTTACGATCTTCGTATGTCACCTTGTTTTTCTCGCATATATACCATCCAGTTAGACATTGCCTCCATGCATATATGCCAACCAGTTTGGGGACCCCATCAATATAGATATGCCTTCTCCTCCGCCCCCTCACCCCACCCCCAAACCACCTCCCCCTCACCTTCCCCCTCGTACACCCTTGCATCATCTTCCTTCGTATGCGCCCCCTTTCTCACTTCTCTTTTGTTTTTCTCCTGTCATTTATTGCCTTTTCCTATCTTCCTCTTTTCTCTCTCTCTCTCTCTCTCTCTCTCTCTCTCTCTCTCTCTCTCTCTCTCTCTCTCTCTCTCTCTGTTTTTACCCCTTTGGAGCTACTGACACCCTTTCCCAGCCCCTTGGCCACTGACACCCTTTCCCAACCCCTTGGCCCCTTGGCCCTTTATCTCCCCTTTGCCATGACCTAACATGTGTTCGTTTCCCGTGACCTAACATGCGTTCGAACAGCCAATTAACTAGTGTCTTTGCTGCCTACCTAGATTCCCTCTCCTTGTGTACACAGATTGTATCGTAACCATCCTCGAAATGGCTTGAGGGAGATGGGGGCCGGGGGGGAGGGTGTTGGACCATGAAAACAGGAGGGGCAGGAATGAATGATACTTCTTTTGGGTTGGGGGATGGGGATGGGGGGAGTGTATTGAAGTTTTCCTCTGAGAGAGAGAGAGAGAGAGAGAGAGAGAGAGAGAGAGAGAGAGAGAGAGAGAGAGAGAGAGAGAGAGAGAGAGAGAGAGGATGAGCAGATATGAATGATACTTCTTTTGGAGGGTGTGGGGATGGGAGGATGTATTGAAGTTTTCCTCTGAGAGAGAGAGAGAGAGACAGACAGACAGAGAGAGAGAGAGAGAGAGAGAGAGAGAGAGAGAGAGGAGAAATGAATGATACTTATTTTGGGCTGGGGATATACAGTATGTATTGGAGTTTTCCTTTGAGAGAGAGAGAGAGAGAGAGAGAGAGAGAGAGAGAGAGAGAGAGAACAGGAGTGGCAGAAATGAATGACACCTCTTTTGGGGCTTGGGTGGGGGTGAATTGAAGCTATCCTTTGAGAGAGAGAGAGAGAGAGAGAGAGAGAGAGAGAGAGAGAGGAAACAGGAGGGGCAGAAATGAATAATACTTGTTTTGGGTCTGAGGGATTTATTGAAGTTTTCCTGTTAGAGAGAGAGAGAGAGAGAGATAGAGAGATAGAGAGATAGAGAGAGAGAGAGAGAGAGAGAGAGAGATGGTGCAGTTAAGAGAAGATGCACTTGTCTTAGAAGGTGCAAGTTTGAGTGACTGTGTTGGCACTGCATATTATTTGCTCGGCCCTGACGTTTATAGGGTGCAAAACCCGGTATCATGGTTACCATGACACGTAGCTCCTGCAATGGAGACGATTTATAAATTTCTCCTCAGAGAATGTAATTGGCCCCCATTCCTGCCTTGAAATGAAATCAAGAAGGAATGTATCACTATGACATTAATTATGAATTTATCTCAGATTGCTCTTTTATTTTATATGAGAGGGAACTTTGTATACCTAACTTTTTCTTTCCTGACAACTGTATGTTTATAATGACCACAAGTGTTTGTTTGTCCTTGAAATCTGTTACCTGACATAAGTCAGATCTGACTTTGCTATCATATAAATTACTAGAGAGAGAGAGAGAGAGAGAGAGAGAGAGAGAGAGAGAGAGAGAGAGAGAGAGAGGGGGAGGGGGATTTGGGAAGGCAAAAGAAAAGCGAGGAAAAAATCCAGAACACACAGCAGTTGGGAATTGAACATTTTCGCTCTGTTACTGTTTTTAATTTATTTTCACACAACTTAACAAAAGCAGGTTCCTTCAGATTTCCCCAAATTATATGAGTATCAGCGCAACTTAAGTATTTACAGCTTTTATCGTTACTTCCGTTATCACAACATCCTTCCATTCTTTCGTCCCCTCTTGATAATGACGTTATTATGATTATTATTTTAATATTATTCTTGCGAATATAATTTTTCAACGTACTGCCACCGTATGAGTATAGAAAAACGTGTCAGTGTGATTATAATCATATAAAACACACATTCGCCTGTTGGTGTTCCAAGGCGTTATTTCTCCGTGATTTCAAGGCTGTTATTGGCGTCATTAGCAGGCTGGCTTCTATATGAGGTCAGGTGAACGGAATGACTTGCATAAAGGCAAGTTCTTCACTCTTTGTAATGGAACAGAACCAACCCCCACAAAAAAAAAAAAAAAAATTACGGAATACAAAGAGAGTGAATATCATCGTACTTGTTTTCCAGAATACCGTGAAGAAGCCAAAACAAAAATAAAAATAATTACGGAATATAAATAGCGAAAATTATCGTATCCCTTTTCCAGAATACCGTGAAGAAGCGAAAAAAACCATTAGCCTACGGAATATAAACAGAGTGAATGTCACCGTACTTGTTTTCCAGAATACCTTGAAGAAGAAGAAGAAAAAAAAACCCTTACGGAATATAAACACACAGTGGAAATCATCGTACTTCATTTCCAGAATACCGTGAAGAAAAACAAGAAAAAAAAATTACGAATGTAAACGGACAGTGAATATCATCGTTCTTGTTTTCCAGAATACCATGAAGCAGCAAAAAAAAAAAAAAACTTGCTGAATATAAACAGACAGTGAAAATCATTATACTTCTTTTCCAGAATACCGTGAAGAAGAAAAAAAAAATTACGGAATATAAAAGGGCAGTGAAAATCAACGCACCTCTTTTCCAGAATACCGCGAAGAAAAAAAATATTACGGAATACAAACGGACAGTGAAAATCATCATACTTCTTTTCCAGAATATTGTGGGAAAAAAACAACTTATTGAATATAAAACAAACAGTGAAAATCATCGTACCTCCTTTCCAGAATACCGTGAAGTAAAAAAAAAAAATCATCGTACCTCTTTTCCAGAATACCGTGAAGAAACCAAAAAAAAAAGCACCTTACGGAATATAAACGGACGGTGAAAATCACCGTACCTCTTTTCCAGAATACCGTGAAGAAGCAGAACTTTTATAATAATTTGCAAATCATCGACGGGAATTTCCTGCTCGGTATCCGCCTTACCGAGTCATGATTATAAGGAGATATTGACTCACGTTATGGAATATGTGTTTACATTTTTCGATAATCCGTCTTGTTTTGACTTTACGAAGCATTGCTGGAGGTCGTATAAATCTTGTTATTTTTCTTTTTATCTTCTTGATTATTTTCTGATTTTTTTGTGAATTGTTCAAAGCGTTTTCGAAAGGATAAATATATTTATTTTATTATTGTCTAATAGATAAATTCACACGGATAATTTTTATTATTGTTTAATGGATAAATTTCACACGGCTGACCTTGTTGGAAGTTGTGGGATAAAGGATAATAGTCTTTTCCACACCATAAATTGTAATTTTTCTCTTACTCTCGTATATAATTTTATTATTAGTATCAGTCCGTGAATATTTATAATTGGCTTCCTTTGTTGTTGCTGTCAATCCTAGAACTGCATGTTTTTCATATTTAGTTTTATGTGGATTTTTGCTATGCAATTGAACTATAAGGAAAAATCGTGAGACGGAATAAGATATGTTGATAAACTCTAAGGTAATTTCACGCCATGTTTTAGTGGTGTTTTGCGTCTCCTGAGGCAAGCTTCTTATTGTAAAAGGTATTTTTCTTAGAGCGATAAACCGTTCTTCCTGTAAGACCAGATTTTAACTGTCCGTAAATATGATTTGATATTTATGTAAGTTATTGCCAGTAAATAGTGAAGTCGATAACATGCTAAAAATAGGTATTCCCTTATGAGTGAAAACTGTGTTTGTTTTATGACCTGTGGCGAGATCATTTTATTATAATTCTAGTTATATTTATTGAAAGTAAACGAAAATAGTACAGTTGTCGCTAAATGTAACTCTGCGCTTAATTTAGAAGAAAAGAATTAAGTCAGTTTGTTGTAGTATGCTATGTTTATTTGTCAGAAAATTATTCTTATGTTTTGTGACTCCATATTGTGTTGATCTCGTTTATTAAGGGCTTATTCAAAAGTGGTTTATTACGCCTATCGTGAATTTCCTTTAGCTCGTATAAGTCTATATCAGAAATTACCTTTATACTTTTTTTTTTATTACACCCTTTGGCCTTCCACCCACCAGCCTCCCCTCTCTCTCTCTCTCTCTCTCTCTCTTTCTTCATCGATTAAATGTAATAATTCCTTTCAATTTTAGACTTAATGTGCGGTTTGTGGACGTGGTTCCCGATAATTTAGCTTGATTGAACACCACAGACAAGAGACGACGCTCGAACGCAAGGCACAACGGCTCCTCCATCCCTTTTCCATTGATACGGATTGTTTTATTTATTTACGTGTTTATTTTTTTTCAGTTTTTGATGCCGAGGAAGAATATTCTGTCTGATATCTCTCTCTCTCTCTCTCTCTCTCTCTCTCTCTCTCATCGTACTTAATTCTTTTTCACCTTATTTATTTTGCATTCAATTCGAATTCTGTGTAGGGTATTGTAATCTCTCTCTCTGTTGTCTATCATTAGCTGTAGGGATCTTTATTTATTTTACCTGTTCATTTTTAATTTTGATATCGACAAGATCGTGTGATATTCTCTCTCTCTCTCTCTCTCTCTCTCTCTCTCTCTCTCTCTCTCTCTCTCTCTCTCTCTCTCTCTCTCGTCTATGTTGGCTTTAGGGACTTTTATTTAACCCGTTTATTTTAGATTTTGATATCGAGAAAGATCGTGTGGTATTCTCTCTCTCTCTCTCTCTCTCTCTCTCTCTCTCTCTCTCTCTCTCTCTCTATTCTTTTGATGGCTTTAGGGGTCTGCGCGTTTTTATATTCTTGCTTTGTTTGCCGTTGCTCAGCCATTCTTGCTTTGCTTGTTCCTGCGCCCACCTGCTTATCATGAGAGCTATAAATCTATGTAATTGCCATCAATTTCCTTTGCATCATTCATCACTGTCTTATACGATACGGCTTTTTAAATGGAAAAAAGAAATTCTTTATCGCGTCGGAGAGGAACTTGAAAAAATTATGCGTTTTTATTAATTTTTCTAACTAATTTTGCAATTGCACGCAAGTGTCCCCGAGTTTTACTGCGTGCATAACTGAATGCTGATATTTGTAGCGTATTAATTGATAATTGCAGTTTTAGATGTTATTTATCACGAAACTTTAAGCTTTTGAAAAACGCAAAGGAGCAGATGTTGACCCACGCTTGTGATAGACAATGCTCAATAACGATAAGAGATCTCGAGACGGCAATTATTCTGATGGATATGTTGCTGCTCTTCCATTCGTTACTCCATTTTTTCCTTTTTAATCATCTTGCATTTCTCTGCCATCTCACAACTGAGTTTTCAAGAGGCACATGAGAGTTATTAGGGTCCTCTAATTGTCACCCTAGTACCGTGAATCAAGATAATGTCTCGCAGCTGTGGGTTTTACTCATTTTTATTCATTTTTCGGGTTTCGTTTCTCCGCTAAGATATATCTATTGCTCATTCCACGGTCTTGCGATTCAGAGATTTCAGGATAAAATGGTGTCGCGTAGCTGGTGGGACTCTGATGCCATGTGTTTGTAAAGTCGAATGTTTAGATAGTTTGTCGTATCGCCTGTATAACCTCTCTGCTCATACTTGTTGCTGGAAGGGTTAATTTTATATTTCATGTATATTTTTATCTATTTGTTTATTAGTTTATTAACTCATCTTTTTTTTCTAATAAGTGATCTCTTCATTCCGTATTTCCTATTGTCTTTTGTGAGTTCTTTCAAATGAACATCACACTCTTTGCAAGCTTGGATTTCAAGTCAGTGTCCCTGTGTGGGCTTGTTCCATATGAACAACCTTTTGTCTTCTGAATAATAATAATAATAATAATAATAATAATAATAATAATAATAATAATAATAATAATAATAATAATAATGATTAAAATTAAAAACTAATAGTAATTATAATAATAACCTTACTATTATACCTGCCCCTTCTTTTATTCCTAAGCTGTAACAGAAGAAATCTTGTCTCAGTTACGTTCTGTAATTCACAGGTTTTGGGGTTTTACTTGAAAAAGCAGATCGATCAACTCTCATTTTCTCATTCCTTCTTTACTGTCAAGAAAGCAGTAAGGCAATAATCTGATGGTATTTTTGTATTTCGTAATGATTATCATCCATCTTATTTTGTAACTACTATCACGCATTTTTTTATTTATTGCTTTACATAGGGAGAAACGAAATCAGTCGTCGGTTTTATTGTCCCTTAATTTCACTGAATGAAAAGAAGCGAAAATCTTAATTAATTGCTTGTACTCATCACGATGCTGTTTGAAATCCTCGTTTTGTTGTTGTTTATGGTTAATAAGCTGGTATATACCAGCACGGGCTCTTGCTCTATATAGAGCAGGCCGTAAAATGGAAACCCTCACCCTGCGGTTATCCTACCTAATGGTGCAAACTCAATTTGGAACGTTTTACTCCCCAACACCCTTTCTACCCCTCCTAGACCAAGGTAACCTAGATATAGGTCATTTAGGCTCGACTACTGACCTACTTCGGATAAAAGCGAAAGCTTATCTGAACGCTGGGAAGTGTTTTTCCATGGTGTTAGTTTTCGTTTCTCTACCTTTAGTGAATTAGGTTCATGTTATTATTATAAAATATCTGTCGACGATTCCCTTTAAATTCTCTTTAAACTCTCTCTCTCTCTCTCTCTCTCTCTCTCTCTCTTATTGTTATAAAACATCTGTCAACGGTTCCCTTTAAACTCTCTCTCTCTCTCTCTCTCTCTCTCTCTCTCTCTCTCTCTCTCTCTCTCTCTCTCTCTCTCTCTCTCTCCACGAAGATACATCTACCTGTTATTTGTTGAATCTTTACAAAAATATTTATTTCATTCAGAAATGCTTATCCCAGATTACTTTAAACTTCAGAAGAATTTCGTTTAAATGTTTACCCTCCGTTACCTTTACGCAAATTTCATTGTTATCAACTTTGATTAACTGAAACAACTTTTATTTATAAAAACGCCAATCTTCCGACTGCCAACAACTCTGACATGAAAAGTCAATGCGAGGAAATGTGAACCTAAAGTGGCAGTATTCCCCCCTTTTTTTTTTAGATTTAATGGATTCAAGGAATGATTATGGCAACGCTTGTTCGTGTTACGATGTTGTTAGACCAAGGCTCTCAATTCTTTATCGATAGCTCTGATATTTAAAAAAAAGAACCTTTTCCCAAAGTAAACTATTAATATTAATATTATTGTAAAGTACAAAAGAGACGTCTTTTTTAATATTAAAAAGAAAATTCCCATCGCAAACTATTACTATAATTATTGATAGAAATAAATTTCTGACTCACATCAGGATCGAACCCAGGTCTTTCAAATGAAAGACCAATTTTTTTTTTGTAAAGTACACAAGAAACGTCTTTTTGAATATTTATCGTTGGTCTTCTACTTACTAGGGTGGAATGGAAAGAAAATCAGGAACAAAGCTTAGCTCTTGAGTATTACGTAGGTAGGACATGCGTGTCTGAACCCACTAGCCTGTCTCACGTTTGATACATGTCCCTATAGCCTCGACTCCCCAATGGGGCCCCTCGGCTACTTGATAGAGCCTAACACCTTCTTGACCAGAATCGTCAGTAGGTTAGGGAAATGA
>NC_089757.1:32720764-32730764 GCF_040412425.1 Macrobrachium rosenbergii | reverse complement strand
AACAGAGGAGGAAAAAACTATTCTTTTTATTAATCTTTTTAATTTTCATGGAACGGCAAAATGGAGTTCGGGAGGAGGGAGGGGGGAATTAGAGTTGCCGGGTTTTCAATTGTTGTCTCAAATCCACTTTTTTTTGTGAATGAGGTTACGCGTGTTACAATGAGCTTTGTTCGTTTTTGCCACCTTTTTTCATTGTTTACTTTCGTTTATAAGCCTGAGAGAGGTTATGCTTCTGTAATATGCTTTCAATGTAACTCGCAAGCATAATTGCTGCAAAGCGCTTGGACATACAAGAAGATTAAGCTTACCTGCGGAAGGGGTCTAATTAACCTTGGCTATATATACGCAATATGGCCATAAGTCAGGTACATTCTTGCTTATATGCATTGCGAGGGAGTCTATCAATTCATGCTTAGCCATTTTAAAGCGGGATTTACCAAATATACCCAATGTCTGAGTCCAAATGATGACTTTAGAGAGAGAGAGAGAGAGAGAGAGAGAGAGAGAGAGAGAGAGAGAGAGAGAGAGACACACACACACCGAGGGTTCATTCGTCTTCTAGAGGAGATTTAGAACCCCGGATGTTAGCGAGTGAAGGGCAAAGGTGAGCAGTTTTTGCTACATGCAAGATTTATGTTTGAATATGAGTGTGCTGTTTGTAGCGAGGGATTTATAACGGCTAAATGTTGCCTTCAGTATGTGATTATGGACGCGATAGTTGGGTTCGAGCTGTCTCGATGCAGAGGCTTGCACTCTTCGATGATACTGTTGTTGTTGTTGTTGTCTTAAAGCATTTCTCTCTCTCTCTCTCTCTCTCTCTCTCTCTCTCTCTCTCTCTGGCTGTCTGGCTGTCTGTTTGGGTTTTTCTAAGGTGTAGTTAGGGCCGTAGCTTCTTTCTGCCATGAGAAAAGTCTCCGTCCTGTTGTTGTCTTAAATCATTTCTGTCTGTCTGTCTGTCTGTCTCTCTCTCTCTCTCTCTCTCTCTCTCTCTCTCTCTCTCTCTCTCTCTCTGGCTGTCTGTTTGGGATTTTCTAAGGTGTAGTTAGCGCCGTGGCCTCTCACTGCCATGAGAAAGGTCTCCGTCACAAGATGGCTGTGTTGTTTGTCTAGGCCAACAAGTACTGCACATTAGGAGGAAGTCCTCTCACTGTAGTGTAGTGCTATTGTACTGTAGTATAGTGGTATTATACTGTAGTATAGTGACACTATGGCAGAAACTTAAGAGTAGCTTTTTCAGGTGTTTTCCGTTCAGAGGAGATGAATAATGTGGGACCATAATTTCTGAGGCAAGTTTTTAGAGCGTTGCTTTTTTGTCTTCCTCAAGGAGAAGGAGGAGAACTTCTTGGGTAGGAAATTGTCTCAGCTCGTCTTAAAAACAAGATTTTTTTTTTTATTGTGGATATCGTTTTTGCAGTTGTTAAAAGGAATATTTAAACTTATGTAGCTGTGAATATTACTTATTATATAAGCTGTGTGTTCTCTGTTTTTGTGAGCACATGGTCTGGCTTTCATTTATAACTAGAAATAAACATGTCTCTTATTAATATTTCAAGATGCAAGATTTGTAAAAACAAACATCAACTTTGGATGTTTTCACTGAAAAAGGAAGGACGAGGTATTAGACGACAAGAGGGGGAAAAAAAAGGAACAAACTCTAAAACATCCTTTTCCAATTTAAACATCTTTGATGTTTTATTCATCTTCTTTTGTGACGTTTGTATTTTATAAAGAGATAGAAAGTTGAAACGTTATACTTAAGGTTCTTTGCAGCGTGCCTTCGTCCCTTAGCTGCACCCCCTTTCGTTCCTTTTACTGTAACTCCTTTCATATCTCTTTCTTCCTTCTTGCTTTCAACCCTCTCCTAAAAATTGATTCATAGTGCAACTGCTTTGGGGTTTTCCTCCTGTTACACTTTTCAAGCCTTTTACTGTCAATTTCCGTTTCAGCGCTGAATAACCTTATAAGGTTCCAGTGCATGACCTTTGGCCTAAAGTCTATACTCAATTCAAGAAGTAACGTTAATGAGAACGTATCAGGAACATATTTTGTCTGGTTTTGATGTAATTTTGAAAGATGGAGGAAGAAAAACGTAAGGTGTTCTTTCAGGTTTTTCTGCTGTGATGTCCAGTTGTTTTTTTTTATTTATGTCTTTTTCTGAAGCGTATGAGAACAATCTTATTTAACTGCTATTATGCATAACAAAGTGAAGGGGGAAGATATTTTAAACACATGCTGTCGCTTTCACTTGAAGTTTCCCCTAATGTTTTTAAAGATATTGAGAAACTTCCGCCTCAGTAACACAAAATCCTTTATATTTATAAGAAATGATCCTTTCCCGTGTATTGCTTTTCCTTACTTATTAGTAAAAAACATTTCCCTTCCACGATTCGGTTGCTATATATTTCATTTGTAGATTCTATTAAAAAAAAAACACCTTTCCTCGTAATGGGTTAATCTTCATTCTCTTGTTATGAGGAATCCTCTTCTCTAATGTTGTCATAGGAATCCTTCCAGGGATCTGAGGAAAGGGCTGGCTTCTGTACCCTTCCATCCCCTCCCCCTCCCTCTCCCTCCCCCCCAATGCAGAAGTCCATTTCTGAACTGATCGTTATCCGCCTTACAACTTCCAAAGATGTTATTTACTTAATCATTTCCTGGGCTGGAGCAATTTGTCAGTGGGAAAATAATAAAAAAGAAGAAAAAAGAAAACGAAGAAAAAAAATTGCCTCTAAGTGGTAATTTGTTGTGAAATGTTGCAGTATATTTATTTTTGTGTGGTGCAAGACTCTTTGTGATATTATTATGAGTAAGTTGCGTAACTGAAAGCTTTTCATTTGCGCCATTTTTTTTTTTTTTTCTTTTTGCTTCAGCGTCAGTTTCTGAGATATGGCCGGAATTGGAGATATTAGGGTGTTACTGATCTTGTGATCAGTATCAAATTATTCCCCGTGGGACTGATCTGAAATCGATTCGTTTTTGCTCAAGTTATTTATGGTTGCAACCACATTTCAGTTATTTATGGTAGCAATCAAATTTAAGCTATTAATGGATGCAACCAAATTCAAGTTTTTATGGTTGCGACCAAATTTAAGTTATTTATGGTTGTAACCAAATTTAAGTTATTTATAGATGCAACCAAATTTACAATTTCGTTTTACGCATTCGGTGTTTTCTGTCAGAAGTCCTGCATATTTGAGGTAAAGCGGGAAATTGAGTAGCAAGTGTATTTTAAATTTTATTTCGAAATATTTTGTTTGGCTTTTCATCCTTCGGTTATGCACTCCTTGGATGAATCCCTAGTCTAAACCAAATGGTTATTGCATATCTTAGGTCCTAAGACCTTCTATTACCACAAAGGATTACTGTTCTGTATAATTACCAGTTACATTACATATATTTTCCTGCGTAATTTTGTTATATATATAATCATAAAAAAAAAAAAACCATTCTGACAATTACAAGCGTAATCAACCATAGTTTCTACAAATAAGAAGTCTTTTAATGTTTTCTTCATAGTAACTAAAAATCTATTTGATAAACTCAGCCAAGCAAAAAACCCCTGTAGAAAATATAGACCATACTCTTAAAGTTAAGAAACACCACTGAAGAAGAGTTTGAGCTTATGAAATGGCAGGAACTGTGGGAATTGAGGTTATAAAATGGCAGGAATTGTGGAAATTGAGCTTGTGAAATGGCAGGCATTGTGGAAATTGGGCTTATGAAATTGCAGGAATTGTGGAAACTGAGCTTTTGAAATGACAGGAATTGTGGAAACTGAGCTTATGAAATGGCGGGAATTGTGGAAATTGAGCTTCTGAAATGGCAGGAGTTGTGGAAATTGAGCTTGTGAAATGGCAGGAATTGTGGAAATTGAGCTTGCGAAGTGGCAAGTATTGTGGAAATTAAGCTTCTGAAATGGCAGGAACTGTGGAAATTGAGCTTCTGAAATGGCAGGAATTGTGGAAATTATGTGATTTATGGCAGGTGTCTGCAGCTTCATGTGAATAACAGGTACTGTTAACTGTCTCGTTCCCTCTCTCTCGTCAGTATGTTATTTTATTAATAAGCTATGCTTATATGAATTACTTCAGGAGTACCTGTTGAGTCAGGATCATATACCAGTCTTCCTGGCTCATGTGTGGAAATACATACGCATGTAAAGATGAGCATATAGATAATGTATATAGTATAATATATATTATATATATATATATATATATATATATATATATATATATATATATATATATATATATATATATATATATATATATATATATATATATATATATAACTGACCGTTGAACCTTCTCGTTGTTTTGAAAAAATATCGAGCAGAATATCACGAGAAATGCATAACACTCTCCCTGTTATGTTTTATCAAAATTAGAGTAATTGACTCCCGGGGTAATGGATCTTCTTCCCTTTGCCGAACTATGTGGCGAAACTAAGCAGCGCTGTTACGCGCGCATTATTGCGCTCTTGTTGCTTCCACCATCGGTAATCGGGAGTTATTCAGCAGCGAGAAAATATATAGCAAGTCCGTCGTTATATCTTTTGCGCGGCCGTACAACGGACCGTAATTTGCGGTGCACTGTCGTCAGTCCTTCCATCGACCCCTCGCGTGATTCACACGGCGCAAAATGGTAAATTTAACCCCTCGTGGAAATCGATGTTCCACCCTATTTATAAATCTCTCGCAACGGAGTGGCTGCGTTTTTCCCCCCCGATGTGAGTTACGTTCAGTTTGGGAATTTCGGAAACGGAAAAGCGCCGAGGTGCGATCACTCATCGGTAACTCCGAATCATTAGATCTTGAAGGAGTTCCTAAAGGCGGTTATATTCTTGGCAGTGATAATTTGGTCGTTCGATGATCGGAAAGTTTTTTTTTTTTTTTTGCCGTTGTTTATTCTTTGTTCACATTCTTATTCTGCCTTCGTTTCCTTCAGAAAAAGTGCTTAAGTCATGCTTTGCGAACGAGAAGAACCGTTAATTCATGGTATATAAGAATGTACGTATAAATTTTTTTTATTGCTCTGACATTCACGGTTTTTGCAAGTGGGAAAACCCGAATATGTATATATTTCATATTTTGAAGTTCATTTCCAAAAATACATCACTAAAAATGTTCTTCCTGACCAGTGACCTCATTAATAGCTCCGTAAAACTACAGCCATATTGCTGAATATATATATAAATAAATTACACGTAAATTTTAGAGTAACTCTCTACTTACTCTCAGCTCCTCCCAGGAAGGAATCGAGTCCCGGATCATCTCTCCTCTCCTCTTCCTCTCGGAGGCTGTGTTCCATTTCTGTCATCTTTTCCAAGTTCATTAACCACGACCCGTACTCTCCCACTTTCATGCTCATGAGGTGCCGGCGGAAGATCGCTTTCAAGGGCCAGCAGTCTTTTTGGGGTTCGGTTTTTACCTCTGTTCGTCTCCTCCTCCTCCGAATGTCTCTTTTAAAACGGCAAGGGGCAATTCGCACAAACCACCTTTTTAAAAACCGAAAGCTCCGTTCAGTGCGCAGACGCTGTCCTGTCAGTCAGTCATCACACAATCACCTCGTCCGTAAGTTCATGAGAGAGAGAGATTTCGGCTTTTGCTTTCGGGTCCCGCCAGGAGAAGAAGAAGGAGGAGGTGTGTGTTTGGGTGCCGCCAATAACTTTTCCGAGATGAGCCGCCCCAACGAACTAGTATCGCTTCACTTTGTACACTGAAGCCGGTCTCGCAATCTCACATATCCCTGTCCCTAAACATACCTCAATTCTTGCACAAAAACCCTAATGCCTGTAGCCACCGAATGCACCTCACAACCCCCCACCCCCAACCCCCATTCCCAAGTACACACTAACACACACACACACACGCACGCACACACACGTACATACACACGCTCGTTCTCTCTCTCTCTCGCTACCCACCTCTTTATCCCCCCCTCCCCCCAGCATCTTCGATGAACTCCATATGGTCATCCGCAACTGTTTATATCGGACCCCCCATCGTCCAGAACACTTAGTTTATTAGTATAAACTCCCATGAACATTATGTTCAAGGTATGCGCAGTGTTCCCCGTAAGACCTAAGCAATAAGGCGATCTCTGTTGTTCAGATGAGAAGAGAAGAGATGCGAGAGAGAGAGAGAGAGAGAGAGGAAAGGTAAGAGAGTGAGAGTAGCATCTTCATCGTTCTCTCGCGAACAGAACCTGCTGCTGCTTCTGCTAGTGCTGCTGCTGCTTCTCCTTCTCCTTCTCCTTCTCCTCCTCCTCCTCCTCCTCCTCCTCCTCCTCCTCCTCCTCCTCCTCCTCTCTTCCTCCTCCTCCTCCTCCATCGCCTTCAGGCACCATTACTCACAGGGCACCTCTCAGATGGGAACGCTAGATGGGGCTCCTAGCTGAAGACATTTTTATTTCGCTGGTCTTAAATTCATGGCGAGCTGCCTGCATGATTAGACGTCCTCTTGTAATGTGCTATCAGACGTTTATTTATTTTTTTCCCTCCGCGTATATACTGTATATATATGTCGTCGCGTAAATACGTACGATAATTATGTTTCGGGAGAGGGCAATCATCTTCTTCTGGCGTAAGCACGTTAATTGATATCAATCGAATGGCGTGTGCCACAATTAGAGGTGGCGATATGAAATGCCTTGTGCGCTATCATAATGTTTATTTTCCATGTCACATATCTGATAAAGGGGAGAGACCGCCGCTTCACTTGCCGTTACCGCGTGTAAGTGGCCCGTAGTGTCGTTCCGAGTCGCATTAAGTCTTAAAACCCGCAGATACGACCAAGTTCCGAGCTGCCACAGGTGTTTTGGTGACATAGGGGACCTTGTCACGAAATGTCGAACGGTGACGTGCTGGGTGTAGTCTATGCTATGTGATTTTTCATTTTTCAAATTTCAGGTGATTTTTCCGACCTCTGCCTGTCAGTCATTAATTGCGATGACCCGTTGAGTGGTGTCTTTCTTTTTTTTTTTTTCTTATTTCAGGTCTTATTTTCAACTTCTTTCTGACAGTTGTTAATCGCAATGGCCTGTTAAATAGTGTCTTGATATCCAGACGGCTTTGTTGATCCTCACGAATTATCGGCTGTTTGAACGTTTACAGATTACCTAATGACATGATGAGTAAGTATGTATGTATAAATATATATGTATATAAATAATATATTATATATATATAATATATAATATATATATATATATATATATATATATATATATATATATATATATATATATATATATATATATATATATATATATATATACATACACATACACACACACACACTTCTTTATTTCCCATATTTCAAGTCTTATTTTCCCAACCTCTCTCTGACAGTCATTCGTCGCAATGACCTATCAATTAATATCTTCATATCCAAACAAACTCTGTTAGTCCTTGAATGTTATCGTCTATTAGATCGACTACAGATTCCACCCAATTCAGACCTAATCGAGAAAAGCCATTTCTTGTCTTTAAAATACCCCCACTATCACGCAGAGCTAAACCGCGGCTACTACTGCTGCACCCACCAATTCATCAAGATGAGTCTCCGTGTGTTATGTGTGTGTTTTGGCCGTCCGTATGTGTCAGGTCATTCGAGGTGAATTGTGTCCGCCCTTGTATATCAAAGGGACCAGAAATCATGCAAATTATACCACGAAGAGGGAAACATATTCTGGGATTTATTCGGGGGATTTAACAGCTCCATGACTAATGCTCGTTTCGTGATTCGATGACATTACTTTGGTCAGCAGACGAGGAGGGAAGTGTTCTTTCTTCTGCTTTTTTATTTGCAGTCTATTCAGCACAGCTTAGAGGTTGGTGTATGTATGTATATAAGTATATATATGTATATATGTATATATATATATATATATATATATATATATATATATATATACATATGTAAATATATACTGTATATATATATATATATATATATATATATATATATATATATATATATATATATATATATATATATGTATATATATATATATATATATATATATATATATATATATATTTATATATATATATATATATATATATATATATATATATATATATATATATATATATATATATTACATGGATATTACATGGAAGTAATGCTAATGCCATAATAAAAAGATACTTTTACCGTCAGACATTTTAGATCTCTATTTCTAAAATAAAAACAGACAATTTAGAAAAAATAATAGATATAACAGTTACACAAAACTTTTTTTTTTTTTTTTTTTACTTTGCCCCATTTTATTTTCTATTTCTCTCCTCTGGATTTTCAATTATCACATTTAGCAAGCTGTAACTCATAGGTAGAGCACTAGATCTCATTAGGAAGGTCCATGGTTCGATTCCGTCGTGCCGTCCATAAGTCGACCCCCATCTGTGAATGGGGGTACCAGCATCAACTGGAATCAAGATAAGGTATGGGCTTCTTGCTCCGTCTCTAAGATCTTCTTGAGGAGCAGGAGCTCCGTCATTTTATCTACTAACCCTTTACAAAAGGAGAAAGTGTAGGTATATATATATAAATTATATATATATATATATATATATATATATATATATATATATATATATATATATATATATATATATATATATACACATATATAATCAGTTATAAAACACTAATTATATTTTCGCTATGTTAAAGGTCATGTTTCGTATAAAAAAAAATCAAGGCTATTTGGATTAACTTTCAGATCTTTTAATAAAGTGATTATTTTCTATTGTAAAAGTATTCTGGATTTAGAATAACAGACCACATTTCAAGCCTTTCCATCATAGACAACAAGAGAGAGAGAGAGAGAGAGAGAGAGAAGAGCAAAAATCCCAAGGCTCTTTATCGTAGGAGCTGGCAGTCACATGATCACGATTATTAGGCAATTATTGCACAACTATCGCCCGTTATAATTCAGAAATTCTCCGACCTTAAACTTCTCTCTCTCTCTCGGTCATTATTTTGTGCCTTTTTTTCCTCTGTTATTATTGTCATGCCTCCGAATTTTAGGAAGTTGCATGAGACTGGCCCGTCACTATGTAATTACAACGTTTACTGGCCCCACCCAAAAAAAAAAAAAAAAAAAAAAAAAAAAAAAATATATATATATATATATATATATATATATATATATATATATATATATGTATATATATATAACTATATATTCCTATATATATATAAAAGGGTTAAATGATAACCAACACCTTTGAACAAAGTAGGTCTTAACATATTTTTTTTTTTGTTCCGCTCTTGTGTTTTTTTATCATTTTGTTTATCCCGCAGTTCTAAATTTGATCCTCTCGTTTTCCTTGATTCTCATTCTGTTTTATTTTATTTTTTTTTTTTAAGCGATCAGAGATGTTATTCAGTTTTAATTTTGAGTAAATATATACTAGCGTAGTGATGTAATCTCGTCTTTAAGTAGGAGGAGATTTCACAGAACATATTTCGAGGCGTATTAATATATACCTCAATCCACACAAATCCCAAGTGGCAAAATTACATTAAATGCTCAGCGGTGGTGTCATCTATGAGAATTTAAGTTTTCCTGCGCCACTTTCTCTATAGTAATATCATTAATGCATTCAGGGGCATTTGATTAATAAATTTTTGTTCAGGCGATAATTGATTGTGTTGCATTAATACTCGCCCTCATTATAAGCTTTGTGTATGATCAGACGACTGGAGAACAATTATCTTTTATTTTTTTAACAAGGACCACGAAAGTGTCTGGATTTTATTGAATGATTTAAAACGTAAATTTGTGAATTGGGAGTTTTTGTATGTGTGATACGTGACAAGGGTTTATATATCATGTTATTAAATATTTTTTTTTGTATTAGAATTACCTTAAATAGCGCAGGAGGGATTTGAACACCTTAATTATGAATTATGCATTAGTGGTGGCCAGATAGATTTGCAGAGGGTGTTCAAAGAAATCAGTTAAGAAAATTTTGAAGAAAAGATAAT
>NC_089757.1:32678264-32715764 GCF_040412425.1 Macrobrachium rosenbergii | reverse complement strand
ATATTCCTATATGTATATAGGCCTACATGATTGTGTGAAGAAGCCTGGTTACGTGATTATTGCACGAGTTTTTAATTTAGTTATTTTCCTTGACATAAAAATATATTCCCACTAATTTTCTTTTTTTTATTGTTAACACACCCTTTTAGGGCACCTATCATGATTTTGCAAATGTAACCAATAACAATTTCATTTAGTGAAGTGCTTTAAGTAATACACTCCCAAATATATGTATCACTTTCAGACCATTTTGCTAATACCTCCCAAATACAGTATATGTATCACTTTCAGACCGGTACTGCTATTCATTAAGTGTTAACGACTTATAATAATAAAAAAAAATCACCACAGACAAAGGCATTGAGATTCCGTGTACGGAGGTCATCATGACTCGGGGCCCCTGTCATGAATAACAAATACCGATTTCTTTTTTTTTTTTTTTTTTTGGCGATAAGAGCCAGTCATCATTAACATTCCGACTTATCTGTCCACATTATCAGGTGAAAGATAACACATGTGCCACCTCTCCAGAATGCTTCAAGATTAATTGAAAGTGCGATCGTAGATAAGAGGTAAAACCCGTATGGGGGGGTTGGGTAGCGCCATCAGTGCACCTCGTTCTTTGCAGCATCCTTTCGGCGCCTAGCTGCAACCCCTTATATTTGTTTTACTGTACCTCCTTTCATATTCTCTTTCTTCCATCTTTCCTTAACCCTCTCATAACTGATTCATAGTGCAGCTGCGAGGTTTTCCTCCTGTTACACCTTTCAAACCTTTTCCTGTCGATTTCCGTTTCAGCGCTGAATGACCTCATAGGTCCCAGCGCTTGCCCTTTGGCCTAAATTCTATATTCATTTCTATTCAATTCGATAAGAGGTAAATAATGCAGTAGAGCTTGTTATTTTCGCTTCTGAGATTGTGTACGTTGATAGAGTTCTGTTTTTTCGCTTCTGAGAAGGTTTTTTGTTATTAGAGTTGTTTTTTTTTAAATTTGTCAGTTATTGTTTTAGCTGTGGGTTATTATCCTTTTAATGAGAAAAATGTTAATATATTAAATAGCCACTGGAAAAGTGTCAAAATGTCATTTATCAAGTCTGCCCTAAAATGGAAGACTGCAGTATCTGCAAAAATACAAAATTGAGAAAAATTGTAGATACTGCAGTTTTACTTCGTCTTACTACTTATTTTGCATATACTGCAAATGGGACTCCCTAAATAAAGCATTGAAGAATCATTCTGAGACTGCTGTAACTTGTGTATTAGTGTTTCACGAGCCCAATAGGTGGCATACCTCAATTTCGAAAATTTTGCAGATATTGCAGTTTTCCATTTTAGGGCAGAAATGACCACTGGAAAAGTGTCACTCTTCAAGTTTGCTTTCAAGAGAATGAAATTGTTATGACAACACATGACAAGTGATTTATTAAGAAATTTTGGAGAAATACATGTCGTTTATAAAACGTGAAAAGCTTTACCATTAATATGCTTTCTTCGAAGAATATAATTCGATTCTATGTTTTCTGCTTGCAATATGAATCTTATCTAAAATATGAATCTTAGGTTTTGGTAATGCATGAAAAGTTCAGTTAGGTAGCAGTTCGAAGAGGCAAAGTTGATAAGGTCTACTCTTCAGATTAGTGACTTATGTTCTGATCAAATCCCTAAAATGTATCCGCCATTGAAGATACAATCATAATATTACAGTATATTGTTTTATGAATGAAAGAATATGTCACATAGCGATTAACGGTGGATTGTTAATACTGATTTGTTCAACATTTCAGTATTAAAAACTTCTCAGGTAATTTTTTATTCATATATATAACCCAAATTTCAGCTCTTTTTTTTTTTGATTAAGTAATGAATGCTTGTGCAATACTGAGATTATAAATGTCATCTAAGGTGTCCGCAGTGAACCGGGATTATCAATACGCATGTACTTGTTATTTATTTAGTTATCACTAATTAATATCTATAAGGATGCAGTTACCAATCGTTTTATGGACTTTCACAGACTGTCCATTAATTTGCATTTGAAGGAACCCAAAGCGTCTAACGGCTTAGATATGATTTAAACGACGGACTATTCTGCATGGCAGTTATGAATGCTTTGGCTGTGAAGTCCCCAGATGAATTCGTCATACATTCATACATTTATTCATCCTCCGTGAACTCATACCACCTAACCCATTGCCGATATGTTAGGGCTTAGAAGCCGTAATTTGAAATAGGTACGTTTAGTCGGCCATCACTACGTCAAATGAGCGATTCAAGTTAAGAACCATTTCTGAATTTTTAATTCGTTTTTCATTTATCTCAGGGCATTGAATGACTCCGCATCCACGTCCACTCGAAAGACCTAAAACCCGTTGCCGATTCGTTGGGGCTTAGGAGCTGTAAATTGAAATAACTCCGTGTAGTCGACTCTAGCAGTGCGTCAAATGAACGATTGAAGTTGAATTTTATTTCAAAATTTTTAATTAATTTTTCATTCATCTCAGGGCATTGAATGACCCAGCAGGCACAGCCGCTCGAACGACCTATAACCCGTTGCCGATATGTTAGGGCTTAGGAGCCGTAATTAGAAATAATCCCACCTAATAGGCCACCACTACGTCAAGCTAGTGATTCAGGTTAGGAACCGTTTCAGAATTTCTAATTGGTTTTTCGTTTGTCTTAGGGTAGTGAATAACACAAGGCCCCCGCCCAGCAGCCACAGCCTGGCAGCTTACAGGAGAGCGCCTTATGGCCTTTCCAGCCGAATTCTCATAAATCATCGCCTGGCCGTAAATAAAAGAGCGATTCGGCTTCCCAGTGTGCACACACGCGACTGTATTTCACGGCGAGGCGGCAATATTTCAACCTTGTGCTTTAGCCCCCCGGATGTAACTGTGACAGCGGATGCGTTCGGTTGTTGTCTATTAACGTCCGGGTAATCCCGCGAATCCGCATGGAACGACGCCGGCCGCAACAGAGGCATCGGAAAGGCATTCTGTCTGTATGACAGTGTATCTGTATTTTATTGCTATCAGTTAGCCCCCAAATTCTCTTTTTGGCAGCGGCGCCTTACTCCACCGAATTGATCCTGGCAAACGGCCAGCACCTCCCATCGATTTACTTCCTTCCAAACTAACTGGAGGGACACATACACGCACCGGAGAGAGAGAGAGAGAGAGACGCGGTAAAATCCCTCATTGCAAATACGAGGGTCAGACCTATTTTCACTCAAAGAGATAGACAGAAACTGATGGCGAAAGACATCCTACATATAAGGAGAGAGAGAGAGAGAGAGAGAGAGAGAGAGAGAGAGAGAGAGAGACGTAAGTAAAAACTCCTCATTGCAAATACGAAGGTCAAACCTATTTTTACTCAAAGAGAAAGACAGAAACTGATGGCAAAAGACATCCTACATATAAGGAGAGAGAGAGAGAGAGAGAGAGAGACGTAAGTAAAAACTCCTCATTGCAAATACGAGGGTCAAACTGATTTTTACTAAATGAGAAAAACAGAAATTAATGGAGATAGACAACCTACATTTAAGGATGAGAGAGAGAGAGAGAGAGAGAGAGAGAGAGAGAGAGAGAGATAAGTAAAACTCCTCATTGCAATACGAAGGTCAGACCTATTTTTACTCAAAGAGAAAGAACAGACTAATGGCGAAAGACATCCTACATTTAAGGAGAGAGAGAGAGAGAGAGAGAGAGAGAGAGAGAGAGAGAGAGAGAGAGAGAGAGTTCCTCCTCCTCTTCCTTCAAAAAAAAAAAGAACATGGCTTCATGCGCATGCAGGAACGTTAAGCAGGGGAACTTCCTCCCTGCAAAGGGGAATCATTATTTAAGGTGATTTATTAGCGCCGGGTCGCGTAGGTTTTGCTCGGTGTCTGTGTGTGTGTGTGTGTGTGTGTGTGTGTGTGTGTGCTACAGGAACCTTGCATTGGCGAGGTTAAATGGCCGCTTTTCGTCTTCCTATTTTAGGTGGGCTCGAACTGTCAAGTTTTGTTTGTAAGTGTAATCGATATAGAATAGATACTCTCTGCTGATAGTCTACCAATTTACGTACGCTGCATTTGCCTGTCTATCTGTCTATCAGTCTATCTGTTTATCTATCTATCAATTATATATTTACCTATCTATCTATCTATAATATATGTATATGTATGTATATATATATATATATATATATATATATATATATATATATATATATATATATATATATATATATATATATATATATATATATATATAGCGAAGGTGATAGGATGGATCAATCTGCTTAGATTATGGTTCGGTCATGTGGAAAAATGGGGGACGATAAGTCGGTTAAAGATTACATAATTCATACATATTTAATATATATATATATATATATATATATATATATATATATATATATATATATATATATATATATATATATATACTATATATATATATAATTATTATGTGTATAAAATGGTCAGAAAAGCAGTTGAATATAACCATAATTTATTCTCAGAATTTACATTGCTTCTTTTATGAATTTCCTTCACTGCAAATTTTAATGACGTATAAAATGCTTCAACTCGGAATGCAGTCAGCCTTCACTAACACTCCTGTTTTTTATTCTCTCTCTCTCTCTCTCTCTCTCTCTCTCTCTCTCTCTCTCTCTCTCTCTCTCTCTCTCTCTCTCATCTGGGCTCTTACCATTATTTGCCTTGCTTTAATCTTATTTCCTTTTTTTTTTCATTCACTCTTTATTAGCCTCCTGAATTATCATCCTTTCTCCTTTTGCTCCGAAATTGTCGAAAGCAGAAACCACATGGCTGAAGCGTTTTCAGTTATGATTATGAATCGTTATTTCTGTTCTTCTTCTTCTTCTTCTCTCTCTCTCTCTCTCTCTCTCTCTCTCTCTCTCTCTCTCTCTCTCTCTCTCTCTCTCTCTCCCCCTTAAGCTGATTTACTTTTATAACTTTTATCACTAATGAGAGACGTGGCTGGTGGAGTGCTGTTCTTGCTGTTCCATTTCGGCTGAGTGGCGCTGAAAGAGAATCTCTCTCTCCTCTCTCTCTCTCTCTCTCTCTCTCTCTCTCTCTCTCTCTCTCTCTCTCTCTCTCTCTCTCTGTCTCCCCTTCCTTTTAACCGTAGTTTCTAAGTCCATTTTCAGGTAGGTCGTTAGTATCTAGTTCATTTTCCCATCGTTATTATGAAGCTCCTTCCCACGGAATTCTCTCCTCCCTCCGTGAACTTCTTCCTCCTTTCCAATTGTCCTTTGCTATCCTCTTTTCCTTTCCTTCTCTTTCCTTTCCTTTCCTTTCCTTTCCTTTCCTTTCCTCCACCAACCATCTTCCTCTGGAAGCGTCTGTACCCTTGTTTGCGCTTTCACTTATTTTTGCATTATTCTGTTTATACAGTTTTCCGGGAAGCGCTCTTGCTTTTATTTTATCGACAATATATATATGTTTGTGCTTGAGTACACAATAGATAAACAAACGTATGTATGTATGTATGTATATACATATGTATGTTACATATGTATATATTTTATATATGTATATTTATATATATATATATATATATATATATATATATACATACAAATTATATATATGTATATGTATATATATATATATGTATGTGTGTGTGTGTGTGTGTATTTGTGTGTGCGCGCCCGCTCTATCTATCTGTCTGTCTGTCTATCTGTTCCTGTACGCATGCACACATTACAGATGCCCACATTGTAATGCTCATCATTCTTTGAGCATATAAAATATATAAATGAATATAGTTTTTCCTTCCACAACAGAAGTCGACAGCAAAGGAGCTACTTTCCTAATGTTCCAGCCGAGTGTTTATTGTCTGTTGACTCGGTCCATAAGGGTTCTCAGCTGAAGATTTAAAGAAAGAAAAAAAATAAAAGCGTGAAGTAAAGCAAAAAAAAGCTCGTGTAGGTGGCATATAAGAGGGAATTCTGTATTTCAGTAAAGAAAAAAAATAATTAATAATACTTTTGTGTATTTGACAGTCCAGTCTTGATCTACTCATTCAGAGATCTTAAGTGCGAAATCCAATGTTGTTTTTAGCGTGATGCTTGTGAGGGAACTGAAAAAAAAACAACCTCCCACAGGAGCTGTGTTGAACTTTGACTTCTTAAAAAAAAGAGAAAAAAAGACAGGATTTTCTTTGCTTCTGTCGCAGGGAACGAAAGGAGGAGGAGGAGGAGGAGGAGGAGAAGAAGATCGCAGTAAAATCTGGACTCGAAGCAAGAGATGAAAAGGTTCTTCAAAGAGCTGGAGTTTGTCAGGAGTGCAAATGCTTGAAATGTCTATGTGGACATTGTTTGTTTTTTTTTTTTTTTTTTTTAGTTTTCGATATTTATGTATGTATGTATGTATGTATGCATAGGTAGATAGATTGAATTCATTGTAAAACCGTTAAGAGTTTTTTATGAATTTACTCTTTTTCATGTTGCTCATGTTACTTCGGATATATATGTATATATATATATATAATATATATATATATATATATATATATATATATATATATATATATATATATATATATATATACATATACATAAATATATATATATGTATATGTGTATATATACAAATTTATATTACATTCATATACATACATATATATACATATACATATGTATATGTATAGATGTTATTTATTCGTGTGACCCCTGTATTTTATCACATGTTTGCTACGTCCAATTATATCACCAACAACGCCTTCAGTTTCGTTCTTAACCGATCTATTCCGTCCACTAAATTTCCTCCGACTATAACATTCTTTATCTCTAACATTGTTTATCTCTGCTTCTCGGATTATTCTTTTCGTTCTTTGTTTGTAAGTTTGAACTATTTATTTTCACTGATTTGCTTTTACGCTTAGAGCAGTTGATTAGATTTTAGTTTGACACTGCTCTCTCTGTCTCTCTCTCTTCTCTCTCTCTCTCTCTCTCTCTCTCTCTCTCTCTCTCGATATCCCATATGAATTGTGGTAGCAGTTACCCTTGTTATTCGAGAGATGGATCGATGTAGGAGTTTTTGCGGCCTCAGAGAGAGAGAGAAGAGAGAGAGAGAGAGAGAGAGAAAGATTTCGAATGGAGATGTTGTTGGGAGCGGGGAGATACATTTCCAAGTATATTACACGGATCTTTTAACAACCATATCATTATACCATGACATAGTGGGATGGGTAATTTCTTTATTGTGTTTCTTAACATTTTTCAAAACATTCCTTTCCGATTAACGAATCACTGTTATGATGTCTTTCAAGATTGATTTTACAACTGTTTTCTAGAATTGGGCTTGACCTCTGGTATTATATATATATATATGTATATATATATATATATATATATATATATATATATATATATATATATATATATATATATTATGTGTGTGTGTGTATCTGATTCTTCTAATTTGTCAGTTTCAAACTGAAGTAAAGATTGTCAATTACTTTAAAGTAATTATATAAGGGTAAGAGCATTTTCTCGTGATTTAAATAATTATTATGAAATTTTTAAGGAATTTTTTTTATTGAATTAGCATTTCTCTCAGCAATTTTTTATAGTCTTGTAATATTCCATTCCGATTAACGAATCAGTGATAATGTTTTTGAAAATTATTTTTATTACATATTGTATGTATATAATTATTTCATTATTAAGGCTTAATAACATTTTCTCCTGGTTTAAACAACGATAATAAAATTTTTACGTAAATATTTATTTTTACATCAAGCTTTTGTATTTGCCTGTATATTTATATACTTATTTAACCTAAGCTTTTATCTTTCTATTAACTGATGTGAACTTAGGCTTGCTTTATAGAATGAGAAATTCTCCTTCCTTATTTATATACGCTTACTGGAACTTCAACTTATATTTTTTTATTACCTTACGCGAACTTCTTCATAAAAAAAATATAAATTATTTTTTTCGATGACCTTATGTGAACTTCTTCATAAAAAATATCAACTTATTTTTTTTCCGATTACCTTATGTGAACTTCTGCATAATAAAATATCAACTTTTTTTCGATTACCTTATGTGAATTTCTTCATAAAAATAACATTTTTTTTTTTATTTCCTTATTTGAAATTCTTCATAAGAAAATATCAACTTATTTTTTTCGATTAATTTATGTGGACTTCTTCAAAAATATCAACTTATTTTTTTTCGATTACCTTATGTGAACTTTATAAAAAAAATCAACTTTTTTTTCGATTACCTTACGTGAGCTTCTTCATAAAAAATTTAATTTTTTTTCGATTACCTTACGTGAATTTCTTCTTTATAAAAAAAATCAACAGATTTTTTTCGATTACCTTATGCGAACTTCGTAAAAAAATATCAAATTTTTAAAATTATTTTATGTGAACTTCTTCATAAGAAAAATATCAACTTATTTTTTTTCGATTACCTTACGTGGATGTGAACTTCGCCATAAAAAAAAAATATTTATCAAAAACCTGATTTACGAGACAAGTTATGAATTTTCCCCCCCAACACGTTTTTTCTTTCTCTTCTTCCCGTTACACAGATGGTTGGAATTTATTTCAGAAAATGCTCGCGGTCTGAGAAGCCCATTTGTGATCTAATTAAGACTTTGCTGTTGTGGACAGCTGGAACGCAATAAAAATGAGCGAGTGATTTTAAAGGCTCTCCTGTTTTTTTTTTTTTTACTTTTTTCTCTTTTTTTCCTTTGCAGGATGTTGCTGCTACACTTGTTTTAAACTTTGGCATGGAAAAATATAAATTTAGAGATTTATTAGATAATTTTTTTTTCTCTCGAAATAATATTTTAAGCAACGAATGACTCGGAATTTTCCACATTCGCTTGATAGAATTTTGTTCGTTCTTTGTAAGTGGATGTAATATATATATATATATATATATATATATATATATATATATATATATATATATATATATATATATGTATGTATGTATGTATGTATAAATTTTTAACCAGATAATACTTGTGTATTGTATCAATTATCAGTTTTTCATCTGGATTCTTTGCTGTTCATCTTCTTTCCTCTAGCGTAGATGTTCTCCAGATATCGTAACAGAGACCTTGGTTATGCATTGATGAATTTCTATCAATGATATGATTGGTACATAACAGTACGCTGATTATTTTCCACTGGTTCCTTGATTAGAATTTCAATGCTCTGATTGCATTGCAATAGTACTACGATTAAGTTTGAATTGGGATTTAGCTATATTTCTTCTATTCTTATACGAATTTTCTAAACTGCTTTAATTCTGTTTTGTTCATGTTCGGTGTAATTTTAATCACATAGGTTGAGTAGTTCGTTATGCTGCTTTGGGAGATTTCATTTGCTTCTTCCGTTCAAGCATAAATTTACTTTGTATGTTTATAAAGACTCCTATCACAGTAATATCTCTCTCTCTCTCTCTCTCTCTCTCTCTCTCTCTCTCTCTCTCCCCCTCTCTCTCTCTCTCTCTCTCTCTCTCTCTGATCTAAGTAAAGTTCAAATTTGTAATTGTTTTCTCTCTTGTCTAATAAAGATTAAATTTCTCTCTCTCTCTCTCTCTCTCTCTCTCTCTCTCTCTCTCTCTCTCTCTCTCTCTCTCTCTGATCTAAGTAAGTTCAAATTTGTAGTTGTTCTCTCTCTCTTGTCTAATAAAGATTAAATTTTTTTCTCTCTCTCTCTCTCTCTCTCTCTCTCTCTCTCTCTCTCTCTCTCTCTCTCTGATGTGAGTAAAGTTCAAATTTGTAATTGTTCTCTCTCTTGTCTAATAAAGATTAAATTCTCTCTCTCTCTCTCTCTCTCTCTCTCTCTCTCTCTCTCTCTCTCTCTCTCTCTCTCCATCCACATTATTTTGCGAAGTTAGCGTTAATGGAATCTTTTTTTCGGCCCTAATGTATGTCGGGAACTGCGCTGAGTTTAGGAGGTTATCTGTATCTGAGCGCTGCTGCTGCTGCTGCTGCTGCTGCTGCAAAGCTGTGTGCGGCTGTTATGCTGTAAATTTCGTCGAATTAATAGCTAAAAGCTTTTACGGGCATAAGAAATAGTGTTCATTTCTCGCAATTGTACATTCATCGACCTTCGTTTTATTTATATACTCCAGCTTTGAGATGTCTGCCTATTGGAATGGTGAAGACGAATGTAGAAGAGATTGTGTATGCATGCATATACTTATACATATACATATGTATATATACATATACATAAATATATATATATATATATATATATGTATATATATACATACATATATATATATATATATATATATATATATATATATATATATATATATATATATATATATACATACATATATACATATACATATATGCTTAGACATGCCTGCTTGTTTGTTTTATATCAAACTAGGGTTTAAGATAGACTTTCTGTCCCAAGCAACATTAGATGTGTTTTATTTGTTTTAAAAAAAAGTACTTAATTTTCATTAGGATGTTTTCTAATTAATGTTTATTAATGTAGATATCTCTATTTATGTACACACGTACAGATACATGTGCATATATATAATTATATATATAATATAAATGTATATATTATATATATATATATATATATATATATATATATATATATATATATATATATATATTACAGTAAATTTTTTGTGAAATGTGTACATATGTACGCGTACACTATCATAGCACAATAAATGGCGGTAGATATGTGAATATGTACATATAGTTGAAGCCACAGAAGTAAGTAAAGTTTTCACATAAAACTTCGTACTTTGGAAGATGAATTCAAATATCATGAAAATGTAGAATACTTTCTTTCCTGTTTTCTTTCTCCCTTCCTTTTTATACATCTGTGGCTTCAGCTATACATTTTGCATGGGGATGCATAACTGATATTACGGTTTCCGATTAAATAACTTCTAAAGAACAAAAATGTTAAAATCGCCAGCTATTATTTCATATTCCCGAAGTCGAATTTCTGAAATAAGGACTGAAACAAGGTAAAACAAATGAATATTTCCACATACAAAACATTGTGCATGTAACGCAAGGAGCTAGCATTGTCACTTTTTCCATTCTTATATAATCTGATATTAATGCTGGGATGAACATGCAATGCCATTGCTATGTACTCTTACACCTGCCTGAATTAATGGATGGATAACCAAATAAAGGAAAAATTATTTTTTAAAATGAGTAAAAATGGACTTTTCCGGGAACTGCATCTTCTAAAATGCTCACCCAGGCCTTCAAAATCATTTGACATTCACCAATCTCAAACTCGGTCGGAACCATCCATGTCATCTATCTATCAGATTCTCTAACTACAAGAGTCTCTAGCCACACTACTCCGTATTGCTATGAGGCAGCGTTTTTGGGAAGACTGGTGCACATTCCAAAGTCATGGCAATTCAGAAATGAAGCTGATTTCAAAAGTCTGGACTGGAAGAATATGTATAGCCTTTGATTGCAGGTCATGCTCAGGGGGGAAAACAATGATGACGATCGAATCCAGCTTTGAAACACTGACAAGCAAGTATAGTAACAATTAGTAATCATGAAAGGTGTCTGGCTCAAATTGGGCAACTTGTTCTTAAGGTAATTTTAGTGATGTGTCTCTTTCTCTCTCTTTCTCCTGTTCATCAAGTTTTGACATCCCCCATATAAAAGCTACTTTCCCCCTGCCACCACCCCCCCAAACCCTTTTTAATCTGATAACTAAGGTTTTATTCAGAACTGAAGCGTGCTTTTAAACCCCGATTGATGAATTTCACTAATTATTCTGCCCCAAAATGAATTTTGCTCTGAACCCCCACTTTTTTATTTTGAACCCAATTATTCAAACAGAAAAAAAGGTACATTCCTTTAAGCATTTGCAAGACTTGCCTTCAATTGCCGACTTCAACAGGTCCACCATTCGTGCCGGATCTTGAATGGGACAAAATAAGCTAAAATAAGTCTTATATTCTAGCTGTATTATGATTATTATTATTATTGTTATTGTTATTAGTCAGTTCAAAATCAAATATGTTTAAACAACATGATTAACTGCTAGAAAAACAAACAAATTAAAAATTCTGAAAAATTTGGTCTGACGTAGCCTTAGCCTACACAACGCAGTAGTGAGATTGAATGATTAAAAGCCAGAATTATTACTCATGAAAAGTTGTTAAGTGTCTTTTCAGGCTGACATTTACGACTGAAAAGAAACGGGGGTTTTAAAACAACTCCTATGGCTGAAAATTTTGAAAAGTAGCTGTTCTCTGTGGCTTCTAATCATTTTTAGTAGCATGATGGATGATCGACTTCCATTTTTTTTTTTTTTTGGTAATTGTTATAATATGATGGCATGATGTGTCTCTGCAAGTGAGGAGAGGAACATTTACAAAAACATTTATAAATAAAGGACATTAGGATATTCATACTTACTTATAGTTACACGCCAATTCATTCAACACAGGGGTTAAATTTTATACTTACTTGTGCTTATAGCTAATTTAGCAGCTGTACACGTTATTTTCCGGAAGATTTACATTTCACGTGATTTCGATGACATCAAAACCCATTTTGTTTTCAAAAATTCTTTAAAAGTTTTTTGTAGGGAGTAATTAAGTGTTTAATACCACGCTTTAGACACAGTGGAATTTTTCTTCCAACTGTTCTCGTTCATAATAACCTAGTTATTCCTTCATTGCTTGGTTATTCAACTGGAAAGAAAGCAATTTCGTTCCTTCATTCGACTTCAGTATGTCCCATTCATTTTTCATAAATATAAATTAAGGTTAACTCAGAAGTAAATCCCTATATCTCTCCCTTTCGCTCTCATTAAATTGCCCTAACCCTAATCCGTGCTAGAAAGGCATATCTGTGCCATGTTTTATTGATGGTGGAACTTGAATATGCGTTACGGTAAATATGAGATGTAGTTCGAAGGTCATATCTAAGAAAAAAAAAAAACAAATATTGTCGTCAAATTATTATTAAGAGTAAATGAAATTAAAATTCAAATGCTGACAGGATCGATCGACCTGACACGTGGCTTCTTGGGGACAAGAATTTAAGCTAAAGTAAAATAATAATATTAAAAAGATTGAAGTACAGTTAATTTGTGAAGATAGTAAACCGAAGTATGATGTTAACCTTATTCATTACCTCTGTTTGTGGGAGATCAGACTCAGCCCCCGTTGCGGGGGTTAGTGCCGTCAGTGCACCTCACGTGGTACACTGTAGACATTACCTAAGGTTCTTTGCAGCGTCCTTTCGGCCCCTAGCTGCAACCCCTTTCATTTCTTTTACTGCACCTCCGTTCATATTCTTTCTTCTGTCTTACTTTCCACCCTCTTCTAACAATTGTTTCATAGTGCAACTGCGAGGTTTTCCTCCTGTTCCACCTTTTAAACCTATTACTCACAATTTTCCTTTCAGCGCTGAACTACCCCTTAGGTCCCAGCGATTGACTTTCGGCCTAAATTGTGTATTCAGTATCAGATTCAGCTTGACTAATGATATCGATTCCTTCAGTCCTGGCAGAGTTAAAAGACTTGAGATCTATGACCTTAAGTTGCTCGTTTTGTACATCATGAATTTTTTTCCCAGGTCCATTAAATGAAGCTATCGTACGTTTTTTAGAGCTTCAGTCGAGAGGTTCTTTTTTCCAAACGGATTAACTCACTCACGCCATTATCCGAGGATGCATTTCAGTGGCACCATCGTCTGACACAGTGCCACTAAAGGAGCCTCTCTTGGGCGTTGGTAGTTAAAGAGGCTGTTTGATTCAAACAAAATGTCCAGTTTCTTTGAGCTTTTGAAGGAAACTGTTCGATCCAAGCAAATAGTTCAAGTTCTTTGACGTAGGTTCTTGCAGGACTGTTTGATACAGAAAAAATTTCCCGTATAATTGACGTAATTACGTAAGAGGACTATTCTGTCGAGGCGAAAACTTCTGTTTCTGTGACGTTTTTAGTGGACTGTTTGATACAAATTAAAGGTTTAGTATCTCTGGCGGTGATCACTTCGTCATTTGAGGGACTAATTCATTGATACCATTGTGTGAAGGGACAGTGTTTGGACAGTGTCAGTCAGGAAAATAGTACTGAGCAGTCATGTATAATTTAATGAATCTTCAAGCTCCCTTTTGCATTCTGTCCCCCGTAAGGGGGTAGTGCCGTCAGTGCATCTCACGTGGTGCACTGTAGGCATTACTTGAGGGTCTTTGCAGCATCCCTTCGGCCCCTAGCTGCAACCTCTTTCATTCCTTTTACTGTACCTTAGCTCATATTTTCTGTCTTCCATCTTACTTTCCACCCTCTCCTAACAATTTTCTTAATGCTGCAACTGCTTTGAGGTTTTCCTCCTGTTACACCTTTCAGACCTTTTTACTGTAAGTTTCCTTTTCGGCGCTGAATGACCTCATAGGTTCCAGCACTTGCAGTTCTTTGGCCTAAATTCTATGTTCTATATTCTGATCTTTGCATTGTGTCGAAGTTTGGTCTGAACTGATTTACGAAGACCTGCTCATAAAGATAAGGTTCTGAGAAGAGCAAATGGACTGTTTGCAAATTTTAGGTTCTTGGTATGCCATAATACCAAAAATGTCTGCCGATTTGAACGCCTTATTTTAAAGGAACGTGATAAATGGAAAGATTATTGAAACATTTTTTCAGTGCTACTATAAACCTATAGTTAAAGCATCTTTTCAGAGCTACTATAAACCTATAGTTGAAACATTTTTTCTATGCTGCTATAATCTATAGTTGAAACATTGTTTTGGTGCTACTCCAAAAGTTTAATTGAAACATGATTTCAAAGCTACTATAAGCGTATGAGAGAAACGTGTTTCAGTGTTACTGTAAACGTATAGACGAAACATTTTTTTTAGGGCTACTATAAACGTATAGTTGAAACAGCATGCCAAAGCTACGATAAGCGTATAATAGAAACCATTTTTTCAGTACTACTATAAACGTAAAATTGATTTTTTTCTCAAAGCTTCTACAAACGTACAGTTAAAACATTTTTCCCAGTTGCTATTACAATCATGTGAAAGCATTTACGCTTGCTATCTTCGATACATAACCATCTTTAACTTGCTAACTGATATTTCATCTTCCTAGATTGCATGGACTGTTGTCCTTTTAAATCCTCTTCTTTTCAGTCAAAGTATCACGTGATTTCGATCCAGCCTCACATTCCCAATAAGCCTAATCGTTAAATATGGCTTCCTGTTACCCCAATGCCTACTGGTTTTCTTCCCCAGCCTTTCAAAGTTTTTTTTCTCTAAGGCTTCTCATCTTCCCAGTGGCCCTTTTCTCTGCGATCTTCCCGTCTTACTTCTCTTTTCTTTCTCGTTTCCCGATGCCTATTAGTCTCGGTCGAGTTTTCCCTTTCCGTCGTTCGTTAGTTGATGTATTCTTCGCGGCGTTGCATTTCTTACCAAGCTTGTTTAGGTGGATATTGTTATAAATAATGCCGTTTTCTTGCGTGAATTCGGAGATCATTTTAGTCGCTGGGTTAATAGATACGATGTATGTATGTGTGTATGTATGTGTATACATACATACATAACAAACACACACACACACACACATATATAATTATATATATATATATATATATATGATTTACTAAGAATAGGTATACATATTGCGAGTATTTATGTTGTGCATAAGTATATATGTATGTACGTAAATTTATATAGTACGGTATTTCTTGTCCCATAATAGTTCGTGAAGCATGTGCGGTGTAACGACCTATTGCAGCATAATAGTTTGACGAAAAACTTCTACTGTATACTTTGCTGTAACCCATTCATGAGTTTGATTTTGCCCATTAACAACAACCATTGTATGCCTTATTAATCTTGTATCAAGTTACATATTTGTTTTATGAATATGTGGTTAGAAGGATATGCGTATTATATAGGCAGTGTACGCGCGTGTGTGTGTGTGCATAGGCACTCTGTAGTTATTTTAAAGTATTTCCTTTTCTTCGAAGTAATTAATTGGTATTTTTATTTCACTTTCATTGTTATCCTCCATTATACAGGGACTTTTATCCCCCCAACCTAATAGATAAGAAGTATGTTTGTAAGTATGCATGTGCATGTATATGTATATGTGTAATATGTATGTATATATATATATATATATATATATATATATATATATATATATATATATATATATATATGTATGTATGTATGTATATGTATATATGTATATATATATATATATATATATATATATATATATATGCCCTCAAAATAATTAATTAATCTTTTATTTCACTTTCATTGTTATCCGCTATTATATAGGGACCCTTATCCCCCAAACCCAAATAGCGAATGCCCTTGGCCCACCTCTCACTACTCCTCCTCCCGAAACCTGTTTCACTCTCCCTCGTAAACCCCATTCGTTACACTTTTAGTCCATTTATAATCATCCACACGTCCGCTTGCTCTCTACTCCTTTCTCTGTTAGTCTGTGATTTTTTTAAATCCTTTTTTTTTTTTTGTTTTACCAGTCCTTTCCCTTTATTTTTTTTTAACCATTCCTTCTTCGCCATTCACTGCCGTCACCCGTCGTGCCTTCCATTCCATCCTCTCTCTTCCTCCTTTCCTTCTTCCTCCTTTGCTTTTTCCTCCTTTGCCCATGTGACTTAGTAACTTCTTAAGGAGACTTGTGTATGCAGGAAGGAGAAAAAAAAACGACTATTGGCTGTCCAACATAATACGTAGAATTGCAATTGTTGTTTTCTAAATATATCATGCTATTTTATTCTGTACTTGATGTGTGCGCTCTCTCTCTCTCTCTCTCTCTCTCTCTCTCTCTCTCTCTCTCTCTCTCTCTCTCTCTCTCTCTCTCTCTCTCTGGATTTCATGGTGCCGTGAAGACAGTAAGTTTGGTTATAAATATTGTCTCAATTATTATTTTCTAGTTTTTTATTGTGTTTCATATTCGTAAAATAACGTAATTGTTTTAAGCGTAAAATGACAATGTTTTCTCAAAATTTACAACAAAACTAATCATTACTAGATTTCGCTTCCTTCGATCAAAACAAAATCCACCTAAAGATACGGTTCGGATCGGATCGGATCGGATCGGAGAGAGAGAGAGAAAGAAAAGAAAGAAGAAGAAGAAGAAAAGAAAGAAGAAAAAAGTCCAGTCAAGTAACCTTGCATTCCCCCCCGAGATTACTAACTGAGGATTACACTTAACAAAAACAAGACGTATGATTTATAAAGCGGTTCTGCCAGCCTGGTATACAGTATTTATGCATACGAGTATTTGATTTCACTAACAAGTAACAAGTTAATAGCGGCCCAGAAGGAATATATCTTGTTTTATATCGTGGTTATATTTTATTGTGCTTATGTGCAAAATTTTATTACCATGAGAAATATCCTTGAGTAGTCTTTCTTTTGTTATCGATGTGTTTTACCCTGAGTTGGGGACCGCTTACAAAGAAAACGAGAAATGGGGGAAAAATCCTACCAGGGAGGATTAGATTCCTAAGAAGGGGGAAATTCTACTAGGGAAAGATTAGATACCGAAGAAAGGAAAAAATTCTGCTAGCGAGGATTAGAAACCTAAGAAGAGAAAAAATCCTGCTAGGGAGGATTAATCACCTAAGAAGGGAAAAAATCCTACAAGGGAGGATTAGATACCTAAGAAGGAAGAAAATTTCTGCTAGGGAGGATTAGAAACCTAAGAAGAGAGAAAAGGTCCTGCTAGGGAAGATTAGATATCTGAGAAGGGATCCTACAATACACCTAAGAAGGGGAAAATCCTACTAGTGAGGATTAGATACTTACGAAGGGGAAAAATCCTACTAGGGAGGTTTAGATACCTAAGAAGGGAAAAAATCCTACTAGGGAGGATTACATACTTAAGAAGGGAAAAAATCCTACTAGGGAGGATTAGATACCTAAGAAGGAAAAAATCCTACTATGGAGGATTAGATACCTAAGAAGTGAAAAATCCTACTAGGGAGGATTAGATACCTAAGAAAGGGAAAAATCCTACTAAGGAGGGTTAGATTCCTAAGAAGGGAAGAATCCTACTAGGGAGGATTTGATTCCTAAGAAGGGGAAAAATCCTACTGGGGAGGATTAGATACCTAATAAGGGAAAAATCCGACTGGGGGGATTAGATACCCAAGAAGGGGGGGGGAATCCTACTAGGGAGGGTTAGACACCTAAGAAGGGGGAAAATCCTACTAGGGAGGATTAGATACCGAAGAAGGGGGGAAATTCTACTAGGGAGGATTAGATACCTAAGAAGGGAAAATTCCTACTAGGTAGGATTAGATAACTAAGAAGGATTACCAGCTGACCTTCATGTGTGAAAGCACGCCCTCGCCAATGCTTTCCAAAAGAAAGTATCAGGAAAAGCAAGTAATTCCCTTGACTAAGCGACTTGAAAGATTGTTCATCTACACGAGCAAATTGGATATAGGAGGAGGCGGCCTTGGTATGGGGTGGGGGTTGGGGGATAGGGGGATTGGGAGTAGAGGGAGGGACAGGGGCTGGATTCTGACACACAATTTGTTAAGAGAAGAACTTGTTTTTCTTTCTTGGTAGTGGCATGTGGATTATGTAATCATAAATTGCGAGATTGCTGTTGAAATGTTCCTATTTGCGTATGGTATTGTGTGCATTTAATACTGTTTTTGTTCATTTTTGTTTATTTTTATTAATAGATATTCATGATTACGCACCAATTGTCAGAGTAAAATCCAAATTTTTTAAGTGTTATGCAAATCTTTTGACGGCAGTGCCGTATCGCAAAAGAGATATATTTTTATTTTACTGTAACACCTGCTATTTTCCTTCTGAGACTTACAGTATGTATTCTAGTTGAATGTAAGTTATAATCTAGTAAAAAAAAACAAATTTTATAGACATAATATTTCAGGAAGTTCACTACGCCGGTACAACACCTACATGCTGAATAAAAGTATACTCAAGCATTAGCATTGAAAGTTTGTCAAATAACTTATCCAAATGTATTGAGATAGTCAATATATTGATTATATAATATGCTCAGATAATTTTCAAGTGAATGTCTGTCAATCTATTTTCAGATGTTGGCCTAGAAGAAGCTCAAAAAGTTTGTAATGCTTTGAGGAACAGAAACGGTAGTTTGTAAAGTCAGTTAATTTTGTACCTTTGCATAAATATTGTCTTAATTTTGTAATGTAAATTATATACATTTTTTGAGATGGACGAAGATTCAGAGATATTGATACTAGAGAAAAAAGCCATTAGATCAGACACGAAAAATGATTAAATTTATAAGATGAAAAAGAATGTACAAGTTAACAAATTTACGAAGAATTTTATACTCCATGTCAGAGCTGTTAACACCCTACTGTACCTCGCAAGTCCTGATCCTTATACAAGAAATCCTGAGGCTTGTACAAGAAATCAAAACGCGCAAAACACCCCAAACGTGAGTCTCCACAATGGAAAACAAACGTATCAGAGAAGCGTGAATGCGCAAGTACTCCCCCCCCCACAAGATAATAAGGGGACCTGTATCTCAGACCCATGGAAATCGTTAAGCCTAAGCATCTCGGAACGACCTTAAAAGATCCCCGAATCTCGGGCGGTTGGTGAAGCTCGTATTATATGATCTTTGTATTTCCTTTGAGCTCGTAGCAGTAGGCTTATCCATGCCAATCATTATCGGTTCCAAAAAAAAAGAAGGATTAAGATTTTGATCATGTTCCAGTCTATTGGGCCCCACCCTGAACTTATAGCTTTGCCCCCTCCCCCCCAAAAACCCTCAAGTTTCCAGAGCATTTAACAGGACTTAAAATCTCTCTCTCTCTCTCTCTCTCTCTCTCTCTCTCTCTCTCAGAAGTAGTTCAGATCTTTTTTTGGCTTTCTTCCATCGCATTTTAGGCTTATATGGAGATGGGCCTAGCTCCCTCCTTCCTGTATCTGCGTTATTGATGTTCAATCTGTGTCAGTGGATGTTAATGCTTCACTTTAATAGGAGGCTTCCTCAGTAAACTTACAACATCTCTTACGTGCGTGGTTAGGAGCATGTCTGTCTGTAGGCTGGCATATATATATATATATATATATATATATATATATATATATATATATATATATATATATATATATATATATATATATATATATATCTACATAAATACACTCACACAGACATATATATATATATATATATATATATATATATATATATATATATATATATATATATTATATGTGTGCGTGTGTTTTAAGAGGTGATAGGTATGCAGATATTTTTAACTATAATTCTTATTATTATGTTTACTACCGTGTTAAGAAAGTAACATTTAAATCATTTAAAACATTCGTTTACATCATTCTTTCAAGTAATCTCTTGCATTCAAGTCAGTACATACTTGTGAGAAGGGCATGCAAGAATTCATTTGAAATATTTGTACCCAGGGTATGATGGTATAGAGAAGTTAGCTTAGGGGCTGTGCTCGGTCATGCATCCGACTTTGGCACCGTTTACCCATTATAGATGATTTAAATTCATTTTCGGATGTGCTGTCTTTTTTTGTTTTTGTGTGTGTGTACCTCGTAAGATGTTAGCCACCGCTACTTTAAAATTCAATTGCTTTAACCGTCATTATTATACGGGAAAATTCTGAGACGGGTGAAAAGTTAACTTTGGCCCTTTGTCATCGCAGAAGCCTAAGTAACTAGATTTAGGTCAAGTGGCTTGCTTATTTATAATAAATTCCTTACCATCATCATCATTTTCGATATCATAAAGTTATTGTTATTAGTAATCTTCTTTGTATTTCCTAGTAGAACAAAGTTGTTTTCTTCTATAATATGATTTTACCCCAAATAGAAATTTTTGTAGGTTTTAGCTGGGGCCTCGTTACTGTGACATTGTAGTGGATGTACATACAGGAGCGATCTCTGTCCAGCTCTGTATGAAACTAGTTCACTGAATAATACGCTTTGGCATTATGCAATAACGCCGTTATTAAATCATTATGTATACTTTGCAATTCATTTATATCAATGTTTTCATGATCAGTTTGGGAACTGAATGATTGGCCAGTCATTTTGACACTAATTCCTGTGTAGGAAGACATGGCAGAGGTCTGAAAGAAATCTATAACTGGTGTAGCCTTCTGTTAAGCTTGTTTATTTTCATGTCTGCCTCTTGTATTTCTGGTAAATTTCCATGTCTCTGCCTGGTAGTCTCCAGTTCATCTAACTAGGCAGAATCTGATGCAGTTATTTTTGCATGCACAGAAGTTTTAGTTATGAAAAATAATATCATTTTGTGTAGCTGAACATCTGCATGTGCACAAAAAGGAGTATGTGAGTCAGTAGCCTTTCATTACTCCTTTGGAATCTGACAAAGAACAGCAAGAACTAGTAGTTTTACTCCTTTTTTTTCAGTGAGTGTCCCTTCGTGGATTTATGCAATTCGTAAACTTTTATTGCATAGATTATAAAAATTAATGGCCGGCATTAACTTATTGTGGACGGCAATCATGAATACATACATTGCGGGGAGATTTGTGTGTGCTCGCCCGTTACTTATGCTTCGTCACGTTGTAATCAATAATGTCAATAGATATATCTGTATCTCTCCTTTGTTGATAAATGTGTGCGGGGCCCACCCTCCATTTTCATATTGATTCCGAGTCTAATAGAACTGTCAAGTTATTTTATGTTGCCGGTTGAATGACGTGTGCAGGAATATATACTATATAGCTCTTGTGGCAGTGTTGGAGGACACTTACAAGAAAGCTTTCGGAACGAGGCGGCGGAAATATCCAGGGCTATAATTGGAGATGAACTTTCTAGAGAATCTTTCCACATACGTCAGCTCAATCCGAGCATTTTCCAAAGGATATGATACGCATAACCGATCCGGGCCAATGTTTATAGCCCAATTTGCTCCACCTCCTTATACTATAGTATGAAAAGTATTGACCCTCTCGAAGGGGTTTTCTCTCGTCATTTTCTGATTAAAGCTTCGGTTCCGTCGTCTTTTGGCAAAGAAGAGTAGTCTTTGAGAATACAGGCACCTGGTTTTAGAAATTTGCAACTCATGTCATTATTTAAATTATATTTGTCCTGTCCCTGTGACCAATTTTGGGGAGGTTCTTCACGACGGTAACGTTTTTAGAAATATGTAACTCCTGTCATTATTTTAATCATTATTGTTCTGTCTCAATGTCTTATTTATTCTGGCTCTAGACGATGGCGGCAACATTAATTTAAACTTGCTTTTTATATCTCAATTCCATTATTATCCAACCTCACGCAAAACTCGAAATCACTCATCTTTATCATAAAATGGAAATTATTGCTGTTATTTTCGTCGTGACGTATATCCGACGACGGCGACGACGACGACATTGATTCATCGTGTTCTTCTCCGTGTTTTGCACATAATATTCGCATAATACTCGCATAAGATTCGTCGTAATCCGACGCAAAGTTTCACCATCAGGTGCGGCGTGAGACAATGGCCGAGAGGATACTCCAAAAGACAGGGCCCGTTCGTCTTGTCTGTTATCTCCTCATGAAGAGAGAGAGAGAGAGAGAGAGAGAGAGAGAGAGAGAGAGACTTCCTCCTTGGGAGGAAGAGGTGTCTCCAGGTGGGAGCGGATTGTGGAAGGTGATTCCACCGGATTTATGCCGTTATTATACATGAGGATTACCCCTGGTGAATTTATAATGTGGATTTACCGAAGTTTTGCATGAGCTGGTATATTATAAGAGAAGTGGCGATGCTGGGAATTGACATTGTTTTATGGGGGCGGTTATTAGGTTCTTATGGAGAGAGAGAGAGAGAGAGAGAGAGAGAGAGAGAGAGAGAGAGATGGTATGCAGATGTGTAAAAAAAAAAAGCATAACAAAGAAACGATTTTTGAATGTAATGTAGATATAAAGGATGATGAAGTCTTATATGACACAAACACGTACATAATTTTATTCGCAAAATGAATCTGTTTTCTCATTGGCAAGACCAGCAGCCTCTGCTATATTTATTTCTGTAGCCACTGAATCAAGAGTGAGCACCCTATCCTAAAAACTTCCACGCCACTAGCTCCATAAGCACACACAGAAACAGACACGTATATATACATATGTACATACATACATATCTGTGTATGTATATATATATATATATATATATATATATTTATATATGTGTATGTATGTATATATATATATATATATATATATATATATATATATATATATATATTATTTATATATGTGTATGTATGTATGTATATATATAATATATATATATATATATATATATATATATATATATATATATATATATATATATATATATATATATATATATATATATATATATATATATATATATACTGGAAGTGCATTGAAGATAATCTTCAAAATTTGTTTCGAATGGGAGAATTTTATGCAGTTTACCGTAAAGTGAATGAGATGAAAGCAATTTACTTACAATTTGAAAGGGGATACTGCAGCGGAATAATTAATGAAATGCACGATTGATACATTATTATTATTATTATTATTATTATTATTATTATTATTATTATTGAAAATAAGTGAGACCCTTTTCTAGTGTAGTACACCTTGATAAATGTGAATAAATACACTAGAAATCCTTAAACTTTACGAGAGGAACATTAACCTTCTCTGACGGTGGAGACAGTGGTTCTGATAAAGCCTAAAGGCTTTCAATTGTATTGTGAACGATGTATAATCATTTATTCACGTTATTTTTCTTAACACTCTTCCTCATTATGATTTTTTTCATTAATATTATTATGAAAGGAAACTGTGTATAGTTGGAGAAATTCGGACTCTGATGATTGGTAGGCTTAAAAATGCCCAGTGAATATGTAGTGTCAGGTTGCAGTGAAATTACTAGATGTCAATGACACTTTAAGTAATGGCTACGACCAAAAGACGTGAAGGAGTCTTGGCAGATGGAGTGGCGAATGGAAAAACGGCCTGGGGATGGAGTGGGTTAATGAAGGGGAGGGTGGGGGTGAAAAAAAGGGAAAATAAAGGCAATTTGGAAAGCTGGAATGACAACGGACGGCCTAAGCCATGTGGTGGATAATTGTTTGCATAGTGAGGGAATGATAGGGTGATTATCCATATAATAACAGTGCTGGGCTAGATGAACGTTTGGGAATAGCAGTGTTGGAGAAGTGTTGGTGTTGAGTGAAGAACATACCTGGCCAGTGAAAGTGACGCAAGGTATGAGACAGGAAAGGTCTTCTTTTGATCTGTGTCAAATGTGTCTGGATTCAAGAAGGGCCAGGTTTTGACATAGTGAATTGATTTCAAACTGTATTTCCCTAAAAAAGTCTGGAAGGCAATTTTATATGAAATTATTTCTTTACTTAGTATTATTTTGTTTTTGTTTGTGACTTTTGTCTTTGGGTTTCAGGATGGGCTGTTTATAAAACATTTTATATTTTGGAAAATCAGATAAGTGATGCAATGCAATTGCCATGTCTTGTAATCACAAGACCTGTTCATATGAAAATAATCTGTTGAGAAGAAAAATGTTATGCTTTAGAAATAAACTGCTAATCTACATACACTAAACTACTGTTATCATGTAATGCCTGAAATCAAGAAGAGAGGATTAACATTACAGTAATGTAAATTTGAATAAACAACAAAAACATGAATTAAAATTCTAAGATTGTACATTTCACACTTTCATTTATCATTTCATACTTGGTGTCATATCTCTGACTCATTTCCAAATTGCTAGTCTGGAAATCATGAGTTCTTACTCATTTCGTCTCTGCTCTAATAAGAAAATACCTTGAAATGTCAGGGAACTACTTATTACCACTTATAATGAGAAATATCTTAATGAGAAAGATCTAAGATGACATGTTGCTCTTGAAGGTTTTATTAATTGAAGAAAAGTTGTAAGTTACATTCTGTTTATGATGCTGAGAAATTTACTGACATTTGTGCTAATTCATTTCATATCTTCATTTCATATCTAGAAGCCTCTCTGGAAACTTCTGCATTTATTGCACTCTGTATAAAAACAAAAATATGACAAGGTAGGTTCTCGTATTTTTTCCTAGAATATTACATATGACAGAGAGATCATTCAGAAACCTGAAATTTTCATTAATAATTTATATCTGGAAGGTTTTTTATAAAGCATAAAAGTAAACAAGTGTACTTGAAAACCTCTCTAGAACATGTTTACGCTTCAGCTCCAATAGTTTGCACCTCTAAACAGGCTAAAAGTTTCAGAGACCATTTTTAAGTGCTGACTAAACTGTAAAAAATAACGTTGCTGCTTGGCCACATAAGCTGTCTCATTCCATAATAGAATTCTAAAGTGCTTCTACGAATATGATCAGTTGTCAAGGAATCCAACATATGCTAGGCACTTGGTGAAGGAATAGAATGTAAGCGAAACTCTACAATTTACTAATGTCATTCTGGCTTCTGTAACCTTCATACTGAGCTTTACTTGTCATGGCAAATTGCATCTGAACCAGAAGGATCCTTTTAGAGTAAATACAATGTTCAGGAAAAATCATTTAACAAACATTCACACCTCAAGCCCTTGCAAGCCTTTTCACTCAATGCAAAGGCCTTTAAGGAAAAAAAACCCACTGACAATTCACTTGTACATTTTCTATGAAAGTGTATACTTACTCCAGGGAAGTCCGTTCCAGTTGGCTGTCAGACCCCGCCACTGATTTTCTGGAAAGAAGGAAAAAGGCAAAAGAGGAATTATAATTGGATAGACAACAAACATTCTTTGCACAAATCTTATTCTCATTAATCAAAAGACATATCGATTATAAAACTGGTTAGACAGTTGACTAGTAAATTGTGATAGGTGTTCATTCATGAAATTAAAAAGAAAAAAAAATGTATGCAGTCCAGATTCAATTCGTCTGTTGAACGAAGATCAGGTCACAAACCGGAACTTAAGAAATTAGGATGGATTAGGATTGGCTCGGGATATTCAAGTCTGGGGAGACAATTTAGTGGAAGGATTAGGCTGTGTGTCAATCTTTTTAAGATGTTTGCTTATCAGTTAGAGCTTAACCATTTGATGAAGATATTAGGACAATATTCACCCCTGTGGATTTGGATTTTCTTACCAGTTTTTTTTTTTTCAAGACACTTCTCAGCATAAAAAAACACTCTCACTGGTTATGATTTCTTAGTAGGTTTGTTGAATAGTAAATGCAAAATAAATGAGAAAAATACCGAACGTACATAGCTGGTTGCAATCTAAGTACTGTACATGCAAGGTCTTTAGATCAGTATGTAAACACATTAAGTTATTCATGCTTATATGAATGATAGCTTACTACGTGCAATATTGGTTGTGTAAACGCAATGAAGACGTTCAAATCATCTTCATATTTATGAGTGTCCTTTCGAGTATGTGTGTGCCTGTGTGTAAATATACTTAAAAATTGCTGATGTGATATTTTGCTTAAGTAATTTAACAGTTATCCGATCTTGTATGCGTACACAATCATTTTAATATATATATTATATATATTTTAATATATAATATTATGTATTAAATATATAATATATATATTAATATGTAATTTATATATATATAATTTTAATAAATATATTATATATTAAAATGGTCAAACGAAGAATAAAAAAATGTTTTTATCAGAATAAAAATCAAGCAAGCACACGGAAAAACAGGTGTCATGCAGCAGTAATTAAAATCATATTACGAAAGCATGAACGCCAATTTGTATATTAATGCAAATGTGAAACGGCAGATAGATTACGTCGAAAAGCTGAATATTCTGTCTTATGAAACGCAAACTTCACAATGGTGAGTGATAATGTAATGTGATATGTTTCGTTTACTAATGTAATTAAGAGTCTGTCTCATCTCTTTCGTGTATTTCAGCACGATGAAAAGTATGCGATGATTTTCTGTACTTGTTAAATACCTTTTTATCTGTTTATGGTAAATAAAAATCAAGATTCACGATATTAAGTGTCAGTACACATTTAGCAGTCTTGTAAGCTTCAGAAAGGGTAGTAATTCCCATTGCTATATGCAAACCATTATATTGTAAGAGACAACCATAAGCTCTCGGATTGTGGTAAACAAAAATCAAGATTCATTTACTATATCGAAGTGTTGGGACACATGCAGGCATCTTGCAAGCTTCGGAAAAGGTAGTAAGTGTCATTGCTAGATGTAGACGATTACTGTATGTAAAAGAAAAACAAGTAAAAAATGCGCCGAAGTATCTTCGGCGCAATCGAGTTTTTTGCCCATCATATAATCAAGGCCACCGAAAATAGTACTATCTTTCGGTGGTCTCGGTATAATGCTTTATGAACCGCGGTCTGTCCTATATCGTTGCCAGAAGCACGCTTATGGCTAACTTTAACCTTAAATGAAATAAAAACTGCAGAGGCTAGAGGGCTGCAATTTGGTATGTTTGATGACTGGAGGGTGGATGATCAACATACCAATTTGCAGTCCTCTAGCCTCAGTAGTTTTTAAGATCTGAGAGCGGACAGAAACAGTGCGGATGGACAGGCAAATAGCCCTCTCAGTGGTTTTCTTTTTTACAGAAAACTAAAATATTACTTTGTAAGAGACAACCATAAACTCTACCCTGCTCTAATATCGTTACGATCCTTTGACAATCCAACTCCCGTCGTTATATTGATTATCGTTCACGTCGGACGCATTTGTTCCATTGACGCATATATGTCCCTTTGGCCTCTCATTGTGGCTGTAGCGTTCCCTTTTTAAAGGACGACATTTCATTTTGATTGCGGTCACAAAGGCACCGCACGTGTGAATATTTCATGATAATATTCCATGGATTTTACCATGTTTTGGTTAAACTTCCTTTTCGTATGTTTAAATCTCTGCTGTTGAGCGGTGACGTCATATCCATGGTTTACATTTTTTGCTGTTGACGAATGACTCATCTGTTCTTAGAATGTGAGAGAGATGCTTGACTACATTCTCTCTCTCTCTCTCTCTCTCTCTCTCTCTCTCTCTCTCTCTCTCTCTCTCTCTCTGTGACCTCTTAAATGATGGCGTTCCAATTATTCATTCACTTCAAAGAAAGAGCGTATTTCAGAAAAGTATCTGTGAAATGTACACAAGAAGTTGTCTTTGACAAGCTCGTGTTTTGTAAGTGTGTGTGTGCGTGCATAAAGAAAAACAACGTCCTGGTTTGAAAGCTCGTCTTATTAATGATGGAGAGAGCTTGAAACGTCAGATTTCATCCTATCATTTTTTTTTTCTCATTAGTATTTTTGACATATGACATACTCGTCAATCTTTTTCTTTTTTCCCTTTACACTTAATTCCTTACACGAGATCAAATATAGTCGCCCTCGAGGCGTATATCTTTTATCTGTGATTTTTTCCCTCTCATAGTTTGAGGCCCTTCCCCTGCCAGCATTATCAGCTGCCAAAGAAGCACCTCCCACCTGCTCCCCTTTATCCTATTCCTCTTCTACCCCCACCCCCAACCCACCCACCCCCTCTCCCGGAAAAGGTCCATCCTATCCACTCCTTTTATCCATACATTCTCTGGCCCTTCTAAATATCGCTCCTATATATTTGAGGAGCCTATCCAACTGGCTGAAAAAGACGGAGGAGGTGAAAGAGTACGAAATATTGATTTTCGAGAGAGGGACATGAATCATACACACACTACAGCAAAAGTTCAGTTTTGAGTCGCTGAGAGAGAGAGAGAGAGAGAGAGAGAGAGAGGGGAGAATGTGATGGTCTTGGAGAATAGTATATGTGGTTGGGTTCGAAACACTGTGATATGAAGAAGGGAATAAAAAATAAAACTTAAATAGTTCCCGTATAGTTACTTTAGCGCTGGATGTACTTGTATGACGTTTGGGTAAGTGTATACATTTATGTGTATGTGTGGCAGGAGTGAAGGCGGGTGCTGGGGGGTGGGAGGGAGTGCGCGGGCGCAGGTGGAAAGGAAGAAGAAAAAAAAAAGAGATTTGGCCATAGGCCTCCTGTAAATCTTTGGGAGAGGCCTTTGGATCCAAACGAATGGAAATACGTGGAAAACTGGCAGTGTTGACGAAGTTGCTGCTACCACCGGCGTCCTTCAATCTGAACGGTGGAGGCTCAAGATATCTGTGTTTGTAGTCCTTGTTCTGTTCTTGTTCTTTCCATTTCATTGTTTCCTCGTCTTTTTGTCTTAGGCTAAAAACTTCCTCTATATTTGATACATAAATTCTTCGAGTTCTTCTCGTCGTATCATTGCCGTTTGGATTCTGTCCTTTCTGTGATTTACCAGTTATGTTGGTTATTTGTGTGGCCTTCTCTCTCTCTCTCTCTCTCTCTCTCTCTTCAATCCTGGATCTTGCATCCCATTGTGAATTGCCTCTTGGCTCATTACCAACTAGGGATGGAAGGCAGGCCTTAGGCCTAACTCTCACTTTTTCCTTGTTTTCTCTTGTATATATTTAATGGGGGAAACGGCTGTAGAATATCGCATCGTTAAGTGTCAGCGTGTAAGTGTATGTGTACGTGTATGAGCGCATGCGCGGATGTTGCGTTTTACGGTCGAACCCTAAATACTTTATGTGTGTCAGATAGCAAGTGCGGCGTATGTGTCTATTTTTAGTAAACAGTCATCATCCTTGGTAAGCATGCGGTTATGTGCGTACATTCAACGAGCAGCATATGTATGTACCTGTTATATCTCGTAAAAAAAAAATATAGTAGCATTCGTCACTTCATAGTGGCGTGCCTTTTCAGTACTTCCTCGAAAAATAAAAAAAAAAGTTTTTTTATATTTCCACGTCATGACAGTGGAATATATTATGAATGAAGTAGTGGAATATATTATGAATGAGTAATTTTATTGTGTTATGTCAGGTTAATGTGAGGAAAGCGGCGTGGACAGGAATTTGTAGCGAAGCAATGAATGAACACATTTTTTTCATGCAATGCAAGTCACGTGACACATCGCTAATCGAGTCTGAATGACAAAGTAGTATTCTGTGAATGAGTGGTAGTAGTAGTAGTAAGTAGTAGTAGTAGTAGTAATAGTAAATATAAACAGAAGCACAGCGTTTCGCTTTCATATCATATGCATAATTGTTCCGACACTTCGCCGAAACAAGTATTTATTAATATTTATCAGATAAGTTTCACAAGTCATTAGTCTTTTTACAGGGATAAATACCTTTACCACAAGGTCATCACACATAACACTCGCACAAACAAAACAAGACCACAAGCATAAGCTATATACATATATATATATATATATATATATATATATATATATATATATATATGGCAATTATATATACACATATGTGCATGTATACATGCATATATATAGACATGCATACATACAAACATGCATGTATATACATACATATACATGAAAAAAGGCATGATTCCAAATAAGAACACTGACATAGTAAAAAACAAGAAAAAAAAAGAATTAAGAGGGGAAAATGATAAGAAAGGAAAAAATAAAAAATATAAAGGAATAAAATGTCTTATCGTTTTTTATATATATATATATATATAAAAATCTTGAATGGTTACAATGATCTCTTCAAATCCCAGTATATAAAGAGGGGGGTATGAATGGACATGGTGGTTGTTGTAGTCTTACCGAAATTAAAGGAATGCTGTTGTATTAACGATAACTGCATGCTATCCGGTTGAAATAGGCCTTTTGTCGAACTCCCGTCGTAAAGCCCGGGGTCTGCAAAGACCAGATGGGAATCATGTCACAGATTTGCGAGATTTGCAGTGAATTCTTTTTTTTTTTTTTCAATTTTTTTATTTTTTATTTTTTTTATTTTTTATTTTCTTAATTGAAGTGAAAAGCTCCTCCTCCTTCACCCCCCCCACCCCAACTTTTATCCTCCTCCTTATTCCCTTTGATTCTTTTTACTATCCTCATTTGTGAAAAAAAGAAACCCCAATCCTTATACTGAATGAACTCAAAAAAACTTGCAATTCAACTTAAACAAGGAACTGATCCCAAATGAATATTGACGTCTCATAAGCAAAAGGACAGCCCCTTATATGGTTATATACCTACAGTATTTTATACAGTTATGACATGCTAAGATAAGAATTCCTTTTAATTACTGGAAGAATCTTCCCTCCCACTCTGCTGTCAATTTCCACGCTCGAGCGACCGAGCAGCGGAATATACCTACCGTCTCTATAAAATGCCCCTGTGACTTTTATAACTGTAAATTTTCATTATTTTCTATTATTTCGTAAGGCCCCCAGCCATGTTCTAATGGCAGAAATCATAATCCTGAAAGATATAGAAAGGATATCCTGAAGGATTACGCGTTTCTTCCTCATGGTCGGGTTTGGAAAAAAAGGAGTATTTCATGTCCATTTTAATTTGACATTATGAAAAAAAAATCGGACAATATTTGGTACCTGAAATCAATCAAATAATAAACTTAGTAAAATTAAAATTAAAAGCAAAATCAAATCACTTGCACATAGATGACTCATTTGGTTTGTACTTATATTCATTTGGCAATATTATACACACTTACTGGCCCTTCATATTTCTTGGTTTGGTTTGTACTTTATTCATTTGGCAATATTATACACACTTACTGGCCCTTGAATATTTCTTGGTTTTCCTTGCATAAAAAAAAGGGGGGCGGGGGTCTGGTTGGTTGGTGGATGAGGTCTTGGAAGTAAGAAGATAATGCTTCTGTTATATTTAAAACATGCCAAGATATAGGATTTCCATTTTTTTTTTATTCGCATACTTCTGTCGTGCAGTTATTGAAGAATGAGGGGAAGTTTGTAGAATGGAGTAAAGCAGATTTGAGAGAGAGAGAGAGAGAGAGAGAGAGAGAGAGAGAGAGAGAGAGAGAATTTATTACGTCACATGTTAATAATCTCTTATTACGTTATGTGTTACAAATCATTTTGGCTATGCTTACAACATGCACTCGCACTCACGCGCGCGCACACACACACACACACACACACATACTTGGTGCCTGGGGTTGATGGTAGGAATATTATCAAGTCCTCTAGAAAAACTCTAGATTCTGGAGGTTCTAAATTAACAACCGATGATCAATATGAACGACTCGAGAACAGCGCCACTGCAGACTAGACTATGTACAGTTCATCATAACTGGAAAGCTTTTTTCTAAGCAGTACATTAATAGGATGCATTGGAAGCAAAATAGTAGGAGAAAATTGTGCTTGAAATAGTTACTTATAGTATGCGTCTTACTTTTGTCTTTTCAACAAGAGTAAATAAACTTCTCTTCTGATTAGGAAGCAGTATGCCAACCCCATTTCATTAAGTACCACTAACAATTGATTCCAGAAGGGAGTTAGTGCCGTCAGTGCACCTCACAGGGTGCACTGTAGGCATTACTAAAGGTTCTTTGCAACACCCCTTCCGCCCCTAGCTGCAACCCCTTTCATTCCGTCTACAGTACCTCCATTCAATTTCCGTTCCAGCGCTGAATGACCTCATAGGTCCCAGTGCTTGGCCTTTGGCAAAACTCTATAGTCGATTCCATTCCACAAACAACTGATGAATTGTCTTTGGGAATCTCTTTCTAGGTTTTAGCTGAAGACGTACAACTATCGTTTAAAATCAGAACATTGATAAACATGAGAGGCTTTGAAGGAACTTTGGAGGACAAGGCAAAGAAGTTTTGCTTGGTTTAGGAATAAATTTAGCATTATCTTTTGCCTGTATCGGAGATGCTATCAGATAAAAGACACACATACTCATACATTCATTCATTCATTACATGTACATACTGCCCGGTTCAAGAATGAATCTTTTGAAAAGAAAGTATTCATAAACAACTTTCCACCTGTTCTATCCAATAAGTATGCGGTTAAACAAAGAGGAATTAGTGAAATGTGTTCTACTGTGAAGTGGAGATATTTGTTAATGATTCACTCAAAACTATTGCATTTGTAATTACAAATAACCCTGCCATCTGTCGTATGGTCTCTCTCTAACAGCAAGCTTTAATTTTTTTTTATTTGTTTACTTTCCTTAATTATTAGCAGCTCGGAACAAAACTTCATGAACGGATTTTCGTGAGATGACAGAGTTGACTAAAGGTCGAAGTACTATCTACATTGCACTGGATTCCTTATGTTTTATATGCAAACAATTTAACAACTCCGGATCGATATATGCAGATCAATAATAACTTGTCATTTGTGAGCCCTGATCCATGATCGACTTCATCCAAGTTGAAATTTGTTGCCGCTTCAGCAGACAAAGAGACACTTGTCCGTTCTTAAATGTCATGCGTGACACGTCTTCTTAATATACATTGGGGAGCCATACTAGGTGAAAGGGTCACGCAGCGAATGTGACCTCACAGTTATACAGATCAGAGAGTGATGAGCAGAGGAACATTTCTAGTCATTTATCATTCACATTTTACTAAGAGTTCGAGTTATACAGCACACATGCATACTTACACATATACATTTATACCTAACATCTGGATGTGAAAAATCATCATTCTGACCTAAGAGACTTTGCCAGGACGCGGAACGGCAAAGATCGAGAATAAATGATCGACTGTCGATCGTAGACGTAATAATACAGTGTTAGAGTTGACCAGAATCAAACTTAAATGAATTGAGCTGTTTTTGCAGATGTTATTTGGGTGCGTTGTAGATTATTAGAGTCGTCTGCGGTTCTGCAGCTGCATTGGTGTCCGTAGGATTTCCAGCTGCTGTTTCTGATGGCTAATCATTACTATTTTTGTTTCCTGCCATTATTGAAGCCAGTGTCCTAAATCACCTGAGCGCCCACACGATGACTGAGTGACATTCCTCAGTGGGGCTGGTTCTTATTCATTAGATTTGCAGAAGTTTTGTGTTTTCTAGTGTATGCCAGGGACGCCGTGGAAATTTAGAATTGTATTCTTCTCCATTTTAATGCTACGTTCCGAACGTGAGGATAAAGAGTTGATCGCCACTTGGGCGTTGCGAAAGGGCTCGCCTGTAGAGGGCAATCCATTTCACACTTGCAGCCGGGATAATGGCTATATTTCCCCCGTCCCATGATGACAGTCCTCGGCGCAGGTAATGCCGCCAGGGATTCCACAACAGTCAAATCATTTGGGCAGGGAATGGTTTCCTCCTCCATCCTCCTCCTCCTCCTCCTCTACCTTCTCACACCCATCCTTACCTTCGTCTATTTCTTCATCTCATCCTCCTTCTCCAAAGCTCAACCTCATCTGCCCCTCCCCACCCTCTATGCCTACCTCCCCCCAACTGCACCCCCATCCTCCCCTACCACATCCCAACTCCAACACTTATCCTCCTCCTCCTCCCTCCCACCAACACACCTGTCCACCCCTACCACCCCGAACTCCACACCTATCCCTCCCCACCCCCACCCCACACCTATCCTCTCCTCCCCAACTCCACACCTATCTCTCCCCTCGCCTCACCCTCCCCACCTCACACCTGCCCTCCCTCCATCCCTCCCACCCCTCACCCCGCTCTCATCCCGTCTCCTTGCTTTATTTCTTATTAAAGTGTCGTAAAAGAATTATGCTTTTGGGTCTTATCGCGTTTGTCGATCTTATCCGAAGCGTTACGATCGAATCAGTCGGTGTAATGGTTTGGCCGTTTTGATCTCGACTTTCGTAAAATTATGGGAGTTGGGTTTGAATGCCTGTTTCTCTCACTGTTTTATTTTTCCTGTTTGCTTTACGATCAGATTGCTTTTGAGTTGCATTTGTTTTATAATAATAATAATAATAATAATAATAATAATAATAATAATAATAATAATAATAATAATAATAATAATAGTGAATGGTGAGAAAGTTCGCACTGATGTAAATGTCCATATATATTTAGAAAAATCCATTTTTAAATTGTATTTACATTTACGTCATTGTGGATTTTTCACCATTTTGGCAGCTCACGTGATCATGAGATTTTTATTAATAATAATAATAATGGTGAGAAAATGCACACTGATATAAATGTCAGTATATATGAATAGAAATATCTCATTTTTAATATGTATTTTGACTTACGTTAGTGTGGAATTTTCACAATTTTAGTGACGTGAGTATGAAATTTTATGAATAATAATAATAATAATAATAATAATAATAATAATAATAATAATAATAATAATAATAATAATAATAATAATGATAATAATAATAATAATTTTTAGGCATGCAGTACTGCACTCAGTTAATTTAGAGTTTTCTCAGTCTTTCTGATAATTGTTTTTCTCAGAATGCAATAACCCTGAATAAACAATTATCAGAAAGATAGAGGAAACTGTATAAAAGAATGCAGTTGCTGCAGCTGCCACTTTCAATATTAATAATAATAATAATAATAATAATAATAATAATAATAATAATAATAATAATAATAATAATAATAAAACACTGCTTCTTATTCATTCCCTTACTAATGTATAATAATACCAGAAAAACTTCTTCATATTCATCCCCTTGCTAGAGTAATAAAACAAAACTACGCTGTGTGTTCACAGAGAGAGAGAGAAAAAAAAACCCATGTAAATAGGCAGGTCAGATCGAAGGAATTTCTCAGGAATGACGTAAGCGTATTGCCCTCTGCAGTTTACAGAACTTAGGATTAAGGATGACTGAAAAATCCTACAGTTTATCAGTGTATTCAACGGCGAGACATTTCAAGATCTCAAGGGCAGTTCGGAAATGGTCTTATGACTGCTCAGGATTGATCCGAGTTGTTCTTTAGATCAGCATTTCCGAGGATGCGATATTTTGATATATGTGTTTTTTAAGTTAGTTGGTTGAAGTTTAACATTGTGCGGTCAAACGTTTATATATAATATATTTTAATATATATATATATATATAATATATATATATATATATATATATATATATATATATATATATATATATATATATATATGTGTGTGTGTGTGTGTGTGTGTGTGTGTATATATATATATATATATATATATATATATATATATATATATATATATATATATATATATATATATATATATATATATACTATAAATAACGCAGAAGGCATGAGAGGATGAGAACGTAAAGAGTGACTTTCAAAATCTGGAGGGACAGATCGCAAAACTTGATTCGTCAGGGCACGATTGGATAATGATAGACACCGCGGACGATGGATGGTAGCAAAAAAAAAAGTGAAAAAAGAAAATATAAAAAGAAAAAAAAAAAAGACCGAGAGCGAGAGAGACTGACTGCCTTAGTCTCGCTGGAAGGACTTTGGGGACAGAGAACCATGACTCACAACAACAACTCTGGGACTGGAACGTCACGTTAAAAGAAGAAGAAGTAGGAGGAGGGAAGGAAGAAGAAGAAGAAACAGGAGGAGGGAAGTAAGAAGAAGAAGAAGTAGGAGGAGAAGAAGGAGGAGGAGGGAAGGAAGAAGAAGAAGTAGGAGGAGGAGGAGGAGAAGAAGAAGAAGAAGAAGAACAATAACACAGCAAAAAGAAGAAGAAGAAAAAGAAGAAGAAGTAGGAGGAGGGAAGGAAGAAGAAGAAGAAACAGGAGGAGGGAAGTAAGAAGAAGAAGGAGGAGGAGGGAAGGAAGAAGAAGAAGAAGTAGGAGGAGGAGGAGAAGAAGGAGAAGAAGAAGAAGGTGGAGAATAAGAAGGAGAAGACGAAGAAGAAGATGAAGGAGGAAGAGGAGGAGGAGAAGGAGAAGAAGAAGAAGAACAATAACACAGCAAAAAGAAGAAGAAGAAGAAGAAGAAGAAGAAGAAGAAGAAGAAGAAGAAGAAGAAGAGAGGGGAAAGAAGGATTCGATGAAATTAGATTTAACCTCAATAAATCGCGCGGGTACCTGGAAATTACTGCATTGTACTGTCCTGCGCAAGCTGTTATTTCTTTCTTGTGATAATTTGCTGTGTTCTTGAGTAGGACATGCCAGGAATGTCATATATAGCATAGAGAGTATATATATATATATATATATATATATATATATATATATATATATATATATATATATATATATATATATATGTGTATGTATATGTGTGTGTGTGTGTGTGTGGAGATATATATATATATATATATATATATATATATATATATATATATATATAATTTATATAAATAAATTTCTGACTCACATCAGGATCGAACCCAGGTCTTTCAATTGAAAGACGAGACCATGACAACCAAGCCACACAAGTCAACTGAAAGTCCTGGGTTCGATCTTTGAATGTGGGTTTGAAATTTATCTCTGTTCCATAGAAATATGTATATATATATATATATATATATATATATATATATATATATATATATATATATATATATATATATATATATATATATATATACACATACATACATACATACACAAGCGCACACACACACACGCTTCTGTCCTCTCGTCGTCCGCGGAGCGGTGTTCCAAATTTGATACTTAAGAAATGTGTAGGCCTATAGGAAGTATTGATCCCCATGCTTATGGGTTAATATTT
>NC_089757.1:32660764-32675764 GCF_040412425.1 Macrobrachium rosenbergii | reverse complement strand
AGACTATACTGCTATTGTAGCACAAGATATACACTGTCAAAAATGTGTTAGGTAAGTTATATAGTGAAGCTATATTATCGCCAAAAATGCCGCAGTAAAAATCATAATTATACCAACGCTTGATTACTTTCGCATGCAGATTGTAATGATCTCTCTATCTGTACTGTATTATTATACTTGTTTGAATATACGGCAGTCACGCTTGATTGGAAGTGTGAAGTCGTTTCCTTGTGTCTTCAGAAATCTCCAATTTAGTCTGTGTAAATGAGAAACCCGGATCTTGAAGCAAATCATCTTTACCTTTTATGTCGATAAAACCGTCAATAACTCGGAAACAGAAAGTCCCAAATCTTCTTGATTATCAGTAAGTTATATTAATATTTTTTATTGTTGTTGGTTGTTATAAACATAACCCTGGAATATATGAGTATTCTACATGTATTATGGATATATATATATCTATCGTTTAAGTCAAAATATTGGTAATATTAACTTGAAAGCTCTAAAATTTTTTCTATATATAAGTAAAAATATTTGCTAACATGAACTTAACAACTATAAAAATGTATCTATATTTAAGTCAAAAATATTTGCTAACATTAACTTGAAAGCTCTATAAAAATAATCTAAAATAAGTCAAAATATTTACTAACATTAACCTAACAGCTGTAAAAAATTATCTACATACAAGTCAAAATATTTCCAAACATTAACTTAACAGCCCTTAAAATAAAAATAAAAGGTATTTTCTGAATTCAACTCCGACTATTCGTCACAAATAAGGTCAGATGACGCCTTAGTCCACCAATTTCATCCTGAGATACGTCTTATGGACTTCGTAGAGGAAATTTCTCAATGTTCCCTGAGTCAAGCAGAGGCGTCTACGTGATGTAGACAAGAGACGAAACCCTAGAGGAGTCTTGCCTCCTTATCCTCTCTCTCTTTCTCTCTCTCTCTCTCTCTTCTTCTTCTTCTTCTTCTCTTCTTCTCTTTTCCCTTATTCCCTTTGCCCTCCTTTTCCATGCCATCCTACTTCCATTCCCTCAGCCTTTCTCCTCTTCCTCCTCCACCACCACCACCACCACCACCACCTCCTCCTCCTCCTCCTCCTCCTCCTCCCCATTCCTCTCTTTTACTTCTCCATTCCTAGTGGGCTCTTCCTCCGTGATGGACGACCGTACCCACAATTTATTGTTCCAATACCCGTCCATCGTCATTTTCGTCCGAAATTCCTCAAATAAATCATTATATTTACCCAGAATAAATCGCCCCAACACGTACGTTGATGGTGATGATGACGATGACGGCGATGGAGACGATGATGGTTGGGGTGATCTCTTGACTCCGGCCACGCCCCCTTCGAACGGGAAGACCATTCGATACTGGCTTTTGATAGTCAAATTTTTTTTTTTTTTTTTTTAGATGTCGGGACTTGATGCCGGTGTTCCACCAAACTCAAAGTTATGCTCGTTTGTTCTCATGGACTTGAATTATTCTAATTTTAATGATTTTATTAAAGAATGAAAATATAAGGGGCGCAAAGATTTGTATGGACATACTCTTCCATACTTCAATAAAACTTTTATTATGTATCTTTATAGTTCCCCTCTCACCTAAATCAGCGTTTTCATACACCCTGTACATAAGAATATACAGGGTGTATGAAAAGGCTGATTTGGGCACCGTAGAATTATAAAGGTATAAAAATATGTTATTGAGTTATAAAGGATAATGACCGTACTCCCATTCGCCAATAGAGCTAACTTGTTTGCCCTACATACCTTTTAATATTTTAATACAATAATTTCACTGTATTAACCTATTTAATTTTTTTCTATACTAAGATGAATAATTATTCGCATATATCTACACACACTAACTACAACACCTACTTTCATTTTTAAGCTGTGGGTATCTTTACGCACATACATATTTCTGTATACATATCATGTATACTCGTACATATTCATATAACTTATTCTGAAGCAGACGTTAGCTCGCTTCCTTCCCACAACATGTGTGTGTATGTATGTATATATAGTACATATGTATGTACATGTATAGATATAATATAATATATATATATATATATATAATATATATATATATATATATATATATATATATATATATATATATATATATAGAAGTACAGCATCATTGTAAAAGTCGTTCCTCAATAGATTTATTCAATATACCCCTTATCACCCCCACCCCTGCTCAGAGATCAGCCATGAAAGTTTTAGGAATCTGGTCGTCAGGCGAAATCTGTTTTAACGAATCGTATTTGCATTAACGTTCGTGTTTACGGCGAAGGAGGGGGTAGGGTCATGTTTGTCCCGATGAAAGAAACCGAGAGAGAGAGGGGGCGGGGGGCGTGTTGTTTAGCGGTTAGTGAGAGTGCTCTCAGCTTCATATCTTATTAGACCAAATGACCCCTATTTCCCTTTTCTCCAGTTCTTTCCCCCACTTTTGCACCTTCTTTACAAACACACACACACACACACACACACACACACACACACACTCACACATCTTCCCCAAAATCCTTCTTAAGTGTCCACGCTTAGTGTCTTGTATATAAATCGGAAGGGGCATTTGAAGTCAGTGTTCGGCCTATATGTCGATTGATTCTCATAAGCAATCTCTTCCTTTAGTGGAGCAAAGTTTCTGTCATGGTAATGTTAAAAGTTTTGTTAAAGGCCCGACCCTTCTAGTGATACAGTGTGTAGGATCTGTCCTTCATGGCTTGTATATATACATATTAACATATATGTATATATATGTATTCATATATATGTATATACATAAATGTGTGTGTATATATATATATATTATATATATATATATATATATATATATATATATATATATATATGTATATATATATATATATATATATATTGTATAGCAGCATTGGAGAATTCCTGCAGGTTGATAAATGTATACACAAATAAACCTGAGGCTTGCATATCACGCAGCAACAAAGATGATAAATTCTTTGCGGTTATATTAACGTTACTTTCTGCCTTCTCTCTGTTACTATCTGGGTGTGAGACATAACTTTTTAATTTTTTCTTCCCTTCCATCTCCGGAAAAGTAAATGAAGATGACCAACCAGAGGCGGGGACCTTTGACAGCGAAGGTGGACAGCAGAATTTTTGGGGGTGGTTCATGGTCAGGGTCGATGAAGACATTTGAGGGAAAAGGAAGGGAAAGATGTTGGCAGTAGGAAGTAGAAATTGATTAACTAGTTTTTCCTAATATGGAGTTATAACAGTAGTTAGATGTTAAGGTGAATTAAGATAGTGTGAAGAAGTAAGCAGTTGATTAAATGGTTTTTCCCTAATATGGAATTATAACAGCAGTTAGGTGTTAAGGTGGATTAAGATAGTATGAAGAAATAAGAAATTGATTACTAGTTCGTCCTATTATGGAATTATAAGAGCAGTTAGGTGCTGAGGTGAATTAAGATAGTATGAAGAAGTAAGAAATGGATTAACTAGTTTCGTCTTACTATGGAGTTATAAGAGCATTTAGGTGTTAAAGTGAATTAAGATAGTATGAAGTAAGAAATTGATTAACTAGTTTTGTCCTAATATGGAATTATAATAGCAGTTAGGTATTAATCAGAATTAAGATAGTATGAAGAAGTATAACCGCAAAATGTGCGGAAAGGAAATTAGAAAAATATTAAATTCAATTGGAAGTGGTAAGAGGTTTGGAGAAAACGGTGATTTGTTTATTTATTTTTATTTTTATTTAAGTACTTATTTATTTGTTTGTTCATTCAAGCTGTTTTGTATTTAAGTATTTTTGTATTTATTAATTAATATATATTTACTTATTTATTTATGGGACAGGGATCGACGTATCAGGTAAAATGTGAGTGTAATCGGGTAATCTTAGGAACAGGTGCTCCAAAATTTTTATAGAAAAACCAGTAATAGACGTTATTAAAGAAAACGGGAAAACAGCTAAGGAATAAAAGAAACATGAAAAGATGATAAAAGAAGAAAGATATGAAAAGATGATAACTTTTATGAAGAACAGGAAAACAGAGTGGAAAAACAGCAGACCGTAAAAGAAAAATTTCAGAAAAAAAAAGGAAAGACTATTTAAGTTAAATACTAGGAGACGGGAGGAAGGTTGTATCAACGAAATGGAAAGGGAAGAAGAGACGAGGTGAGGTAGGAAAAAGGGAAGGAGGGGGTGAGGAGGAGAGGTAGGGAAAAGGAGAGGTAAGGTGGGGTGAGCGGGTGGGAGGAGGGGGAGGTAGTAGGTGTCCTCGTGAGCAAAGGTAGTTTACGGTACTGATGCAACAACCTGAAGAAATCCCTCATACGCTGGAAGTTTCCTGAGGTGCGTTTCAACTTTAAAGGTGAAATGAACGAATGAGAAACTGCGCATCAGTTGATTTTAGCCTGAGATGAAAAAGAATATTTGTTTTGAAATCATGAGAGAGAGAGAGAGAGAGAGAGAGAGAGAGAGAGAGAGAGAAGAGAGAAGAAGAAGCTAGTTCTTCAGGACACATCTGTTCAGCGTTCGCTCGGTCACCCTTCTTCCTTTAGAAATCTTGATACTTCTCTTTTTTTGTTACTTAAAGATAAAATAGAAATTCCTTGGCTTGTAAGTGTCAGTCTTTAATATTTATTAAGTCTTGTATATTATATGTTTTAAGATAATTTTGTGTTGGTACCTTGGAATACTCTCTTTGTGTAGAATGGTGTAGAGATGTAATATTTTAATATTCTTGGATATTTCCGTTTGTCTTTTTACTTGTTTATGCAATGAACATAGATTGTGGATAAGCTGACTCTTGTACTTAAAATTCTATATATATTTTTGTTGTTACTTTCCTTACTTACCTTCTTTATCAAGTGGTTTCATCTACTCCACTGTTCTTAACAATGACCAATTCCCAGTGTACTTATCCAAGATCGTAATAGGGAGGTTTCTATTCCATTCAGAAACCCTCTTTTTTTTCTTTCTTTTTAAGAGAATTCTTAGGCATAAGATCAAGCCTTAATTTAGATGAGATTTATAACAGTGAAAATGGATGGGGGTATTATGCAATTCGAAGACTCTAATGCCTACTTCGTTCGCTCATCCCAATCTTCAAGGTGATGTGGAGATGAAAGCGTACCCTTTAACCTCTCTCTCTCTCTCTCTCTCTATCCACAATAATCACTGTTTTATCTAGTACCCAAATAATTATTTGAGCATCATTTATTGCAGTTGGGTTCAAATATATTACAAATATATCTACGTTTGTACATGGATTCTAATTGTTAATCACTGTCTCATTATATTGCCTCTAATATATTACAGTTGTTATTTTGGTGTCTAGAACTTATCATTAGATTTAAATGCTGTTCTCTCGAAAGTAGAATCCTGTCCTCAGTGTTAAACGGGCTGTAGGTATAAAAATATTAATGTATGTTCCTCATTTATTTATTGTTGAATGTCTGATGTGATGAAATTAACAGATACTGGCAAAACAAATCCTGCACGGTAGCCTTATGTGGCCTTGAAAGAGTTATTCTTATGCACTTCATTTTCTCTGTTAAGTGCTCTCTCTCTCTCTCTCTCTCTCTCTTCTAAAATGTCTCTCTCTCTCTCTCTCTCCCTCTCTTCAAAATGTTTCTCTCTTTTCTCTCTCTCTCTAAAAATCTCTCTCTCTCTCTGATTTCATTTCCCCTCTGTATCCCTTGTTTCGCTAGCGTTCTGTTTATTCTCATTCCCCCTCTTCGCCATTACCATTTTCTCCCTTCTCCTATTGTTCTTTATTGCCGCCTCATTTGCACTCCTTTGAGTTCATATTCTGGGGCGAGGAGGAGGTGGTTCCTCTACGTCTTGTCTCCTGCGTCTGTTTATTCCACTTGGCGTTTTGGAGCTGCGCTCGTTGTTTCCTTCCCTGGAGCCGTTACAAAGGCAAATCCAGCCTACTACTACTACTGCTGCTGCTACTTTTAAGCTTCATCTTTATCTTGAGTATTTGACCCCAAATCTTCTTCTTCTTCTCGTCATCGCTGTTAGTCTTCTTCTTCCTCTTCTTCTCGCCATAGCTGTTAGTCTCCCTCTTCTTCTTCTTCTTCTTCTTCTTCTTCTTCTTCTTCTTCTCTTCTTCTTCTTCTTCTCGTCATCGCTGTTAGTCATCTTCTTCTTCTTCTCGTCATCTCTGTTAGTCTTCTTCTTCTTCTTCTCGTCATTGCTGTTAGTCTTCTTCTTCTTCTTCTTCTTCTCTTCTTCTTCTTCTCGCCATCGCTGTTAGTAAACAATGTCTATCCGACACGCCTGAAGACAATAGCCCGCCCACTCTCCTATAAGCCGCTTCGTCTCTTGTTTAACTAATTCCCTCTTCTTCCCTCACCCTTCTTCTCCCCGTCTTGTCCTTCTATCGCTTCTTTGCCCTTGTCGGGGTATTTATTAAGATTCGCTTTTAGGAGGCCGATCGTTAGTCACAGGTGGTAGTTACTCAGTCTGGAGGTCATATATCGAATGGGTAATCGTTTATCAATGTTATTAAGTTGTCGGTGGCTTTGTACACCGCGATATATAATTCTGGGGTGTTGCATTGCGGGGGTGGGGAGGGGGTGGGGTTCAACCCCAAACCCTTCACCCCACCCAACCCTAACCTCTCACTACCGCTGTCTCCCAACCTCCTTTTCTCCTCCCTGTCTCCCTCCTCTCTCTCCACTCTCTCTCTCTCTCTCTCTCTCTCTCTCCCAGCTTCTTAACTCCATCTATTATTTTAATTGCAAGAATCGCCATTTAATAAAGATTTGGTCATCCGCGATTCCTCTTCTCTTTTTTTTATGCACGCGCGCGCGCGCATCGGTGTAACCCTCATTAGCTTGGGATTGAAATTAATAAGCTCCCCGTGATGTTGATTAGAATTTTACTCATGGCGTCGAATTATCCCCATTGTATATGAATCGCTCTCGTAAAAGATCTTTTTTTTTTTTAAAAGAATGCCTCTCCTACCTAAAAACAACCCCTACACCCCCTACTACCCATAACCCCCTAAAAAAACACGATGGCGGTGGGGGGGTGGAAATAAAAAAAATGAAACAGTCCTTTCCTGCAATGAGTACATTTCTATTATGTTAATATTGAAATTTGGGAGTGACAATAAAAGGATATGATTTCCATTAAATTCGTAATCAGCATAAATACTCTCATTAGGTTTCTGTTAATTAGTGGAGGATAAATAGAAAATGCAATATACATTAAACACTCTTTACCTCAAATTATCTATCATTAATATCAATTTATCCCGAAGAACAGCAGCACGGTCGCTTTGATTAAAAACTGAAAATTAATTGCGCCCTGAGACCAGAGGCTAATTTGTGTCACCCAGCTCGCATTCCTGATATAATAACCCGGCTGAGTTATGGGCGACAATGAGACCGATTCATCTGCGTCCGCACCAGCTTTTAATTTTATGCTTAGATTATGTTTTCCCCTCTAACGCACTTTCCTCCTGTAGTATTGGGGGCGGGGGGAATGCCGCGCCCCCCCCCAACCCCAGGCCGTTATGGAAAAGCCCGATAAACAGAATATCATCACATCGGGTTAAAAGCTGCGATCATTACCTGAGTATCTCTTTACATGCTGTCTGTGTTTGGAGGTCGTGGTGGTGACGAGAATGCATTATAGATAGGCTGTATATATATATATATATACATATATATATATATATATATATATATATATATATATATATATATATATGCATATATATATATATATATATATATATATATATATATATATATATATATATATATATATATATATATATATATATATATATATATATATATATAATATATATATAATATATATATATATATATATATATATATATATATATATATATATATATATATATATATATATATATATATATATATATATATATATATATATATATATATATATATATATATATATATATATATATATATATATATATATATATATATATATATTACATGTGCACATGCAAGTGAGTGTAAATGTATGGAGCTGTTCATCAGCTCAGTGGTCCTGTTAAACCATTTTAATAATAATAATACGAGTATTTGTATAGAGGTAAATGAAGAGCGTCAGGTGGAGAAGTCTGATTAGTAAAAAAGAAATCGAGAAATCTGGAAATAATTTAAGAATGTGCTAAAAGCTATGTAAAATCTTCGATTAGGCGAGACGTTAGTGTATTTTGGGTAAATTAAATTATATAGGCGAAGTTTAAAAAAAAAAAATTATTAGATTGCATTAGCTTAATGAGAGTAAGCAAGGAATAAGCAGTCATGTGTGTAGAGAACTCAGAGAGAGAGAGAGAGAGAGAGAGAGAGAGAGAGAGAGAGAGAGAATGAAGCGATGTACTTGATTATATTTACATATATATATATATACATGTCTATATTTAAATTATGTATATAATTATATATTATATATATATATATATATATATATATATATATATATATATATATATATATATATATATATATATATATATATATATATATATATATACCGTGGTATGCCCAAAGGAAAGGAATACAACAGCAGTGATGAAAATGTAAAGGGAAAAGAGTTACTGAATGAATTCATGTTTGTTATTTTGAAGAATAAGAGTAAACTGCATAAACCTTTAATTAGCTAAACTAGATATGAACATTCCATAACAAAATGTTATAAAGCTCAGTTGAAGAAGTAATACCTTCACTTGTAGTTTTGAAGTTTATTGATTTTATTTTTTGAAGTTTATTGATTTTATTTGAGTATTAACATCTCATCAGGGTGAACAAGTAAATCATATTGATCTTTAGATCACGAATTTTGTATTTTTATAGAATCTTTTTAATTCGTGAAGAATGAAGGGCTTATTCCGAAGGACAGAACTTGGCCTCTCCAAAACTCCGATTTCCCGATTACATTTTACCGTCGTCCAGTCCATTTCAAATTCGTAATATATATTAGGTCAAAGAAATTCGAATTAATGGCCGTCCTAGCAGAACCTGGGTGGATAATGAACCCCTAGACAACCGTTTATGCATTATTACGAAGTGCGTTATGATCCCCTTCGGAGGCCGCAAAATACCCATTACTCACGACCTCGGCGCAGCAACTCAAAAGCTTTCATTTCGCCAGAGCCGAGGCAACAAGATGCTATGCCATTAAAGCCTCTTAGGGTCATGTGTCAATTGCAATGCCGTGCTTCAATAGGCCCAGTGGACTCGTCAACAAAGTCCGGTCTTAGGGCGAACGATTTGAAAGTTCTAAAAGGGTCTTAATTCTCCTCCAGGGCATTGATATGGTGCGTTACAGTCCAATTTAGTGATTAGACACTCTGCTGGGGAACAATTCCTTTATATGAAATAAGACGCTTTCCTTTCTTCTTCCTCTTTTTCAGCTCCCATATAATACACGGCATCTGAATGATTGGATTTGATTCCGTCTTAATTTGGTACCAGGGATAACGAATATTTTTTTTATTATTAATGTTTCGTGGAGGATACAACAAATAGGTGAGTAACATTAAACAATCTCTCTCTCTCTTTCTCTCTCTCTCTCTCTCTCTCTCTCTCTCTCTCTCTCTCTCTCTTCTTTGTAGGCAGGGTAATGTGTTAAAGCGTAGCTTGAAGATAAGGAATTTTTTTGTGGATGATACGACAAATAGGTTTTTTTTTTCTTTTTTACTTCGTGGAGGATACAAGAAATAGGTGAATAAGATTAAACTCCTCTCTCTCTCTCTCTCTCTCTCTCTCTCTCTCTCTCTGTAGGTCTCTCTCTCTCTCTCTGGCCAGGTAGGATAATGAGTTAAAGCTTAGCTGAAGATAATGAATTTTGGGTTTTTTTTCGTGGATGATACGACAAATAGGTCAGTAAGATTAAACAATCTCTCTCTCTCTCTCTCTCTCTCTGTAGGTAGGGTAATGAGTTAAAGCTTAGCTTGAAGGTAACGAATTTCCTTAGTTTTTTTGTGGAGGGTTCAACAAATAGGTGAGAAAGATTAAAGTCTCTCTCTTCTCTCTCTCTCTCTCTCTCTCTCTCTCTCTCTCTCTCTCTCTCTCTCTCTTCGTAGGCATGAGTATAGCTTAGTTGGAGATAAGGAATTTTCTTCTTTTTGTGGATGATACGACAAATAGATGATGATGACAAATAGGTAAGATTAAACAATCTCTCTCTCTCTCTCTCTCTCTGTAGGTAAGGTAATGAACTAAAGCTTAGCTGAAGAAACCCCATGATTACCCCAGCTTCAGGAAGGATGGCAGTAGCAGCTTTGACGGTAACGATGCAAACAGGCAATGATTACCCTAATGTTCGTTGTGATGCCTCAGAGGTAATTGGACCTCTCATTAGCTGTACATAGAATATTAAGATTACATGACAGGCCTCCTTATCTATGTCCCGTCGACCTCTTTGAAGTGATAAGCGAGGGGTACAATCGAAAGCCAGCCATGTGAAACTGAACTCTGGGGGGTCCAGATTCGGTACCATCTTTGATAATAGCGTTTCTGATGGAGAGAGAGCGAATGGGCCTCGTCTTATTTATTAAGGGGTCTGGTGAAAAGGGGGGCGGTGGGTTGGGTAGGGGTAGGAGGGGTTGATGATGTCACTGTTTGGTGGTAGTGGTGTTGGGGGTAGGGGGGGGATGGTGTTGTGTTGTCTTTAGGGTAAGAAAGTTGATGACGCGAAAGGCAAGCGGCGACGGAGTCGGCTGCTTTGTTGGGTCTGCGCAGGGTACGAAAGTGTAGACTTAATTATGGGTACTATTTGCGACTTCACTGACAGCCCCGCGCCCGGGACCTGTTTACCCTCGTGTGTAAAAGCCCCCGAATGGCTTTCGAATTCGAGATGTGTAAAGGCCCAGACCAGGCCAGGCCCAGGCCAGGCAGGGCAGGGCAGGGCAGGAGGAGTTTTAACCCTATCATTTGATTCTTTGCTTTTCGTCAGCCGGAAATGAAGATGGTGACACTGGCTCCATGGCATTATTACATTACGTTAATTAAGGTAGAAGTTGAATGAAATCTTCAGAATGAAGTGTTGTTTTCGTGACTGCCCGAGTTGTAAGAATGTTTGACATTTGAAGGCACCCGTTTTTATTGAATGGATTTGCCATGCTAACTTGGAACGGCATGAAAACTTAAGCAAGTAATGAGCGCAGCGTCAGTTAGTTAGGAAATTTTAAGCAAGTAGTTAGCGCATACATGCATATATATATGTATATTTACTGTACATGTATATATGTATATATACACACATATTATATACATATATATACATATATATATATATATATATATATATATATATATATATTATAATTTTATATATATATATATATATATATATATATATTATTATATATATATATATGTATGTATATAATGCTTGTACACTTAATCTAAAAAAAATGCTCAATTTTTTAAACTCTGTCTAGCTTTTTCAATGACCCAATGAATTTTTTTCTTGCATTTTATCGTCACTCTCCATCCCATAAATACTCCATTCCTTGACTCAGATGCTACGACTGTTTCTCTAAGCCCTTTATAAAGCTTTCCCCGGGGCGGAGTTTTGCTTATGCCCCTCAAAAAAAAAAAAAAACTCACTCTTTTGGGATTTATGTCAGAACGATGACCAGAATCCTCGAACTCAAATTGTATTGGCTCTCCTCAGTTTGACTTCTATCTTGGAAAGTCATGAGTTGACCCTTGCGAGTCCAGAAGCACTTGACTGCATTATTATACTTCTGTCAAAATCTTTCTGGATTTTGCAGTTTTCATTTTTTTTCGGTTATTCCAGACAGATCTCGCACATTTTGAGGGAAACAGTTGTCTTATGATCCATCTTTGAAATGGAATTTAACACGTCTAGATTATAAAGCTTGAAGTGGTGAACGTAGGTATGTGGTTCGGAAATTAATACTTCTTTCCGTGCGCTGAATTTTCAAGCTTCCTAGATTATAATGCATACATTGAATCCGTGTAAGTATACTGTTGTAGCACAACGCGAGATATTTCCTGTTGTAAGTCGACAATTATTTCTTTGTTGGCGTTGAGTAATGTGGCCATTGATTACACTGCATTTTTAAAAACATATTCTTTTAAAGGCACATATAATAAAATTCAAGGGCCACTGAATCTTTTGGTAAATACATTGTGCGCCTTTCTTTGCGGTCAATATTAGCAAAGGTGGTCAACTAAAGTATGTGGAAAAGCCTCTTCAAGTAGATAATGATTTCTCCGTAGAGGAAATTTTGATACTGAAAAATCAAGTCATGATGATGACTACCAGTTTCAATGATACGTTGGGTGGGAGGATGTCTGGGCAAGGCCTGGACCTGTCGGTAAGAGAGAGAGAGAGAGAGAGAGAGAGAGAGAGAGAGGAGGGGAAGGGGAGGGAGGATAATTGAGGTGTAATTTCTTTGCGTCTTGCAGACTACACACGGCTAGAATGGGTTTGGAGGAATATGAGCCGATTACTGCCAGTTGCTTCCTTGAACAACTGGTGGTCAATGCACGTACGAATGTTTGTTTTGACGCTTCTTCTTCTTGGATCAAAGCTCAAAGTCTTAGTGGCGGTTCGCATCTGCTTTCGAGGACCGTTCGAGGTGACTCGAAGTCGAACCGGTCGGTTTCGAACGGAGAAAGTGTTGGTCTCGTAAATCGAGGGCTGCGGTCCTCTATCCCATGATTTGGTGGATTTGAATTTTCGGGGAGGGAGACAGCGTTTCTCTCGCTTTAAATACTTTAACTGATTCTTTCTTCGTCTTCTTCTTCAATTTTTAGTCATTTAAGCATCATACCAGTGTTTTGTGCATTATGTTTTATGAAAGGAGTGTCTTTATATATAAACGTTTGGATTGTTATCCGACCATTGTCTTGCCTTCGGGGCGGGAAGCTGTTACAGTCCAGTAGGAGAATTAGAATTCTTTAAGAGCCGTGATGGGAAATTAGTTCCACGAGATATTACATACATCAGGCTAGTGGTCGACTTTTCTGTGTTTTGTATTTTTATATTTTCATAAACATATGCAATTTCACCGGAAATTGAAAAACAGACATTCAATAAGATTTGGAAGACAGCTCACATCTTATTTTTTAAACAGTAGCTGCCCAGAAAGTGTGGAAACGACCAGAGATAAATAGATAAATAAATAAATGAATGGCAAAGTAATATTCCCGATTGCCGAATTCATAACAGCGCCATGTTACTCTATGAGCTGATGCAGCCCACAAACACCTTTGTCATTAAAATTATGCAGGATAATCTTTACTAATAATACCTCAAATATCAATAGTAGTAGCAATAGCAGCAGTTATAATAGTATTAAGTGATTACAGATTCTATGATTCGGTTAATGGATGCCTCTTTCGGCTTGTGAGGTCTGTATTTTTTTTTTTTTATAAAGAGGCTAAAATCTTCAAGAAGGAAAAGGAGCATTCATGTAAGCCTGTCGGCTCAGACGTTGTTATAGAAAGATGGTAAAAACATTGAGGGTTTCAGTTGGTTTTGGTATTTAGAAAATTACAGTTCTAGAACCCATCCCCAAGCAAAAATGTCCCCGTAGGGGGTAGTGCCGTCAGTGCACCCCACGTGGTGCACTTTAGCATTACTTAAGGTTCTTTGCAGCGTGCCTTCGGCCCCTAGCTGCAAACACCTTTCATTCCCTTTACTGTGCCTCCTTTCATATTCTCTTTCTTCCAGCTTACTGTCCAGCCTCTCCTCATGGTACAGCTGCGAGGTTTTCCTCCTGTCACACCTTTTGACCCCGTTTACTGTCAATTTCCGTTTCAGCGCTGAATGACCTCATAGGTCCCAGTGCTTGGCTTTGGCCTGAGGTCTATATTCAATTCACAGTTCAAACAAAGCTGTCAAATTTTGGTATTATAATTTAATATGGTAGGCTTAGACAGCTGCCGAGTCCATTGTAGTATACTGATCATATTGTTGGAAATATCTAAAATCTCAATACGGGTACTTGCTCAGAAAATTACTTCACGAGCATAAATTTATATTTATTCATGAGTCGAAAATTCTCGCCTGGTAAAAAGGTAAAGAGATCAGTGGAGGGTCATCCTAATATTACCATGACAGAACCCAGTTATTATAATTTGCAAAATAGGTAATTTTCCATACTCCCAACTACTCCCTATCCCTGCCTTTTATTAATCTTCTTAGGATTTTTTTTTATTCATTCACGTTGTGCGTTTTCGTCATTTGCTGTTTTTTTCCATGACCGTTGTTTATTTTAAGAAAAAGATTGAAGGAGAATCTCATTACGTTGATAATATATATTAAGTGTGTGTGTGTGTGTTTATGTGTGTATGAGAGAGAGAGAGAGAGAGAGAGAGAGAGAGAGAGAGAGAGAAGGTGCTGGGATTGCAGAATTTGTGTGTCCTTTCCTTCGGTTCATTGCCCACCTGGGGAAAAGGGAAGAAGACCATCCTTATTACTCAACCCTAGTGGGTCCTTTACCTTCACAACGGCCGTGTGTGCGTACACCTGTGTATGCGTGAGTACACCTTAACATATGCAAACACATTCGTGTATGAATGGCCTTGCATATGAGTTAAAAAAATAAATCTTACACAGTGCTGAAGAAGTATGAAGATGCAAATTAAGAGAGATTTTGACAAGTGATTCTGTATTTTATCATTAAAATATAGCCTTATATTGAAGGTAACCTTTGACCTTCCATGAAGATCCATTCCTTCCATATTAAAAGGTAACCTTTGACCTTCCATACAAATCCATTCCTTCCATATTAAAATCCATCCTTTGACCTTTCATACAAATCCATTCCTTCCATATCTAAAGTCCTCATTCCTACTGCTATACGTCCTCCCCCTCCTCCCCCCCGCCCACAATCCTCCACCCGCGATTCCCCCACCCACCCACAAAAAAAAACGAAGAAAAACAAAAGAAACAAGGTCATCCGGTATGAGAGAGAGAGAGAGAGAGAGAGAAAGAGAGAGAGAGAGA
>NC_089757.1:32625764-32658264 GCF_040412425.1 Macrobrachium rosenbergii | reverse complement strand
CATTTTAACATTTTCTATTGATCGGTATTACTGGGAGGCGCAAAATAGCCTAGCATTAACGAGGATCTATAGACCGATTCATTGGAGGTTAGTTAGTTAAATGTTAATGTCAAAGAATAATATCGCTGTTCAAATGTCAATAAAATCGAGGCCCATATGAATATATTTCATATGTTTTTCTTTGATATTATTATTATTATTATTATTGTTACTATTATTATTATTATTATTATTATTATTATTATTATTATTATTATTACTACATATGTGTATGGATTATTTTATAAAATTGCAAAGACATCGTTAGTTTGCCTAGTTAGATTTTTCAGGAAGGAAGGGGCGTTTATAAACAGAGGAGTGGAAAAACAGGGCATTAAGAAATTAGAGGTATAATTAAATACCACTACGTATTAATTATATATATACTATATATATATGTATATATATACAGTATATATATATATATATATATATATATATATATATATATATATATATATATATATATATATATATATATATATATATAAGATTAACGAAACTAATAACTTAACGGTAGGCACAGGGCACAACAATTCGATGTGACGTTAAGGCAATTTTTAAATTTATTATAAAAGTACCAGCACTCCTTAAAACTCCATAAAACTCCATTATCAGGAAATTTCTGACGAAGGTATTAAGTGAAAAAAGAGAGAGAGAGAGAGAGAGAGAGAGAGAGAGAGAGAGAGAGAGAGAGACTTAGGTCCCCAAAAACCGGTGCCTGAAGGAACAAACACATGCCCTCTTTTTAAAACAAACGGGAACAAACGGTTCCCGATTGTTAGTTTGAGTCGGGGTGATGCAGAGCTCTCCGTAGCTTCCCTGTCAATATTGATACATGAATGTTTGTTGGTTTGCCTAAAGCTCTACTATATGTATACCCCCACCTCAGGTTACCTTCTGGAGGAACTTTAAATCTTACATATGTCGGTTTTCTCTCCCCCTCTCTCTCTATCTCTCCTATATATATATATATATATATATATATATATATATATACATATACATACATACATACATACATACATACATACATGCATACATACATACATACATACATACATACATACATACATCATACATACATACATATATATAAAGTTACGTATGTGTAGGTGAGACTCACTTTCATTTTCATAAAATGCGTGAGGTTTCATGTGCATGTTTGTTCTTTAGAGAAAAGCCACACAAAGCCCAGTGTACACACCAGTAAATACGCCGTGTTTATGCCCAGAATTTGCGCTGAAGTCCTAATGCCTTTCCATGCCAGGGTTTACAAGACATTTCTATCAAAACTTAACGCCAACAAATTATAAACTTATCGCATATTTCCATACGGCGTTATAGATGGTAATGGCGTCTGGCGGTACAACGGAAAGGACTTAGAGGAGGAGTTTTGGTATCAGAACCTCTTACTACCCCTGCTCCCACTCCTCCTCCCTCCCTCCCTCTCACTCCCCCTCCTCCTACTCCTAATATTTCCAGCACGAGGAAGGAGGTTGGGGGGTGAGAGGTAAGGGAGGAGGAGGAGGAGGAGGAGGAGGAGGAGGAGAAGGAGGAAGGAAGGAGGTAGGACATCCATGCGGAGATGGATAGGGCTAGGTGGTAGGGGTATATAGATATATAGGAGGGATAGGGTATGGGTTAGGGGGTGGGTGGAGGGGGGAGGGGAAGGGGGAGTCATAGTCGAATGAGGAAACATTACTTCACCTCGTCTGAATCGAGCACAAAAGGAGGTTGTTGGGTCTTTGGGAAATGCAACCAACCTGGCCATTATGGCCCTTATCTTAAATATTCCCAACGGCTGGAATCCCCGTTTTATCCACCGGAAGAAACGACACACGACGACGACGACGGAGACGACGAAGAAGGCGAAGACAGCGACGACGAAAGGGAAGGACTCTCCCTTTCCTACTTCCTTCTCTCTTCGAAGGCACTCTTGGGTTCGTCCGAGGCGAGGGAAACAAAGCCCACTGGGTTGAAGTTGCAGGAATACTGTGTTTGTCTATGTTTGTGTTCGTCAAAGCCCCTTGGTTGAAATTGCAGGAATAGTGTGTTTGTATATGTTTGTATGTGTCAAAGCTCCAGGGTTGAAATTGTAGGAATAGTCTGTTTCTGTTTGTTTGTGTGTCAAGGCCCCTGGGTTGAAGTTGCAGGAATTTTGTGTATGTGTGTGTTTGTATATCTTTATGTTTGTCAAAGCCCATGGGTTGAAGTTGCAGGAGTACTGCGTTTGTGTGTGTTCGTGAATGTCAAAGCTCCTGGGTTGAAATTGCAGGAATAGTGTGCTTGTGTATGTTTGTGTGTATCGAAGCCCCTGGCTTGAAATTTCAAGAATAGTGTGTTGTGTGTGTTTGTGTATGTGTGTGTCAAAGCCCCTGGGTTGAATTCAGGAAAAGTGTATTTGTTTGTGTGTGTGTCAAAGCCTCTGAGTTGAAATTGCAGGAGTAGTGTGTTTGTGTGTCAGAGCCCCTGAGTTGAAATTGCAGGAATAGCGTGTTTGTGCGTGATTGTATGTGTCAAAGCCCATGCGTTGAAATTGCAGGAATAGTTTGTGCGTGATTGTGTGTGTCAAAGCCCCTGGGTTGAATTGCAGTAATGGTGTGTTTTTGTTCGTTTGTGTACGTGTGTGTGTGTGTGTGTGTGTGTGTGTGTGTATGTCAAAGCCCCTGGGTTGAAACTGCAAGAATAGTGTGTTTCTGTTTGTGTGTTTTTAAGAAATGAGAAGGAATAAAAAACAAATAGAGGATTTTAAATTCCCAGTTGTAAAAATTTGAAAAATAACAAAGAAGATTAAGGACATTAAATGGTGGGCAGAAGGAAATGATTAGATTACGTAATTCTTGTATTCACAGCTTTCAAACAGTTCTTAGTTGAAGCTAAGCCTATAAAAAAAAAAAGATAAGGGGGTTATGGCATACAGCCAAGTATTTCCCGATGTACTGTATACAAAATCGTAATGATATTACAAAAGACAAAAAGATTGACAATGTGTACTTTATATATATATATATACTATATATATATATATATATATATATATATATATATATATATATATATATATATATATATATATATATATATATATACATATATATATATGTGTGTGTAAAGGCTGGAAAATTACACTGTGTATACGTGTTCTCGATTTCACGTTTTTGTCGAATGTGATGTCCGAATGAATTGTGCAAAGTATTTTTCAGGGATAATTTACACTCCAGTAAAGACTTTCAACGAAAGACTGCTACATTCGAACTCTATTATTTTCATTTATATATTGTATATATATATATTATATATATATATATATATATATATATATATATATATATATATATATATATATATATATATATATATATATATATATATATATATATATATTATTACTCTTTCACTCATACGCGTTTTGCCAGCAGAGGTGAATATGAGTATTTACTATAGAAATGTCTGTATAAGTGAGAAAAATAGATTATAGAAAAACAGATTTGTATATATATATATATATATATATATATATATATATATATATATATATATATATATATATATATATATATATATATATATATATATATATATATATATATATATATATATATACAGATAGATAGATACTAGGATTGAAAAAGCTAGACTGTAGGTATGATTACAAGTTGTTTTATAATTATTATTAGTGTTGTTGTTGTTGTAACTGTTATGGAATATGATCATTGCAGACCTGAAATGTGACCAAGTAATTTTGTCAATGTTCAGTGTAGTAGACTTCGCCAGCCTTGAATGTGGAACCATACTCCGCCTCACCCAGCTCTCTCTCAGTCTGTTCCCAGACTTACAAGAAGGAAAAGCAAAAGTCTAAACGGTTTTATCGGAGCATCGATCCCTCCCGCAGCCGTAAGGAAGGAGGAAGGAATATGCTGTGTTAGTTAGAACTCACCCGCGATGCTCAGCCAAGGAAAAGGAGAGAGACAGACCCAGGACCGTCTTCAGGTTCTTGTGCTTGTAATTATTGTCGTAGAAAAGCTGGAGTTTGGTTTGCAGGGGGGATGGGGGGAAAAAGGGAAGGAGGGGAGGAGTAGATTTTGGTGTATCTTTTTGCCTGATTCTATTTTGGGGCTACTGAACTTGTCGTGGCGTTCCCAAACACACAGTTCTATGGGTACTGAAGTCTTCCCCAGGAGGTGAGGCTCGTGCAATGATCCTTTTCCCTTCTTACCATAATGGTCACTCTCTCTCTCTCTCTCTCTCTCTCTCTCTCTCTCTCTCTCTCTCTCTCTCTTCACTAGTCAAATTATCTTTAAAAAGAGAGAGAGAGAAGCGACCTTCTCCGTTACATCGGGCGGGAATGTTGGAGATGAGCAAATGCTGTAACGGGCCTGTGTTATTTCTCCTTGTTCGTGAAACTGTAAAAGACAGGTGGGAGTGGATGAGTAATGCCTATGTAAATCAGCCAAGTCTTTTGTTTTCTTTTTATTATCTTTATTTAAAAAGACGAGCTGCTCCAACATGGCGAACTAGCAGAAAGGTTCTTTTATTCTTATTCCCTCTCTCTCTCTCTCTTTATCTTCCTCCTGCTCTCTCACACCGCCTTGCGTGTGTTTGCGTGGGTCCATGTAGAGTCTGGGGTACACACTTCAGCTTTAAGGTTTAGGCAGCCAGATATAACCTGCCGTCCTAACTAACACCGGACGTCTGGGGTGCCTTAGCATGGTGAACACATTATTTGCAATAAATGACGCATAATTAACGCCGTATTCCTTCACACCTAATTCCATGATTAATATATGGTGTGTAAGCATGTACATTTACACAAAGGTATTAATATGCACCTAAAAAGAACAGATTGAACAGCCAGAGCCATCTATATTAAGGAATTCAAAACGGTTTTATCAATGGTTATTCTCAATCAGCAGCAAAACCTGACGCTATCGTCTCATTGACACGTCTGATATTATCAGTATGAAATGGAGCACATTTCAGAGGCACGTATGTGCGCATTAAAGGTTGTTAGACGCACCATATGAAATATTTACAACCGCGTTCTGGCTGAATTATCACTTTCTCTCAGCACTTCGTTCAACATTCCTACAGTCATTTTACCACTGGCAACTCCCTTTTTGCCTCTTCCACCCCTCCCACCCACCCCTTTACACCCTCAATATTTGACTTCGATTCTATTGTTGCTGTCTTTTTTTTTTCCTTTCTTTTCCTCTCCTTTCTTCCTTCCGCCCTTCCTCCCTCCCTTTCTTTCGTCTGCGTGAGTGTATGCCTGTATTTATTATCTCTAGGCGATCTTAGATCGTCAGATCGTAGCCTTCTGGATACGTAACGGAACACAGATGCTGCTCAGAACCTGAGAAATGCTGGAAAGCCCCTCCTGCCAGAGTAGCATCCTCCAAATAAAGAAGAAGAAGAAAAAAAAGAGACGAAATTTCATAATGACGCATCGTACGTGAAGGCTTTCGTACCCATTCATTCCGAGTGACCGTTAGAGGCATCATCCCACGTCGCCGGAAAAAGTAGCTCGGGTCTCGTTCGCAATAATGATTTTGTAGTTTTCTTGAGTATCCCCCTTCTTGTAAAGCCCTCGGTTGCTTGGCGCTGCTGTTACGCAAGAAGAACTTCTCGTACAACGGTACCTCACCATTTGAATCCCCCCTCCTCCCCTCCCCTTCTCGCCACCCCTCCCCTCCCCCTCCTCCTCCTCCCTGCTTGCATGCATACATGCCAAGGGTTGCTAGAACTGGCGGACGGGGTTTTCGCCCGTTTACAGCCATTCCAGCTATTTTCGTGCTTTTGGCGATCAAAAAGCAGATGGGCGAATCAGGCTGCCGCGCGTAAAATGTTATTAGCTATATTGATCGCTGATCGTTTGCTTTATCTGTTTTAAGTTTATTAATGAGGGTCGTTCGATTCAATGGGGCGATTCCTCACGCCCGTGATTCACGACTTTCAATTTTAATGTATCAGATGGCGCTAATGATCGTATTTCTTTTTTTTTTTTTTTTCATACGACGCGACACATCATATAAACTACGGGCGTGAAAACTTCACCCAGACACACACACACACACACACACACACACACACACACACACACGTACGAAAATATTGGATGCAAAACATGATCTCACACCTCTGCTGCTGATGCTGCCTGCTGGTGGTGATGGATAGGGAGCGTTTTCTTTGAAGGGCGCGACCCATCACCGTCACAAATTCGCCAGAAACAAATGGAAATTTTTCAAGCGAAACGACCCTAGGCCGAACCAGTGCACAGGCAACAACTTAATAAAATGAATGGCTGCCGGAGCAATGATATTTACAACGCCCAGTATAACCCACCTCTCGTATAATATCTCTCTTCTATTAGGAGGACAGTTTATCGCGTTGTAAATAATTCCATTATTAAATAATATTTGGAAATAGGCGACGGCATAAAATTCGAGGGGTGGATGGCTTTTCATCACAGCTTGTTAATTGACATGCTTCTTCTTCTTCTTCTTCTTCTCCCTGTTAATTAAGTTGACCGCTGACACTTGAGGGCTGAGGAAGGGTTAATTATGCAAACGGTAATTTGGTCCTTATCGTGTCAATGAGAAAAATAACGCCGAGTTTCGTGTCGTCGAGGACATCCAACATTATTAACGTTATATTAGCCCTTATTGAGACGTAGCACGACACGATGAGGTGAGATTGGGTCACTTGCGGTTAATTCACGGAAATATCAAGAAACTGAAATCATATTATCGAGAACAAGTAACCTTTTAAGGCAAAGGTCTTGTTTGTCGCGTTACGGTAAAGCATCTTCTGCATTAGCTATGCGTCTTAGATTTTCATACATGTTTTTTTTTATTAGCTTACACTTTGCACGCGCTCTTATATGTACATGGGGGTGTGTTTTTGTATTTAAAACCAGTCTTTTTTTTTTTTTTTTGCCGTCCGATGACTGTAAAACCAGTGGCCATGGTGATTACAGGGCGTTTGGTAATAGTTTTCTTCCTTTCATTAAGTGATAAGGCTTTCTCGGAGACTGTTGTAATCCTTTATTGTACTTACAACTGTTGTTACATATAAAACCAAATAGCTTTGATGCTTGCTGCACATGCTTTTGTAAATAGCAAAACATACTCAAGACATTTGTTAAATCTTTTGTACTGAAAATTAACTTATGATAAAAAAAATATATTGAATTATATTCTAAAAAATTTTTTCATGATGAGACGTAGCTTGAACATTGGCTGAAGTCAACTCCTTTCCTCTCCCCCTCACCAGTCACCCCCTTCCCCCCTCCTCCACCCCCGAACCCCAACCACTGGGGAATACATTGGATGACCTTTAAAGCCTCCCCTCCCTCACCCCGGCCCCTAAGCCAACATGTGAAAGGTACAGAGGGCACTTCCTTTCCACAAATGGGCAAATGATTTTGCTAGCCTTATGTGAACTCCCTGTAAACGTAGTCGAGGCAGAGAGTAAACTGACTAGGCAGTTGGTGAAGACGATCAGATCGCTGGAAACAGCTCAAAATAATGATGCTTGAGGAATGAAACAGCCATATGCTAGTGACTCAGAAGCGTAGGGAAAGTGGACATAGGCCAGGTGGTATAAAAATAAAAAAAGGTATCGTTGGTAAAAAGATGATCTGTGTTCTGAGATGAGCGGGTCATGTGGAGAGATTGGGAGAGGAGAGGTTGGTGACAAGTGTATAATCCCGAATTATAAGGAGGAAGGAAGAGAGCTAAAACCTGGAAAGTGTTGCACAGGTGGACTGGAAATTGTATTAGAAAGAAAGAGCCTTCAACTATCATATCCAGGGAGCACGAGAGTGCTTGCAAGATTAAGGTAAACGGTACACTGTGTCGGAGGTTAGGGTGTAGTACACACGTACCCTCTGTGTAGGTGGGTTACAGTTAATATTTGGGGGTATATACTCGTAGGTGAAGAACATCCTGATTCAGTAGTTAAATTATGGATGGGGAAGCTGCTTATTTCTATATATATATATATATATATATATATATATATATATATATTATTATACATGATTATGCATGATGGTAATGCATACTACTTTCTTTTCTTCCCTGCAGACATAATGATATCAAGTGTGAATTGGTCTTGTGTTAGGAGAGGAGAGAGAGAGAGAGAGAGAGAGAGAGAGAGAGAGAGAGAGAGAGAGAGAGAGAAGCCGCCCTTTCATTGACGTAGAAGAAAGTAGATAAGATTTAGTTCCCTAAGCACTCGCCTGATAGCAGGGGTCCTCCGATTTTTGAGTGCTCAGATGGAAAAAAGTATATATTTATATTAGATTGGTCATATAAGAGAACACAAGTTTATTTACGATTGAGAAGAGAGAGAGAGAGAGAGAGAGAGAGAGAGAGAACATGCTATATTTTGATTTGAGAAAAACATGGGCATATTTAAGGACTGGAGAAGAGAGAGAGAGAGATGTGGACTTGTTTTAGGAGCAAGATTATCTGGAAAGTAGCATCATCATCATCATTATCACCATCATCATCACCACTAGCCGGAGCTACAGTAATGAGAGGGAGAAAAAGAGAGAATGTGGACTTACTGCAGGAGCGAGATTATCCCAGAAATACCATATCATCATCATAGTTATCATCATCATAAGCAGGACGCCCCCCAAAAATAATGATAATAATGAAACATGACCGGTGACTCCTCAAGCAGACTGAAAGAGAGAGAGAGAGAGAGAGAGAGAGAGAGAGGAGAGAGGTATGTGATACAATGATTGTAGGAGCGAGATTATCCGAGAAATACCATATCATCATCATCATCATCGTTCTAATGATGATAATGAAAAAAGAAATGACTTATGACTCCCTTAGATCAAAGTCGTCTTCACGTCATATCATAAATTCAGAGCTACAAAGATTTTTTAATCCTTTTTTTTTTCAGTCTTCCTAACGTTGAATGTTATTTGTGGGGCCGTTGGTGAAGTTCATAATGAAGAGAGATATATATGTCGCATTTGACCGTTTCATGTTCACGCACATTACGTATTAATATCGTGTGCACACGCATTCCCTCGTACTATTCCTGAGCAGGTGTAGAGCGGTAACACCTAAAGCAAAGGAGGGTGGGGGCGGTGGGGAAATGCTGAGGTGCTTGGTCATTTTTTTTTTTAATCTAATTTCCTTAGTTTTAGGTAGCGTATGATTATCTGCTGAATAAGTGGTAGCAGACACTGTTTTTTAAAAAATGTGGTTCTTAAAAATATTATTATTATTATTATTATTATTATTATTATTATTATTATTATTATTATTATTATTATTATTATTATTATTACCTACTTGACTTATCGAAGGTATTTAGATTATTTAAAAGTTGAATATGTAGTTCATCATACCTGTTGTAAAAAGGTGTTTATTATTATTATTATTATTATTATTATTATTATTATTATTATTATTATTATTATTATTATTATTATTTAATTTCTGAGTTTTCGTGAAGGTATCATTATGGATTATTCAAGTTGAATAAGTGGTAATTATTATGCCTTTTAAAAAATGCGACTTTAGAATTATAATTATTATTATTATTATATTGTTACTATTATTATTATTATTATTATTATTATTATTATTATTATTATTATTATTATTGCTGTTGTTGTTTGCATTGTAGTGTCTTGTTTGTTGTCGTTGTTGATGCAATGAGAAGATCGTTATACGCTGTTATATCAAAAGAACTGATCCCTTAATATATTCACTGTCAAAGGTGAATATAATTCAATATTTTTAGATAAAACATATACCGATAATGTCTTCACATTTTTTTGAAAATTAAATTGTTGTAATTAGAAAACTGAATTTCTTTTATTCTGGTATGTTACGTTTTTACGATTTTGCAATTCAGTTTTTTTTTTAATAAGAACAAATAAGCCTGAGAGAGACATGGATCAAACGACCCTAGAATTAGAGAAACGATTTTATGACTGTAATTTCTCTTGGCTCAAAAATAACAAACCCCCCCAAAAATTGTGAAATTCATACATTTTGTAATTTCTCTTGGCTCAAAAGTTAAAAAAAAAAAATTCTGAGATTCATAAACTTTTTCATTTCTCTTAGCTCAAAAATAAAAAACGCAAACAAATTGTGAAATCCATAAATTTGAAATTTTCTTGGCTCAAAAATAAAAATCTAAAAAAAAACTGTGAAATCCATAAAATTTGTAATTTCTCTTGGCCCGAAAATAAAAAAAGGTAATCGTGAAATCTATACATTTTGTAATTTCTCTTGGCTCAGAAATAAAAAAAAAAAAATTAAAATTTTGAAATCCATAAATTGTTCACCCTCTGAACTTTTGAATCCAATCAAGCGGAAATTCGTAGGCTGTTTGTAATGGAGTGGTTGGCTAAGTGAGTGAGAATTTTAAGGAAACCAGCTGATAACAGATCGGTATTTACCACCTTATATTTAAATGAAATCAACATATATGACCGTGGAAAGGAGAGAGAGAGAGAGAGAGAGAGAGAGAGAGAGAGAGAGAGAGAGAGAGAGAGAGAGAAGCCACATGATATCGAGTCATTCGTTACCACTTTATGATTAGGTGAAATCAACAAATATGACTGTTCATGAAAGATGACTATGAAAAGGAAAGAGAGAGTAGAGGAGAGAGAGGAGAGAGAGAGAGCCTGTGAAGGAAGCTCTGACGGCTGAGCGGCCTGGGTGGAAGTAGAGACAGAGAACGAGTTATGGTAGAGAGGAGAGAGAGAGAGAGAGAGAGAGAGAGAGGAGAGAGAGAGAGATGGGTGTGGGTTAAAAAATGGTCAGAGAACAATTTCTCTCTCAATTCCTCTTAATCTCCGTTTTATTATTTCTTCTTCTTCTTCTTGCAATAAACTCTTTTGAAATATTGCCCGAGGACTTGAATGAAACCCGGTCGTTAAATTTATTGGATATTTTTTTTCGTGTGTGTAAATAGAACGTTGTAGATCCTGCGCGCCCGATTATCTGGTATTAAATGCAAAACGCCGTTCTTGCGTTTTACCTCGCTCTCTACTTTGCATATATAATGGAAACTTTTTACTTAAAAGTTCATTGTATTTGATATATCAGAGAGGACGTTTTTTTAGGTGGTTTCTCCTGCTTTTTGATAAGAAAGTTTAAGTAAAGTAAGGTATGTATAGTATGTTATATATATAAATATATACATATACATGTGTATATATATGTATATATATATACACACATTACGCATTATAAGATACACAAACGTAGATTCCATGCTATGAGGCGTATGTCATAAGAACATTTGTCTGGTAATGTATTTTGAAACCAGGTCTCCGTATTTTCTATTTATATCCAATTCAACTCTGGAAAAGTTCACACTGTCTGATATAAATTGGAGACTTTCATGGATTAATTAATATACCTTAAAAAGAATAGCACTGACAAAGCAAGCGATGAAATTTCTTCACGTATACTTAGCAACGTCCCTCTCTTGTATGTATGCATGTATGCTCAAACTTAATGTATTGACGTAATTATAATGTGATTAAATATTAGCCTGATTACGTTATTATATTCTGTATGATTTTTACTTTTTGTTATGTATAGGTAAATTTAAGCGAGAGTTCATCTACAATCTAGGAGTTAGGGTATGAATGCGGTAGTGACCTCTGTCTTGTTATATATATACAGTATATATATATATATATATATATATATATATATATATATATATATATATATATATATATATATATATACATACACACACACACATATCTATCTTTCTATCTATCTATCTACAGTATATCGATGTCTGTCTATATACATATATACATATATGTATATATATATAGATATATACATATAATATATATATATTTATACATAATATATATATATATTTTTATATATGTACACATAAATATATATATATATTTTTATATATATATATATAGTATTTATATATGTATACAGTATATGCATATTATATATAATATATATATATATATATATATATATATATATTTATTTATTTATATATATATATATATGTATATACTGTATATAGTAGATAGATATAGATACAGATAGTAGATAGGTAGAAAGATAGATAGGTAGAAAGAGAGATAAGCGTAAGTCAAGTTCTTAATAACACTTGTTTATTCCTCACGAGAAAAAAATAAAAGATATACACTCAATATTAAGCAACGCATACATGCTATACAAGGCGGCCTATGGAGAAATGTTGGTAGAGAGAGAGAGAGAGAGAGAGAGAGAGAGAGAGAGAGAGAGAGAGAGAGAGAGAGAGAGAGACTTGGGCCGGCTAGGGCAAGGCGGGGGGGTTGGGGGTGGGGAGAGGGAAAAGGTACTCGAAGAATGTGAGCAGCAACATACAGCATGTATGACCTTGCCCAAATAATTAGCGGTTTGGCCCATCATCATCTCACATGCCATTAGCGTTACAGCTATCTCGACGAAGCCACAGACACACGGTATACGAGAAATAGAGAGAGGGAGAGAGAGAGAGAGATAGGGGAAAGTCTATAAGTCTAGGCAATATGGGGTGTCATAGAGAGAAGTCTCCTATAAGTCTATAGGCAAGAGGTGGGTGTTCTTTTGATAATCTAGCTAGGGAATATCGTCAAGAGGACAGTCACCAACACCAACGCCAACATCGCCACCAACCACCACCACCACCAGCTGCCACAGCAGCAGCAGCAGCAGCAGCAGCAGCAGCAGTAGAACCAACGCCATCAGAAGGCGAGTCACGCATATACCACGGCCGATAATAAATTATCAGGCCTACCAACACATAAATCATGAGGATCGTGGGAGCTGACCAGTGTTGCCAACATTGGATGAGTGTAACCCCCAACCACGGCATTCTTGTATTTCACGAGGAAAAAAAAAAACTATCATTCACATTACTATATACGTCGTTTCCAAAGGCGGGTCAAGCTTATTGCATTATTATATCGCAGTTATTCTTTATCCGTGTGTTATTAGGGTTATATTGCCGCCGTAAGATAGTTCAGGGAATAAATAGTAGTTGTACTACTGCATTCAGTAACGAGAACTTTGTCGTAATTTTCGCCGCGACTACGCTGGGTGTTATTGCGTCTATACTTCACTGGCCGACTAAATCCCGCACATTATGGCGGCTATTATTAAGTTCTGCTGCTAGCAAAGCACAAGTTCGCATATCCTCGCAGTTTTCTTGCCTCTCTCTCCTCTCTCTCTCTCTCTCTCTCTCTCTCTCTGAGACTCCCCACACTTTTTTATACACTTATACAGAAGGCGCAAGTGGGGTGGGTTCTGAAATTCATTGGCGTTTTGACAACCTTAAACTATTTGTTGATAAACTCTTGGCGCAGCATCACCATTAGACGATATCTTCAAGTCCGTCACTTTGTCTCACGCGTATTTACAAAGAATATTTTCCCGTCTCCCCACCCCCACCCTACCCTTCCCCCTTCCTAAAATTACCGCTGAGCTTAAGTTATTTATTATCGATGATGTCTGATGTAAGGGTCTTTATACCTCCGCGGAAATTGGTCGAGTTTTTCTCTCGGGAACTGACGGTGAAGAGAATAAATTAACAAGACGAGAATTGAGAAATGGCATCTCGAAATGCGTAAATATACACAGTCCCTTGGAAACATACGCTAGAAACCAGTAGTCTCTCTTAGTGTTTACCGTGAATGGAGGACACGATGAGTTGTTGGTAGGGGGTTCGGGCTAAGCCTAATGCCATTATAAAGGGTTCTTGCCATCCGGCCTGTTCCATGTGGCTTGCATTTCTCCTACCACTATTCTTAGCGTTTAACGGAGTGGTTTTCCTTTTTGGTATAACTATATATGTATATATACATATATATATGTATATATACATACATATATATATATATATATATATATATATATATATATATATATATATATATATATTATATACATTAATGTATGTATATATATATATATATATACACACACATTATATATATATATATATATATATATATATATATATATATATATATATGTGTGTGTGTGTGTGTGTGTGTGTGTGTGTGTGTGTGTGTGTGTGTGTGTGTGTGTGTGTGTATACCTAGAATCCAAACTGTATATTGTACAGATCAGTACAAACTAAATGCCATATTTGTATAATAAATGAGACTTTTTAAAAATATATTAATTATTATTATTATTGTATTATAAACTAGAGAACGTAGTGGATGTTTGTGTTTAGTTACTTCTACATTCTCCAATTTGGTAAACCAGTTCACGACTGCGATCTGCGGAGAACATTATTTTTCTAATATTTAATATACAAATGATTACGCAATTAGTCGATTAAAGGCCCCCAAAAAATAAAATTTGTGGAAGGGAACAGTGTATTAAGTTACGGCAAACAACGATATGCGGAATACACACCATTTTAGCTGGTGGGACAAATTTGTATCAGGCGTTTTTTTGTGATTCTTCTGTTCCACTGTCGCTAGTGCTACTACTATGATAACTTCTACTAATATTATCACTACCACTACCGCTACTAATAATAACATTGCTAATAGTTATGTTAATAATACTTCTACTTACTCTTGATTTTATGAGCATTATATTAATTGAAAGATTCAAAGACATCTTTGGAGAGGCTGCTCTGCCCTTTGTAAATGTTCTGATGCGTTTAGACAACAAAACCAATTTGGAATCTATTCTTTTCTAATAATAATAATAATAATAATAATAATAATAATAATAATAATAATAATAATAATAATAATAAAAGCGATGGACTCTTAAGGATGCAACCCGGAACCCCACACTGTAAATACCAACCAGTCGAATAGGATGACTGAGGTAGAAAAAAAAAAAATAATAATAATAATAATAATAATAATAATAATAATAATAATAATAATAATAATAATAATTACTATTTTATTTCATTGACTGTTGTTGTTATTATTAGCTACCGTTTACAAATAAATAGTTGGTGAAAATTTCATTACACTGTTCAAAGAAAAGTCCAGGGTTTTGGACACTGGAAAATATTTGAAATTTAAACAGACAACAATAATAGATTTGTATGTCTATCGTTCGTCCTTCCTCCAAACCGAGAATCCTTTACAAATCATTTAGGAAGTCAAGACATGTGTTTGTCGTGAAGGAAGGGGAGTAATTATAGTTATTAAAGAAAACATTTAAGCTCAAATCGCGGTGTATGCAACCCGTCTCCAAACTTGCGCAAGGTTCAGTTTTTTTTTTTTTCTTTTGTAAATCTTGCGAGTCAGCAATAGTTATTTTACTTGTATTGTGCGTATTCTGACAATGGCTATTAGCTAAAAAGAGATTAAGTTTTATTTTAATCGTGCGAGTCAGCAATAGTTATTTTTCTTGTAATGTGCGCATTCTGACAATAGCTGATAGCTCAAGAAAATCAGTTTTTTTTTTAATCTTGCGAGTCAGCAGTAGTTTTTTCTTGTATTGTGAGCGTTCTGACGATGGCTAACAGGTAAAAAAATAAGTATTTTTTTTTTTTAATCTTGCGAGTCAGCAGTGGTTATTTTTCTTGCATTGTGCGCGTTCTGACAATGGCTAATAAAACATTCAGTTTTTTTTTTTTGTTAATCTTGCGGGTCAGCCATAGTTTTTTTCTTGTATTGCGCGCGTTCTAACAATGGCTAACAGCTAAAAAAAAAAAAAAATTGAAAATGGAAAAAAGTGTCTTTCATGGTAAAAGAATTAGAGGCAAAAGAGAGAATGGATAATATGTCCTTCTTCGATTTCATCTTTGCATTTCTCATTATCTTTCATTCTTTGTATTTTCCTTCTTCTTTCGTTCTTTCTTCCCCCTTCATAAACTCCTGAGCTTTTTCCTAAATGATATATATATATATTTTCCTAAATATATATATATATATATATATATATATATATATATATATATATATATATGTGTGTGTGTGTGTGTGTGTGTGTGTGTGTGTGTGTGTGTGTGTGTGTGTGTGTGTGTGTGTGTGTGTCTGTGTGTGTGTACGTAAGAATCGAACAGGGTAATGCCACTGAAAATAATAATTTTCAGCTGTTGATATACTGGTTATCGTGCCTTGCGGCTTACTGTATTCATAACAGAAGAATGTTTGCTTTGTTAACATGAAACTGAAGCAAATTTAAATGAGTATAGAAAATTCTAGGGAAAAATCATATGAAAATCGTAAGCGCCCATTACAAAAATTTTCCGATTCCTAAGTGATGAAAACCTTCACTCCTTGGTATAAAAATCTTCAATTTAATTGCAGTTAAATTATGAATATGAAGGAGATTTCATCAGACTGCATAGCATTTAATAATTGTGCCTATTAATCACAGCTCTCTACATAAAATTAAAACAATAAGAACAAAATCATTTTAAGAATTTTTCCCTTGGAGCTGAAAAAGTCTACGGGATTTCCCTATCATATTTCAGCAACGCTTCGCCACGAAGACTAGCTGTATATTTTGTCTGTTCGGCAACATAAATAAAGACATAAAAAGTAATTGGTAAGAGATGAATCACACAAAAAAATTAGCTCGTTTCTTCTCAACGATCTGTACATGGCCCGGTAGACTCTAGTTGATTAATCATAGCGCTCGATATTTTTTTTATATCGTGCTTCTTCCTTGATAATAAATATGACGTTTAGACCTTGGCGTTTTTGCCTACATGCCTCATGGTAGGCGGGATGTACATACAGCGTCGTATAGTAGGCTTGATTTAGAACACCGTCGTTGAATGTGTATCTTTTTCCTCTTATCAACGCCATTTGTTAATTTATTTCTTACCCTTATTTATTTTGTTAATTCATATCATTTGTTTATTTAATGTGTTTATTTTTTATCTTTATTTATTTTATGTTAAATTATTTTTTATCTTTATTTATTTTTTGTTAATTTATTTTTTATCTATTCATATGTTAATATATTTATAATGTATTTTTATCTAATTATTTAATAATATGTTAATTTGTTTTTATCTCTTTACTTATTAAGTTGTTAAATTATTTCTATCTTTTTTTATTTATTACTTTGTTAATTTATTTTTTCTATTTCAATAAGTTATCTCTTCTGTCTGTATTTCCCGTTACCTTCTCTTACTACTTTCTAATGACCACCACATTCTTTAGAAGCTTGAAAAATTTCGAGTGAATGGCCCCTATGGTGGGCTTGCTCCATATGAATAGGGTTCATCGTCTGAATAATAATAATAATAATAATAATAATAATAATAATAATAATAATAATAATAATAATAATAATAATAATAATAATAATAATAATAATAATCTTGTTGAATTAAATTTATCTTGTCAGTATCATCATTAAGAAACTTTTTTTTTAATTGTTCGATCTGCCTTTACAATAGCGCGATCGTTTGATAAACATATCTTGAAACTTTTTATATTTTTTATTCATTGTTCGATCTGTCTTCTGTTATATAGTAATGGGATCGTTCGTTAAACACATCATGATGTGAGCGATTTGATTAAGGCCGGACCTCGCGCACCGCAAAGCAACAATGAGGGTGGCGCCTAAGGGTTAATTATGCAAGCTTCGCATTACTCATGAAGGCAAGCGCGTATTCTCTCTCTCTCTCTCTCTCTCTCTCTCTCTCTCTCTCTCTCTCTCTCTTCAGCGCGTAAGGGCCTCCCCGTCAGGCCATCGGCTAAGGCTGACCGTCGGATGGTACAGATGAAGACTGACGCCTCCTGGTGCCAGGGGGCTTATCGCTGTACTGCCCCGAATTCAAGGAAGAGGATTTACGATCCTCTGATTACGTAGAGGCGGTTGACAGGCCAATGATTTCTTTAGTAGGATTTTTAGGGGACGTTGTTTGCTAATTTCCTAACCATTAGCTATTTATTTTTTAGCGAAGGTGAGTGAGTTAAGCAGGAGCGTATTAGCGAGAGTGGTAGGAGGAGGAGGAGGAGGAGGAGAAGGAGGTTATAATAGAATGTATGGGAGGATATTAGATGAAATTATCACGATACCGCTACGTCCCCCTTCCTCCTCCTCCTCCTCCTTCTCCTCCCCCTCCTCCTCCTCCTCCTCCTCCTCCTCCTCCTCCTCCTCCTCCTCCTCCTCCCAACAAACTTTGTTGTGGGGACAAAGGTGTGGTCGATAAAGGCCACAGATGCGGCCGAGTTGCCTAAGTAGATTTCCCGTTCTTCCGATCGATTTTTCCCTCTCTCCTTGATGCACGATTAGCTTTCTCTGTAGCTTTGCTTTGATTTCCATCTTTTACTTTTTTCTCTTACTTTTCCTTGTTTTCTACTCTTGGTTGTCTTTGCTGTGTAAACTCTGCCTTACTTGGAAAGATAATTATGCGATTGTTGTTTTATTTTCTTCGTTTGTCAGTTGTTTTAATTTTTTTATCTTTCTCCGCTTTGTTGCGTCTGTGGTTTCTTATCCTGTATATATATATATATATATATATATATATATATATATATATATATATATATATATATATATATATATATATATATATATATATATTTATATTTATATATTTATTCATTTATTTATTTTTTTCTACCGGTAAGCCGGATGTGAACTATTGATCTAGCGAAAGTGAGCGGATAGCTGTAATATATATATATATATATATATATATATATATATATATATATATATATATATATATATATATATATATATATATATATACATGAATAATGATTCACTACTCTAGTGGAAGACTATATTATTACAGTTTAAGTTTGCTTTACAAGTTCATGGCCTGTCGGTCTGCTAATAATAATAATAATAATAATAATAATAATAATAATAATAATAATAATGTTATTCCTTGTTATTGTTATTGTTTTAATATTGTTATTACTTTTCGTAAGCCACTCTGGAAACACTTGAATGAATATATTTTATAATTTTGTCTTCCGGTTACTCTGATTTTATAATTCTATACAAAACGGATGTACTATTCGTGAATGAAAGGGCTTCAAGTTTGTTGAAATTAATATTATACCTTCCAATCTCTTCACAACTCAAACAATTGAAGAATCAAGCTCATGAATGACAGCAATCCGTGTGGCAGACGCCATAGCCTACTGACAGTTAACAGAAGGAGATGACGATGAAGGAGAAGTATGTTAAAGAGTAACTAAGCTATTTTGAGGCTTTTCTTCCCATTTCCTACCTCCCTTTCCGCTTCCTCCTCCTCCTCCTCCTCCCCCTCCCCATCCCAGTCCTTCCCCCCCATCCTCTACCCCAATCCACCTACCCACCCATCTTCTAACCCTTTTCCTCTCTTCCATATTATTACCCTCAAGCCCACCAATCTCTCCTGACATCCCTCCCCCTCCTTTCCTCCTCCCCCCCTTCCCCATTCCTCACCCCCCCAAACAAAACTTCAAGTTGGCTTTCGTCTATACTTCACCAGTTTAGGGTACTCTTTTAACACCTGCTTGGCACTGTAATAGCACGAGCACACAATACGGAGTGTTCTCTCTCTCTCTCTCTCTCTCTCTCTCTCTCTCTCTCTCTCTCTGCCGTGCACCTGTGTACGTAAAGGCCGTACTTTCCCCGTCTTCGTGAAGAGATGTCCTGTTTATGGGGTTTCCACTTTGCTGATTTTTAATGTTGTTGACTCATATTTTTAATTAATATAATCTCTCTCTTTTAAAAAATACTTGTCCCCTTTATGTTCAACATACGCTCACATACACACAAACATTTTATTTGTACACATGCTGGCAAACAAAGACCATAATATAGTCACGTATAAGCATCATATATGTAACTTTTTCCCCATTTTTTAAAATTTTTATTGAGGCATTTTAATTAATATTATCTTTCTTTTAAACATACTTGCTTCTAATGTTTGACATACATTCACATACACACAAACATTTTATACACATGCTGGCTAACAAAACGTAATACAGTCACGTATAAAAACATCATCTGTGTAACTTTTTCCCCAATTTTTTTTCATTTTTATTTATGTATTTTAATTAACGTAATCTTTCTTTTAAACATACTTGCTTTTAATGCTCAACATACATTAACATATACATAAATATTTTGTAATTAAGATATATTACTTATTTACGTATAAGAATCATATGTGTAACTTTTTCCCCCCTTTGTTAATTTTTATTGATATATTGTAATCAATATAATTTCATTAAAAACATGTTGGGACTTAATAATGTTTAATATATACTACATACATAATAAACATTTTATGCAGTATACAGGTAAATAAAGAACATAATACAGTCACATATAAGAACTAGAGAGATGCAACTTTTTTGTCTAATTTAAAATTTTATATGTATTTTTAATTAATATTTTTCCTTTAAACGTACTTGCTTCAATGTTTAACATATACTCAGATACACACAAAAATTTTGTACACATGCTGGCAAACAAAGAACGAAATATAGCCACATATAAAAGCATCATTTTTGTAACTTATTTCTTTTTTCGTAATTTCCATCTTGCTGTACTTCCCTTAATCACGTGTACCCCATTTATAATTTCCATCTGACGTATCCCATTTCCTCTTCAACCTCCTTTTTTACTCGCTCGTTCGCTCTTAAATTGCTCAGCCAACTCCTTGCTGCCATCTGCATGCCTGCGATCCAGAGGGAGGTGTTTCTCCTTTCGTTTACTTTTTATTTGTTTTATTTTTGTTCTTTCGCAAATGCAACGTGCCACGAGTGGAGGAGGAAGGAGGTGCTTGCAAGGAAAGGCTGGCGAGGGAGAATTGCCTGGAGATGTAATTAGTATTCCATTATTGCGTTGGGTACCATGTCCTTTTTGTTAATTTTTTTTCAAGGAAGAGAAAAGGTAAAGTAGAATATTTCTGTAAATGTTTAAATTTTTTTTAAAGAAGAGAAAAGGCAAAGTAGAATATTTTTGCAAGAGAAAGGTAAAGTAGAATATTTTTGTAAGAGAAAAGGTAAAGTAGAATATTTCTGTAAGTGTTTAAATTTTTTTTCAAGGAAGAGAAAGGGTAAAGTAGAATATTTTTGTAAATGTTTAATTTTTTTTTAAGGAAGAGAAAAGGTAAAGTAGAATATTTTTGTAAGAGAAAAGGTAAAGTAGAATATTTATGTAAAAATGTTTAAATTTTTTCCAAGGAAGAGAAAAGGTAAAGTAGAATATTTCTGTAAATGTTTAACTTTTTTTACTGTTAGAGTAGACGCAAAAAATATGTTAAAAGATTTACTTATTAAAAGCATAATTGGATTGCGTTTTTGTATCAGAATTTCTCCCAGTGGGAGTAAACGTCGAAAAGACGATTAAAAAGACGTATTTTTTAAAAAGGAAGAAAGGAAGTTTTTATCGTTTTAAACTTGAAGCACAAAAGTTTAAAATCATTACCAAAAAATTCCTAAGAAATTTACGTCAATTTAAAATTAAGGAAAAATAGGACTCCTTAGATTTTCCTCTGAAAATTAATTCACACAATCGACTCTGGTTAGTACAGAAAGCCAGGACGTCGAAAAATATAAAATACATAAAGATCAAATTGTCGACAGAGGTGTGGCGTCGACAGGTCTTCCTTGACTGGCGAAAATACCCACCTCATATTAGAAGGTCATAAGGAGGAACAATATTCCTCACTGCTCTATATTATTTTTAAGAGTAAATTACCGTTGGATTATTTTATATATACGTTCGTTTCTAGGAAATATAGATTGCGGTGAAAATATCGCATTTCAATTCGTAAGAGCGACGAAAGCGACAATAGGTCAGTATGGATCTTAGAGAAATGTATTAGGAAATACCAAGTGATGTAAAGAAGGAGAGATCACGTGTACCAGGAAATATGAATAAATTATTGAAGTAAATACGTATTCATAGCTTATTCATATGCAGGATGACATTTCCTTAAGTAAAATAGATAAATAAATTAGTAAGTAAATAGATGAATAAAGAAAAGTAAATGAATGAATAAATAGATAGATAGACAGACAGATAGATAGATAGTAGATAGATAGATAGATAGATAGATAGATAAATTAGTTAATTGATTAATAAGTAAATAAATACATGAATAGATAAATATAAATAACAAGTTAAATAAAGAAACTGGAAAAACGTCCGTGGCGATTACAGACCAAATCCTGTGCACCGTCAAGAAATCTTTGCAAGGATACCAAAATATCATTGCTAAAAATAACTCTTTCATCTCGTATTAAGCACGCAGTTGCGACCACACAGAAAGCATAAGAGAGAGAGAGAGAGAGAGAGAGAGAGAGAGAGAGAGAGAGAGATCTATTATCAAACGGCCGACCGCTCCCCCCCGGCCCCCGTCCTCCCCCTTACCACAAGATCCAACCCACCTCCAGGAAGTCCAGAAGGAGGTGGTCCCCACCCCCGTGTATACCCACCCGTGTTGGAAAAGGCTATAAAGTCACCCGTTAACGACTCGTTTTGGCATTTACGGGTAAATGGTAACCTAGCAACAACATTTAGGTACGGGAAATACCCGGGGATCGTCAGTTTTTTCTTTTTATTTTATCTTAACTACTATTCTTTTTTTTCTGCATTCATCTCCTTCGGAATTATTTACCCAATCTACGAGTCATTAAATGCGCTCAGTAGCTTATTCATCAGAATCCATTACTTTTTTTTTCTTAACTATTATTCTTTTTTTGCAATCATCTCCTTCGGAATTATTTCCCCAACTGAGTGAGTAAATGAACCCAATAGATTATTCATCACAGTCCATTTCTTTTTTTTTCTATTTTTCTTAACTATTATTCATTTTCATTCATCTCCTTCGGAATTATTTCCCCAATCTACGAGTAATTAAATGGTCTCAATAGATTATTCATCAAAATCCTTATGGTGTTCTTTGGGAGGGATGGCCATCTCCTCACTCAGCTGATTGAATCGGATAATTAACAAGTAAAAGATACGTCGAAGTTTCTTCGGTGCAATCGAGTCTTCTGTACAGCCGCTACAGCGTATAGGCCTAATCAAGGCCACCGAAAATAGATCCATCTATCGGTGGTCTCGGTATAATGCTGTATGAGCCGCGACCCATGAAACTTTAACCATGGCCCGTTAGTGGCCTAAGTTTAACCTTAAATAAAATAAAAATTACAGAGTCTAGAGGGCTGCAATTTGGTATGTTTGATGATTGGAGGTTGGATGATCAACATACCAATCTGCAGGCCTAGCCTCAGCAGTTTTTAAGATCTGAGGTCGGACAGAAAAAAGTGAGGACAGAATAAAGTACGGACGGACAGACAAAGCCGGCACAATAGTTTTCTTTTACAGAAAACTAAAACATCGAATAATAAAAACAGCGGGATGTCATATGAAAAGCATCCTATCGTGACTTATTCTTATAAAAATTTTGTCCATTTTTTTAGTGTTCTTCATATTGAATATATAAAATAATACTTCCTTTACAGTTTTATTATTATTATTATTATTATTATTATTATTATTATTATTATTATTATTATTATTATTATTATTATTATTATTACAGCTGAAATCATTTCAGTTATGAACTAGAACCTTCAACAGCAATGAGTTTTCTGTATTATACGAGAGGGCGAACATTCTGGCCCCCATATCCGAAATCTGGTTGTATTCAAGAAATTAGGAAGTAGCCCGATTCCGATTTCGCGAGAAAAGCTTCATGGAATACAGGAATTCCAGATCGAGTAATCTCCCCGTTCGCAGTTGAGCTTAGAATCTCCCCGTTCGCAGTTCAACTTGGAATCTCCCCTTTCGTAGTTCAACTTGGAAACTTGGAATCTCCCTGTTCGTAGTTCAACTTGGAATCTCTCCGTTCGTAGTTCAGCTTGGAATCTCCCCTTTCGTAGTTCATCTTGGAATCTCCCCTTTCGTAGTTCAATTTGGAATATTCCCGTCCGTAGTTCAGCTTGGAATCTCCCCGTTCGTAGTTCAACCTTTTATCTCCCCGTTCGTAATTCAGCTTAGGCGAGTGACCTTGGTCAGCAATTTCTTTTCTCGTACAAACAACTCTGATTACAACCCTAAATCAGGCAATATTTTCGTCTGATTAGACGTTATGTGAAATACATTTGAGTTATGCTGTCATAGATTACTTTCATTCAAGAGTATTTTCTTAATATAAATCAGCCAGTGTGTGAATGCATGATTATAAGCGCAGTAGTGAGATGATATTCAATGAAATACTTTCCGAGTTGAAAGAGAAAGCGAAAGCTGCATTCCGTAACTGCACGATGAGGAACCATTTTGAGTTGACATTAAGTATGATGGATTCGTGGGCAGAGGTTGTCCTCGTTACGTCGTAAACTTTGACATAATGTAATACCGAAAGCAATGGCGTAAGGCATGCGGATCGCTTTGTAATAAGGTCTTGTGACTTGCGGCATTTGAACGTTTCGTTTTGAGTCCGATAAAGTCTGATGAATATTATAATTGGGCTGCGTTCTCAGTTCGGAATTTCTCCCAAAGAAAGTAGACGTCAAAAACACGTTTAAAAAGTTGCATTTATTAAAAACCATAATTGGGTTACATTTTCATTTCATAATTTCTCCCTGTCAGTGGGAGTAGACGTCAGAAATACGTTTAAACAATTTGCAGTTATTAAAAAGCATAATTGGATTGCGTTTTTATATCAGAATTTCTCTCAGTAGGAGCAGACGCCGAAAAGACGTTTATTTAAAAGACGTAGTTATTTAAAAGGAAGAAAGGGAGTTTTTTTTTCTTATTATATCAAGAAACAAAGTTTCTGTCCAGTCCAACAGAATCTGATGAATGGTATAATTTTGGTTGCGGTATGATTTCACAATTTCTCCTAGTGAGAGAAAACGACGAAATACGTTGAAAAAGACATATTTTATTAAAAACGAAGAGAGTTTTTTTTATTATATTAAGAAGCAAAGTTTCTGTCCAGCCCAATAGAATCTGATGAATAGTATAATTTGGGTTGCGTTTTGATTACAGAATTTCTCCCAGTGAAAGGAGACGTCGGAAAAACGTTTAAAAATAAATATTTATTAAAAAGGAAGTAAGCGACTTTTTATTATTTTGAGAAGCAAAGCTTTCTTCCTATAGAATCTGATGAATAGCATAATTTGGGCTGCGTTTTGATTACAGAGTTTCTCCCAGTGAAAGGAGACGTCGCAATGTCTTAAAGCAACTCATATTATTATATTATTTCAAGAAGGCGAAGAATAAGGAGACGACGACAGTCAAAATGCGAACGAAAACACGCAGGAGAGAGAACAAGTGAAAGAGGAGAGCAGAGGTCAAGCAAGATCCAATCTAGGTTACGTTGCTTGAAGGGTCGCAGTCGGCCTCCAATCAAAACGCCCACCTAATATAACCACCCACGAATCGCAGACAACGCCCGTCTTTAGAGAACGACGCCCAGGGTTGCCATTTGATTTCCTTAACCTATTTTTTTAATTTTTTATTTCTTTCTTTCTCGGTTACAAATAAAGATCTCTCTCTCTCTCTCTCTCTCTCTCTCTCTCTCTCTCTCTCTCTCTCTCTCTCTCTCTCTCGTGTGTGTGTGTGTGTGTGTGTGAGTTTCATGGATCTTTATGTTTAAGTGTTGAATACAGGGCGTTTGTGAGAATTTAAGTCAGATTTTCCAAACTACTTTTAATTTTGCATCAGCGAGAATTTTAGTCAGATTTTTCAAACTACTTTTAATTTTGTATCAGCGAGAATTTTAGTCAGATTTTTCAAACTACTTTTAATTTTGTATGAGCTTTTATTTAATCGATATTACAGTATCTTCTGTAATTGTTAATTCCTGGCCACCTGTGCCTAGTCAGAACACTTCGTTTAAACAAAGAATGTTCTATCATTTTCCAAGGGCACCAAACCAGCGATTTAACTCATAAGTAAATAAAGATAAATTTCACGAATTTCTTCGTAGACTTTAAAGTTATCTTAATATGAAAAAGAACTTAAGGAACTTATGCAATTGTACCTTGTCTTACCATTTTTTTTTTTTCCTCTTCGTACTGTTAAGACAACCTCTGACCATTCATATCCAGTAACCCCTTACATCCGACCCCTACACTCCCCCTTCCCCCCCTCCACAACCTCTTTACCTTTCAGAGCCCCTCCATCCCTTTTTCATACTCTCCCCCCTCACCCCCCACCTCCGTTCACCTGCGTGATGACTCACGATTTTGCATCATGAATTCCTGATGGATGGGTTGGCAAAAGCAGTCCCGCCGCTGGGTGGCCTATCACAAGCGTCTGCTTGAATGCACCGACAGACAAGGGCAGAGAGAGAGAGAGAGAGAGAGAGAGAGAGAGAGAGAGAGAGAGAGAGAGAGAGTACAGTATGCTTGTGTAATAACGTATGTCAGTCATCAACATCATACGCACATGTGTGTTGTGCAACATTGCCAAAAGAGAGAGAGAGAGAGAGAGAGAGAGAGAGAGAGAGAGAGAGAGAGAGAGAGAGAGAGAGAGAGAGAGCTCCTTGGTGTTTTAACTCTCGACATCCGGAATGATAATTCAGAATCATCGTTTTTAGGATCAGTTACTTTTCAGCAAAGGTTTCCTTAAGAGGCTTTACTTGTTATTTCAAATATGTTACAAAGTAACTCAGATAATTTAAGTAATGAAAATATATATTAGTTTATAGGCAAGTATCTTTTAACTAAACTGAGGTGTTTCTGACAGAAGGCGTGTTTCACGTCCCATCAGTGAGGTGAACTTCCAACCTTTTTGCAATTTTAAAATCCCGTAGGGGTTTAGTGTCGTCAGTGCACCTCACGGGGTGCACTGTAGGCATTACTAAAGGTTCTTTGCAGCGTGCCTTCGGCCCCTAGCTGCAACCTCTTTCATTCCTTTTACTGTACCTCCATATTATCTTTCTTCCATATTGCTATCCACCCTCTCCTAACAATTATTTCATAGTGCAACTGCGAGGTTTTCCTCCTGTTACACCTTTCAAACCTACCTACTCTCAATTTCCTTTCCAGCGCTGAATGACCTCATAGATCCCAGTGCTTGGCCTTTGACCTAAACTCTATATTCCATTCCATTCCACAATTTCAAAAGGCTATTCTTAACTTTGATATCCTTTCAACTATCACGAAATTGAAATCACTTGACGCTCGTATTTTTTAAGTGCAATATAATTAGTAGGCCTATTTTTTTTCCATTAGTGACTGAAGACTAAGCATTCCATCTCTTGCAAAACTTTTTCTCTCCTTTGTACTTTTGTACAAGAATGACTGACTAAAAGAGGGTCGGCTCCTTAAGAGATTATCAATATTCTTTGACTCTAAGAGACAATGCTGCTCTAAAATGGAAGACTGCAGTATCTGCAAAGATAAAAAACTGAGAAAAATGGTAGGTACTGCAGTTTTCCCTTGCTACTGATGGTGAAGATACTGCAATTGAAGAATCATTCTGAAACTGCAGTAACTTGTGTAATAGTGTTTTACGAGTCCAATAGGTAGCATATCTCAGTTTTGAAAATTTTGCAGATACTGCAGTTTTCCATTTTAAGGCAGAATAGCGCTGCCATTTAGATTCAGTGTAGAGAAAGCGGTCCACATCAATAGGAATGTTGCGCTTGCTACTTGAAAGGCTAGTCAAAAATGAAGTTATCGTAGAATCTCTGCAAGACCCGCAGGAGTTGATCAGGTAGATCTTACTCATTTTAATGTAAAGTACTTCCCGGACGAATTGCTGTCAAGTTTCCAGTCCCAAAACGTATAGGAACAGGGGGAGAAAGTGTTTTGTCACTTCTGAACAAAAATAGATCTCGTCTTGCGTAGTAAGATATTCAGTTTCTATACACTAATATGTATTTAAGTTAAACTCTCTCTCTCTCTCTCTCTCTCTCTCTCTCTCTCTCTCTACACTAAGAAATATTTAAGTTAAACGAATTTCAACAAATTTCGAAAAAAATAGTCAAGAAAGCAAAGGAGAATATTTTTCTAAACAGTATAATTATCGGCAACATTATTAATAGGTGCTTGGGGAAAGTGCACCTTCCTAGGCGTTGCTTTCATTTTACCCGAGATTCAATCCGAGAGAGGTTGAAAACAGAAGGAATACTAGTACATTGCAATAACTTTTGTTTTTATATTGTTATTTATAACAGTAATCTACTCATTGATTTGTCTGTAACTTCCATTAATCTATTAATTGAAATAATAAGCAAGCTCTTTTCTTTTGTAAATTATCCCCATCGACTTTCTAAGCTAACATATTTTGTGAACAAAATAGCAAATTTGTGGCCAATTGATATGTAAAGAACCCGTAGAGTAAATTTTCTGACACTCGCGGCTGTTCTCTGTCTGACCTCCCACCTTCCAGTTTTCAGTTATCATTCACTGTCATGCTAATTATCGTATTTTTGTTGCAAATATTGCTGTGATATGGCGGTATTTTTTCCATCCCAGATTGGATTCACTCCAACATTATTTGTCTAATGCACGAAGAAACGAAGTCTGTTGGTATTACTTGTTAAGATAGATGGGTGATTGTGCTGATGACAGGACCAGCTGTTCGGTAGAAAATTTTCCGGTCGCTAGAAATTCAGTTAATGTGATGGTTTTAGAAGGAAGGGGGAGGGAGAGGGAGGTATAGTCCCTTAGACAATGGAGATCGCGGAGGGGTACAGGGTAGGACATAACCCCGAGGAACCCCGCAGGACATACCCCCGAGGGACCCCGCGAAGTATCAATTAGCCCCTGAGGTCTCGTACTTGTATTTCTGTCGCTACTTCTGTACCGCTCGCTTACGCTCGTCCAAGTTCGGTAAACTGGGGGCATTTGCATGTTTACCCCGGCTGTATAGTGCCTGAAATAGGTTCGTTCTTGCGCTGGATGCCGTTCGTGAGTTCCACGGCTCTGGGTCGAATGAGGCTTTGCCCTTAGCGTCGTCCTCCTTGGAGAAGGACAGACACTGGGCGGAGAAGCAAGAAAGAGCAGAGAAGATAGAAAGGAAGGAAAAAGGACCAGGAAAAATTCACTGACACCAGCGATGAGCAGAAGTTTGCGTCATATGCAGTTGTATGCAAATTAGAACTGAACTCGGCGAAGTGTCTGAATTCAATTAAACCGGGGTATGAAACCGTTAAGAGATATATAATTGTGTTGTGTTTTCAAGCTCTGCCTGATGGATAGTGCCACACTGTGCATCTCTCTTTCAAAGCCAGGATGGGAAGGTACAGCTCTATTTCTGATTTGTAGGTTACTTATATTACAGAGTAAAGGACAGTTTTGTTTTATTTTCATACTGTTTAATTTGATAATGCTGTCTTCCTAGCGTAGCATGTATTGGAACTAATTCTAAACCACAGTAAAATGGCTGTTAGTCGTTTGAAACTTGCTTATTCTATAACTACAACCTTGTAAGTTATATATATTAAAATATTATTCCTCGTGTTCTTCAGAAATGGTGACTACTGAAAACTCTTGTACGGACAGGAGTCTGTATATTTATTATTAGTAGTCAATGATTTTTTATTTGCCTGAGTGTATGTGCGTGCGTGTATGTGTGTATATGAATGGACCCTTGTATATTCTTTTGAAGCTCTTCACTATTTATGGATTTATTTAACAACATACATAAATATACTAATATCCGAAAGGAAATATCCCCATGAATTTTGGAAGAAAGGACAATCTGAATGGGAAAGGAACATTATATGAAGTTCACAGAAAAAGCATAAGAGTATTTCTGGGAAATCGGAAACGAGCCTTGTGTGTGGGAGAGAGAGAGAGAGAGAGAGAGAGAGAGAGAGAGAGAGAGAGAGAGAGAGGGATATAAAGGCTCTGTAGACATCGTACTTATTCAGAAGACCAGGAAATACATCCACACTTCGCTCTAACAGAAAACAGATTTGACAGTTGTATGAATGAATAAATATAAAAAAAGAATTTAAGGTTTTAGTTCAGTTTCAGCGAGAGAGAGAGAGAGAGAGAGAGAGAGAGAGAGAGAGAGAGAGATGGAACTAGCTTGTGATCACGTGATGACAACTGGACGAATATAATACTTTTTTGTAACTTGCATTACGTTTGACAGAACAACTGCCGTTTAGAAAGAGGTAAGCTAGTTCCCCTCGAAGTAAAATTGGCAGATTCACTAATGTAATTAAGACATATAAAGTTTTAATGAATACGATACTACCAATGTTATTATTTAGGGATAGCTATTTCATAAATTTTATGAATGAAATTTACATTTAAGAATGGCCCCCTTCTGTCATTTTTACCTGTTGACTAGATATTTCGTGTACAAATCCATATTGAGTTTATAGAGAGAAAAAAAATTACACAACGCTTCTTTATGTCCACTTAGAAATTCTTTGATTGTCTCATATCCCATTTCTTCCTCTACTTTAATTTTTCTCGGACTGGCCAGCAGAAAAGCTTCGAGCCATTTTTATGCATGAAGAAAACGAAAAACTTATGTATCGATTAAGGGCTTTTGTACCAGGAAACATTAAGGGTCATTCTTAACGGACAACAAAGGGGAAATGGCTCTTATTGGGACATATCCATGGTGATATCTGTCAGCTGCAGGACTTCTTAGTTTATTCATGTGCTTTTTTTTTTTTCTTGCTATTTTTTTTAAATGGTACTTAGTGCAGTGGAAGTGTAAGGGAGAAGGAAAAACTTTACAACGCAAATTTACCTTGTTTTTTCATTTTCACTTTTGTCGACTGTTGTGTTTTTTTTTATTTTCACTTTTGTCGACTGATGTGTTTTTTTTTTATTTTCACTTTTGTCGACTGATGTGTTTTTCTCATTTTCACTTTTGTCGGCTAATGTGTTTTTTTTTTATTTTCACTTATGTCGACTGATGTGTTTTTTTCATTTTCTCTTTTGTAGACTGATGTGTTTTTTTTTCACATTTGTCGACTGATACCTCCAAGCAAGGTTTGAGTGAATGAGTCTCTGGACGATTTGTTCCAGGAAATTTCGGATAAATGACTGATGACTGATTCCAATTTATAAAAGCATCAAGATGAGTAATTTTCTTTAGGAATGACTGATTTTCTGGAAGAATTTTATCAGGTAATTTGAGATGAACTATTGATAACTGATTCCAGTTTATAAAAGAATCAAGAGGAATCACTTTTATTAATGAATGACTGAGTCTCTGGAAGATTTATATCTGGAAATTTTGTAAAAGAATCAAGAGGAATAATTTTTATTAATGAATGACTGAGTCTCTGGAAGACTTGTATCAGGAAATTCTTAAAAAGAATCAAGAGGATTTTTTGTATCGAGTAATTTTTATTAATGAATGAGTCTTTGGAAGACTTGCATCAGAAGTTAAGTATAACTATATCAGAAAATTTTGTAAAAGAATCAAGAGGATTTTTTCTTTCATATCAAGTATCTTTGAGCCTCGCTTTCGTAAATCGCCCCTTTCTCCTGAGCGCGTATTTATAATTCGATATTTCCTCGCATTTTCCAAAATAGAAGAGAATTTAATGCCAGAACCTTTCCACCGGCTGAATTCTCCCGCGGCGCTGCTTAAACCATGCGCAATTTATATCCACTCGAGTTTTATTAAACTTGTCTTGCGCACTTTATAACCAGAGATATAGGCAACATAATGCAGCTCGGATTGTAAAAGAAAGGATAAATGAAAATGTTATGATTTTGCAATTGCAGGACAATCTGATTAAAGATTTTACTCACACACACCGCCCATACCATTGCTCGTCCGTTTAAAAGATACCATGACGTAAGTTGTTCTGAGTGTGACTGTGCTTTTGTGAATGGATATTCGCGTATACATGCCCGCTTACTAGTACGCATGTATATAGTAATTATGTATATATATATATATATATATATATATATATATATATATATATATATATATATATATATATATATATATCAAAATCGTTGATTTTAACAGAGGGAACTTCCTTTCCAATACCCCTTTTATACATCTGCATGGTGCTTTGTAGGTCCTCTCCTCCTCCTCCCTCACAACACTCCCAAATTAAACGCTGTTTTCATCAATCTGCTTGTCGTCCTCCGTTCTTTCCACATGACCGCACAATCTCAACTAACTCTGATTCATTGTTTCACCTACGCTATGTACCTCAACATTTCAAGTGGCACACCACCAACAATATGCAGTCAGTTCATCTCAAGAGCTTTAACAATATTTCTTTCTTTGGCATTCAGTATCTACACTTCACTACCATAAAGGAGAGTTGGCTCAGTCTTTTGCCCATAACCTGCTCCACTTATTCTGGGATTGACCATATCTCTTATCCTACCACTGTCCATCATTTACCACCTATATATCTATACAGATCAACTGCTTCCATTCTTCCATATAATTAACATTCCTTGGTTTCAATAACCTTCATATCAGTACTCATGCTCACGTTTACTCTCAACTTCCTTATGAAAATATTTACGAAATCTCTGACTAATTAGAACAATAACGTCTGCGAACACCACTCATGTACATCTACTTCACTTTTGACT
>NC_089757.1:32575764-32615764 GCF_040412425.1 Macrobrachium rosenbergii | reverse complement strand
GTTAGCAACTTAGCATAGAAAGCGGTCACGGAAGACTTTGCTGAGTAAGACGTGCAATTGAAAGAGTACTTTGGAGACAATAACCTTTTCATTGTGACAGTAATTGCCATTAAACCTTTGTGTGATCTTTGGGCCTACTTTCTAAAAGTTTATTTGGCTCTTTGAAGCTTATTTTGTCGCAAAAATCAGTTTATTGATATCAGAATTCTTTCGTTGCTTTCGCATTAGAGAAATCAGAATTGTTATTGGAGCTTGAATAACTTTCTGAAGGCGAGAATGTACTGTAGAACGGCTTCACGTTTTATTAGCTCTCTCTCTCTCTCTCTCTCTCTCTCTCTCTCTCTCTCTCTCTCTCTCTCTCTCTCTCTCTCTAAGCACTACTTCAATGCACTACTTAGAAAAAAAAAAAAAACTCTGCGATTTATCCGAGGCATATCTAACCGCCAGTAAGGCGGTCATGCAATTAATCAGAGTCGGCGAACGCAGTTTAAACCCGATCTCCACTACCTGTATCTGCATATTGAAGCGAAAGGGGAGATCTAAAGTGAGATCTAATTTAGAGATTTTGCTCAGTGCTCCTGTGTATTGTGTTTGCCCAGAGCGGCGTTCTCCCAGGCCAGATCTAGAGCAGAGGAGGGCAGGGATGAGCAGACAGAGCAGAGCAGAGCAGAGCTGAGTAGAGCAGACCAGCTCCAGAGCCAAGATGGGGCAGAGTAGAGCTGAGTAGAGCAGACCAGCTCCAGAGTAGAGAAGGGCTGAGCAGAGCAGACCTGCTCTAGAATCGAGAAGGGCACAACAGAGCAGACTAGTTTCAGGCCAGTTCCTGAGCAGAGCAGACCAGCTCCAGAGTAGAGATGGGCACAGTATAGCAGACCAGTTCCAGAGCAGAGAAGGGCACATCAGAGCGGACCAGCTCCAGAGCAGAGAAAGGCAGAGCATGGCAGACCAGTTCCAGAGCAGATAAGGGGATAGCAGACCAGCTCCAGAGGAGAGAGTGGCAGAGCAGGGCAGAACAGACCAGCTCCAGAGCAGAGAAGGACAGAGCAGAGCAGACAAGCTCCAGAGCAGAGAAGTAAAGAACAGAGCAAGCACTGCTAGATAATCCGTAGCGTCTGTGTGTGTGTGTGTGTGTGTTTGTATACATATGCGTGACAGCTCTCTCTCCTGTTAATTAACTATGCAGGGAGCTTTCGTACTACATCCTCCGATACATCTCCGACTTTTCCCCTTCGGCGGTGCTAATTTCACTATTTGCAGTCTCCGATCTCGATCCTTAACTCGCCCCGATCCTTTGGCAATGGCTCCTTCTGACTCGAGTCACTTCCCTAATGAAGTCCTTCGTTTGTTTTTCTTTTGTTTTCCCTCCCACCACCAGCCTTCCTTCCTTCCTTCCTTCCTGCTTTCCTTCCTTCCTTCATCCCTTTTCGTCTGGGATAGTCGGGGGGAGGGGAATTTTTTAGAGGGACTGCGTTTACGCATGCATGTATTTAAATTTATGTATATGTGTGTCTGTATGTAATGGCGATTGTGCGCTTGTTCTAAGCCCTTGATGTGTTGGCCGAGGTTTTGTGATAATCGTTCCGCGTAACAGACATTCTAGAATTGATATACATTATACAGTATATATATATATATATATATATATATATATATATATATATATATATATATATAATATATATATAATAAGTATATATATATATATATATATATATATATATTAACAATATATATGTAGTATATATAAATATATATATATACATATACACACACCTTTTACACACATATATATATATATATATATATATATATATATATATATATATATATATATATATATATATATATATAAAAATATATAAACACATATTTACTTAAGTGAGAAAACAAATTTAACATCAGTTAACCGTCTCCTTTAGAGGCACCCCTATTTTGTCCTGAGGTCATCTAGTAGTTGACCTGTGTGTCTGTCTGTCTGTCAGACGTATGCCCCTCCAGCTAAGGTTAAAAATTAGCTAAGGCACTGCCAGCAACTACAGACATGCCCAGGTAGAGGCTTACGCCACGACATGCATACTCCACTAATGAAGGCGATGTGCAAATCGAGATCAAGGTCATACTTAGGGGTCAAGGGTCGAATGGGAATTTGCCATCGCCGGATGCATTGTTTCAAGAACTCATCTTATTTTTATTATGCTGTCACTACAGTTATCATTTATGTTTTGGCGTTGATTTTGATGATGACGCTGAGGGAATGTTTTTAAAGTAAGTGTAGGTTATAAAATGCCTGAGTAGAGTGTATGTCTGTATACACACACACATATAATATATACAGTATAATATATATATATATATATATATATATATATATATATATATATATATATATATATATATATATATATATATATATATATATATATATATATATATATATATATATATATACAATACATATATATATCTGCATACACACACACACACACACACACACATATATATATATATATATATATATATATATATATATATATATATATATATATATATATATATATATATATATACATTTGACTAATTAACAATACAAGGAATGAACTTCTTGAATTTCAAAGAAGTAGTAAGTACGCATGAGCAAGTGTCTATTGTTCAATCGCTCGCATTGTATAAATTAGACTGATAACAGAATTCTGATAATATATTTTAAATTTAATTCTGTAAATACCGGAGACTGTATTTTCCATGATTTTAATTAATCTGTCACAGTTTGCCTGATATGTCCAATATTACTTTATTTAGTGAAATTAATTGATGATTTAGAATTGTCGAATACCTAAAATTAAAACTATGGTTTTACAAGAAATGACTTAACCTACGGCAGATTATATTATTGATATTTGATATTGTATTTATCAAAGTCTTTCTTTGAGGTGGCAATAAAGGAGAGAGGGAAAAGAGAAAGGTAAATTAGCTGTAAGCGTAACCTACCATTTAAAGGCCAGACTGCAAGACCTTTACGAATAACTTTTGGTTCTTGATCAAAAAACGGTTTGCTGCGATATAACTCATGATGTGGGCATGAAGCCTCTCTCTCTCCTCTCTCTCTCTCTCTCTCTCTCTCTCTCTCTCTCTCTCTCTCTCTCTCTCTCTCTTATTCTAATTTTTTAAGTAATTTTAATCATTATGCAGCCAGTTTTCACTTTATCTCTAAGGGTTATTGTTAATGATAATAACACTTGTTGGTTTTATTCATGGACAAAATAACTTCGTTACGTTTTCCTCATCTTATTCCCTCCCCCCCCTCCCCTACACTTCTCCCCCTTCTTCCCAACATCGTCATTCACGCGGCGCGATCGTCGAAGATCAAAACGCGAACGTGGAGAAGGAACGAAGCCGCCTCATTAAGAACGTAACCCCGTCACTTTGGCCGGACATACGAACGGCATCTGTATTATTTTTCCCCTCCCGCGAGCCGTTTCCTGTTAGTGTAACGGAGGCTGTGAACAAACCCCGGCCCCGCGGCAGCCTTCTTAAGGTTTTTATTCTTCGGTCGTATTTTGCGGAATGGGTTAAAGTGGAGGTTCTGTCTCGGATTCTGTATATAACATCCCATTCCAGAAGTATTCGCAGCCATTACATTTAGGAGCTCAGGAGCTCGGGCAAGACCAACATCACTGCTGCCACTGCGGCTGCCGCCATCAGATCAGAGAAGGGGCAGAAAAGAGGAGTAAGGAGAGAGGAGGAGGAGGAGCAGCAGCAGCGAAAACAGGGAGTAAGGAAGAAGAAGAAGAAGAAGAAGAAGAGTAGGAGGAGGATGAGAAGGTGAAAGAAGAGGAGATGGAAGAGCAGAAAAAGGGAATAAAGAGAGGAGGAGAAGAAAGAAGGGGTGGAGGAAGAGGAGGAGGAGAAAGAAGAGGAGAAGAAAGAACGAGAAAAGGATAAGAAAGGAGAAGAGGAGGAGGAGGAGGAGGCGAAGAGAAGAAGAAGAAGAAGAAGAAGAAGAAGAAGAAGAAGAAGAAGAAGAACAACAACAACAACAACAACAAGACGGGGACAACGAGGGAGGCGCAAGGAATGGTGAAGGAAAGAAAGAAAGGTCGTGCTTGCATCATTTTTATATAATTTTTTTTTTTCATCGTTGGAGAGAAAAGGGTGGAAATGACGTACTTGCCCTTTCTTCTTCTTCTTCTTCTTCTTCTTCTTCTTCTTCTTCTTCTTCTGTATATTACATTTATATTGATACAATTCTTCCTTTTTGTCAGTGAAGAATAATTGATTCATTCTGTAAAGTCTGTTATTTTATTACGTATTTTTTTTTTTACCCAAGACATCCGTCGGTCATTCATCACGTGTTATTAGGATAGTCATTCTCATTACGGTAATTATACACTTGGCATAGCTGCAGTTTTTTGTTTTTGTGGTATTGGTTGTTAAATCCCATTTAATTCCATTATCAGAACAGATAGTTAGTGTGTTCCTCTTTTGTCTCCCTAGGAGCTAAATCATTTCCCAGCGGGAAATTCATCTAGATTCCACAGATATACTTCGAGAATATTCTCTCTCTCTCTCTCTCTCTCTCTTCCACAGTCATTAAACGAAAAGTCGTATTTGTTTATTTCGTCTATGTATTGGTAACTAATGATTCATTACCACGTGGCTCTCTCTCTCTCTCTCTCTCTCTCTCTCTCTCTCTCTCTCTCTCTCTCTCTCTCTCTCTCTCTTTTTCACAGTCATTAAACGAAAAGTCGTATTTGTTGATTTCATCCGATCTTAAGGTGGTAGATAATGATTCATTACCTTACCTTATCTCTCTCTCTCTCTCTCTCTCTCTCTCTCTCTCTCTCTCTCTCTCTCTCAGAAAGATGAAAAAAGAAAATGGGTGTTCTTGAGTCTGGTGGCATTGCTGCCGAAGTCTCGTGTATAAATATTCAAGGGAAATCTCCTTTTCAGTTATGCCACAGTATCCAATAATAATATTTTGCGAAAGAACTAGAAAGTTCTCGTGTTTTCGTATCCGCTAAATTCCAGTATTCAGCCGCAGTAATGTAACTTTTCACTTTTTATTCGTCTTTTTTTTTAAGAGAAATAAATATCCCATGCCGTCTTTGTGTGGGGAATTTTTTTTTTTACTGACATGTGGGTTTTGTAATGTTCCAGGGTATCAGGAGTGTTCTAGGTTTGTGTATAACAATTCTTCATGTACATTTAATATTTCTTTACATTTTTATATGTATGTTTACTAATTTGTTTATTTATATTTGTTTTCTAATAACTGATCTCTTCTCTCTTTATTTCCTATTATCTACTGTTATTCCATTCTAGTGAACACCATATTCTTTGGAAGGTTGAATTTTAAGTCAATGGCCCCTGTGGGCCTGCTCCACATGAAAAGGGTTCATCTCCTGAATAATAATAATAATAATAATAATAATAATAATAATAATAATAATAATAATAATAATAATAATAATAATAATAATAATGTTGTACCAATGAAACTGTGTATTTGAAGAGTAGAAGTTGTTCATTTTTATCATCCATAATAATAATAATAATAATAATAATAATAATAATAATAATAATAATAATAATAATAATAATAATACCTTATTTAAGTATGTCCAGCCGCGATGCATTATAATTAAGGAAATCACAATCGCTTGATCATTTTGAATCCCTCACTCATCAAACTATTTCAATTTGTGACGGGAGACAGGTAGAAGAGACTCATCCAAACGCCTGAGAAATTGCATCTAATAACCATCTCAAGAAGGTCAGTCTTTTTACCCAAAGGCTTAAGTGTCACAGGCGCTCAAGATGCCTCAGAAACGAGAGGATTTTTTAATGCGTTCCTTGATCCTTCTTCTAGACGGCTTTTGGGGGGGCGGGGGCGACTGCCGTTCGACCCCCAATGAGAGTGAAATACAATGGTCTGGGATTTAAATTTTTACCAGTAATGGTCTGGGATCGATAAATTTGGGCCTCTAGGAAGGAGTCAGGGGAAAGAGACGAAGGGACCTGTGTTACATTAGCATAGCTTTCCAACTGCACCTTCTGCTCGGAGGAGGAGGAGGAGGAGGAGGAGGAGGAGGAGGAGGAGGAGGAGGAGGAGGAGGAGGAGGAGGAGGAGGAGGAGGAGGAGGAGGAGGAGGAGTATGGCCAAGCTGAGGGAAAGGGGAGAGGGGGTAAAACATTTTCAGATGAAAAACATAAGGGAAAAATGCCCTCGTGTGCTTAAAAAGAGATCCCATAAAGCTCTCCACTGTTTAGTTAGTGTCTCTTTGGCCGTTGTGGTTCGTTTCCTTTGTTGCTGGCGCAGGTGTCGAGCTAGCGTGGTACATACGTAGCTGCTGTTATTATTATTATTATTATTATTATTATTATTATTATTATTATTATTGATCTTTTGTTGTTGTTAATCCGGTACCGAAGTTGAACTATTTTTTTTATTTTCTTCAATTGTAGTGAACAAGTTTTAAAAGCATATTATTATTATTATTATTATTATTATTATTATTATTATTATTATTATTATTATTATTATTGTTATTATTATTATTATTATTATTGATGTTGTGTTGTTGCTGATATGGTACTGAAGTTGAGCTACGGTTTATAGTTGTTTCAGCTGTCTTAATTTTTAAAAGCTTATTATTATTATTATTATTATTATTATTATTATTATTATTATTATTATTATTATTATTATTATTATTATTATTATTATTGTTGCTAATATGGCACCGGTACTAAATTATACTTTATAATTTATTCATTTGTCATAACAAGTTTTAAAAGCATATTTTTTCATTGTAGAGTTCATAGTTCGCTCTTTATTTATTAGACTTGTAAACCATGTTGCCATTGCAAAGAAACCATACCATTGACAAATGACTATGAAAGGACATTTCTGAACTGATACATACATACATCAGTATAAAATCCTAACCCAGGCAAACCCATAGTTCTAGACGAAATACGGTTATTTTTCATTAACAGCAAACCTAAAAAGTTCTAGACGAAATACGGTCATTTTTCATGAACAGCAAACCCAAAGTTCTAGACGAAGTACGGTTATTTTTCATTAACCGCAAACCCAAAGTTCGAGACGAAATACTGTTATTTTTCTTTAGCAGCAAACCCAAAGTTCCGGACGAAATACGGTTATTTTTCATTAACAACAAACCTAAAGTTCCAGACGAAATGCGGTTATTTTTCATGAACAGCAAACCTAAAGTTCCAGACGAAATACGGTTATTTTTCATTAACAACAAACCTAAAATTCCAGACGAAATACGGTTATTTTTCATTAACAGCAAACCCAAAGTTCCAGACGAAATACGGTTATTTTTCATTAACAGCAAACCTAATGTTCTTAGCGAAATACGATTATTTTTCATTAACAGCAAACCTCAAGCCGTATATCCCAATAAATTCAAACTGTAGCGATATTTTGGGAACAAATTTTCAAGCACACACGGGTAAAAGGACAACTTATGTGGCGTATATCATTATAAATCGTTTGTCCAATTTCATCGGGTCGTTATTTCCATTTTATGAAAATAAATGGCATCGATAACAGAATAAGTGGCGCACTTTTTCCCGTATTGATAATGATACTTCTGACGCCTTAATACTTAATGTTTCCTGCATGATTCCCGAGCCGGTTTTGGTACAGGAAACTCATTAGAAAGGGAATTAAGGATAAGGTCTTCAGTATTCAGGAAGAGGTTTGGTTAAAGAAAGAAACGACGCGTTTTTATCACCTGAAAAGTCTTGAGAAAGTGAGGATAGGAAGTAACGGGTTTTTCTTCAATTCACGCGAATTCTGGATTCTTAAACAAAATCTAGTTTCCTTTGACCTGTACGATTTTATTGATTGGTTTTATGGGAATTTACGGTAAAAAATAAATATTTATATTTTTAAAAGAGACGATAAGCCCTCATTATAATCCCAAACATTACGCAGGCATCGATTGCCTCCACGGGTCTAACAAATTCTAGACTTTTTTTTGACCTATACGATTTTGTTGACTGGTTTCAGGGGGATTTTTGGTAAAAAAAAAAAAATTGTTTTAGGTAGACGACAAGCCCTCATTATAATCCCATACATCACGCAAGCACCGACGGCCTCCTCGGATTTAAAACATTGGCCGCAAGACCAAAAAAGGTCGCGGAGCTGTTGCCATTTGCAGCGAGGATGGAGAGTCAGTCTCTCTCTCCAGAGCTTGACTTTCATGGCAGCGAGATAATAGCAGGCCTTTGGATCGAGATGTTTATTTAAAGAAACGGAAGAATTTTTAAGTTAGAGGTGTTTAACGCCGCTATCGGGAGATTTCATCTGCGCGATCAAAAATTAGGAGAAGATGCAACAGACAGTATGGTAAATGGCCGATGGAGGCGATAGCCTTCTCCTCCGGGCTATTTGTCTGTCTGGCTCTGGGACTGGAGGAGGAGGTGGAGGAGAAGGAGGAGGAGGAGGAGGAGGAGGAGGAGGAGGGAGGAGGAGACCTGCTGGAGGTTGGTTATGTGCTACGTGGGAGTGGGGGATGGGGAGGATGATGGCAGGAGGGGGAAGGAAGGAATGAGAAGGCAGGGGAAGGGGAAGGGGAAGGGAGGTGAGTGGGGGGGTGTTAGCCACAAAGAGTTTTCTCTATTCGAAATAAAAGTTTAGTGCTGTGGTATTAAAAGCACTTTATTCGCTTCAGTCACTCTGAGCAATAATTTCCTCGTAGGACTTTAATTAGATCATATCGGGATGAAATGTGGAAGCAGCTCGCGATAAAGCCACAAAAATATTTCAAAAACCTCCGCCATTTCCAGCAGTTGGATTTTCAAAAATACTTTTAGTTTGGTGACGTATGACGGACTATTACCGTAACGCTTCTTCTCTCTCTCTCTCTCTCTCTCTCTCTCTCTCTCTCTCTCTCTCTCCCTTTTTTTGGAAAGGCATAAGTAATGCATTTGAGCATTCGGTGATGGACGGTGTTATTCTTGTCCTTATTTTGAAGGGAGGAGGAAGGTAGGAGGGAGGAATTTTGAAGGGAGAGGGAATGGTAGGAGGGAGGAATTTTGAAGGGAGAAGGAATGGTAGGAGGGAGGGCTTTTGAAGGGAGAAGGAATGGTAGGAGGGAGGAATTTTGAAGGGAGAAGGAATGGTAGGAGGGAGGAATTTTGAAGGGAGAAGGAATGGTAGGAGGGAGGAATTTTGAAGGGAGAAGGAATGGTAGGAGGGAGGAATTTTGAAGGGAGAAGGAATGGTAGGAGGGAGAAATTTTGAAGGGAGAAGGAATGGTAGGAGGGAGGAATTTTGAAGGAAGAAGGAATGGTAGGAGGGAGGAATTTTGAAAGGAGAAAGAATGGTAGGAGGGAGGAATTTTAAAGGGAGAAGGAATGGTAGGAGGGAGGAATTTTGAAGGGAGAGGGAATGGTAGTAGGGAGAAAATTTGAATTGAGAAGGAAGGTAGGGGGAGGAATTTTGAAGGGAGGAGGAAGGTAGGAAGGAGGAATTTTGAAGGGGGAAGGAAGGTAGGAGGGAGGAATTATGAAGGGAGGAGGAAGTTAGGAGGGAGGAATTTTGAAGGGAGAAGGAATGGTAGGAGGGAGGAATTTTGATTTGGGAAGGAAGGTAGGAGGGAGGAATTTTGAAGGGAGGAGGAAGGTAGGAGGGAGGAATTTTGAAGGGAGAAGGAATGGTAGGAGGGAGGAATTTTGAAGGAGAAGGAATAGTAGGAGGGAGGAATTTTGAAGGGAGAAGGAATGGTAGGAGGGAGGAATTTTGAAGGGAGGAGGGAGGAATTTTGAGGGGAGGAGGAAGGTAGGAGAGAAGAGGAGGTATTTTGTCGGTGCCTGTCAGAACAAAGAAAAGCAAAGCAGAATTGTCAATTGCAATTGTTATGCATTTATCTTTTATACAGACATATTATGGAGTTAATATTAAATTTCAGCAACAATTTTTTCTCGACTTAAACCGGACGACCTTAAAACTTTGCCACGTGTTTATAACTAACTCATGAATGCCACCAATAACAATTTATAACTTTCACATATCTTATGACCTTTGGTTTTGTGCTGTGTTGTTTATACTCGATGTTGTCACAGTTAATCCTCTCGTGTTTTGAGCGAATTAAAGAGCAACAACTTCGGCAAATTCTGAGAACCTTGTCGAGTTGCACTGTTACTAAAAGAGAGAGAGAGAGAGAGAGAGAGAGAGAGAGAGAGAGATAAAACAAGTTAGAGTTTATATGCGTGCATTTAGGAAAGGACAGAGCACAGTGTAAGGAAATAACCCAAGTAAATAAACAGTGATACCACTGCCCATTTACCAAAGCATAGAAGAAAAATAAATGTCTGGATGAAGAAAGATGCGATTAGAGGCTTTGGCGTCACAAAAAGAAAGGTATTTCTGAGGAGGACGACCCTTGACCACTACTGCTGCTACCACTAGTAACTATTGCAAGGAAACTGGAGGCAAATTCCCCAACAGCGATTGAGGTGAAGAAAGAAAAAAAAAGGGAGGTTCTATGGGACGGAAAAGGAAAATCATAAGTACGACACTTGAAGAAGGAATCGCCATCCAGTGAAATGGAGAGCAGGAGAGGCGGGGCCACAATGCAATCGGCGATTATTATTTCTCCTGTTTTTTTTTTTTTTTTTTTTTTTACGGGAGCTGGATTAAGTGACCCAGTTCGCTTCATTTCCAAAGGAAAATGACCCCCTGATGAAACGCGACAGAGAGAGAGAGAGAGAGAAAGAGAGAAAGAGAGAGAGGCTCTTTTCAGTCCGTGGGGAGAATGTCGGGGAGAGTGAGGGGAGCTGCAGGAGAGAGAGAGAAAGAGAGAGAGAGAGAGAGGAGAGATTCAAGAAAACGGAGCGGATGTTGGAGGGAGGGACTTCGGAATTGGCAGCAGCAGGCCAGGGCGGGATTCAGGGAAGCCGCTTTTCGCAACAAAAGCGGGTTACTGAGCAGGAGGAGGTGCGCTAGGAGGAAGAGGAAGAGCAGGAGGATGAGGAAGAGGATGAGGAGGAGGATGACTCCGTCGTTATTCGGAATATAAGGTCACTGGGAAAACTCATGCGCAGGGTTTCCCAGAACTACGTCAAAAGATTCGAATTCATTCTCGCGTCTTTAACTTGATTATCTCTTACATTTGTCGTGTTTTTCTCGTTCTCTAATATCGAAGGATATTCTTCTTGAAATCTGCTTCAAAATATGCGTTCCTTTCTACAAATCAAATATACTTTAGCGCACTTAAAAATATTGCATAAAGCCTAGTGGATTTAACATTCTTAGCAGTAATTTGCCATGCACGTATGGTACATATAAATAGTTATATATATATATATATATATATATATATATATATATATATATATATATATATATATATATATATATATATATATATATATATATATATATATATATATATATACAGTAGGCTATATATATATATCGATTCTAATGTGTTAGGTTCATATTATCTCCTCTTTTCTTTTCAAATATTGTTACGTTGAACCTTTATAAAACCATGATGTAACATCGCAGCCTTTGTAAATAAGTATCTCTTGCATTATATACTGTAATACTGAAGTATAAATTAAGAGGCCAAAGCTACAAGATATACGCTTACCGCCCTTAGATTTAATCACGATGGTCTCATTTTTCAAAGGAGCACTTGAAATACCGCGGGCAGAACCCGTAGAGTTTTGCAAACTCGACTCCACTTGGTTCCTGTGACGCAAGACACATAACAATGATTCCTGCTGCTTTTATATTCGTCTGGAGCAAGGCAAGTGTGCATGGAATGCAGGAAATTAGACTTTGCGTGAAAATAAACACAAAGGAACATTAGATTTAATAGGGTTTTAGTGCCTGTTTACTGCAGCTCGGTGAATTATCACATTTAGCAAGTCGCCAGGTGATCCATTGCGTTTGTGTGATAGTTCTTTTAATCGATAAATCTGGAATATTTTACTATAGTTTGTTTGAGTGATGTTGCGTCATATCTTGTCACCACAAGGGTACAGAAGTTTTTGTTAATTTCCTTCTCTGAACTGAATTGTCGAATCTGTTTTTGTTTGCGACGACTTTCTGAGTGTTTTCCCAAAATACAAAAAATACATCCAGTAATAATTAAAAAAATCATTTGACCAATAATCATTACCTCTTTCTCTCTCTGTCTCCCTCTCTCTCTTTTGGCAAACATTTCCCACCTTAAGACTCGTATCTGACTCTTGCAGTCCCCAAACATCTCAAAACCAGCAAATTTGTTATGTCCTCTGCATAAACTGGTTTCGCTAATTGAATGTTGCAAGGGTTATGAGCGGAGATAAATAAAGGTATTTCCTTAAATAACCAGTAAAAAAAAGAATAAACAGTGACCTCACAAGAAATCAGAGGATATAAACACCATTCCATGAAAACACTTAACACATTAACCTGTCGTGCAATTGGCTGTCGAAATTCATGCAGTTTTCATCTGAAAGCTAAGCCTTCTCTCTCTCTCTCTCTCTCTCTCTCCTCTCTCTCTTCTCTCTCTCTCTCTCTCTCTCTCTTCTCTCTCTTTATATAGTTTTACTTGATCCAAAAGAACGGTTTGCTGTAATATAGTTCATAATGTGGGTATAAAGTCTTCTTTCTTCTTCTCTTTCTCTTCTTCTTTCTTTCTCTCTTTCTCTTTCTCTCTCTCTCTCACAGGAACAAAGGAGAAAAAATAACCTTTACAAAAATGGGCAAGTTTTGCAGTTGCAGTTTACCTCATGATTCCTTGTTCTTGAGAGAGAGAGAGAGAGAGAGAGAGAGAGAGAGAGAGAGAGAGAGAGAGAGAGAGAGAGAGAGAGAAAATGCTTACAAGGTCATTAACATAAATATGGCGTTCGGATAAATACCATTGAAAAGAATAAAGTCAGGAACCTGACTTTTCCCCTTTAGTTTATGAGTCGATGTTCGGATCTTATCAGTGAAATCCTGTCTCCCTCTCTTCTGTGAGTCTCATGGTATGCTGGTCACAGAAACATCAATTTCCTTAACATATACTTTGTTTAAGTTGCACAGACACGCATGTACACAGACACGACTGCATTTAAGTTGCACTGAAACGCACATACACCGGCACGACTGCGTTTAAGTTGCACAGGCACGAATGCATTTAAGCTGCACAGCCACACATACACAGACACGACTGCATTTAAGTTTCACAGACATACACAAACACGACTGCATTTAAGTTGCACTGAAACGCACATACACAGACACGACTGCGTTTAAGTTGCACAGGCACGAATGCATTAAGTTGCACAGCCACACATACACAGACACGACTGCATTTAAGTTTCACAGACATACACAGACACGACTGCATTTAAGTTGCACAGACACATACACAGACACGACTGCATTTAAGTTGCACAGACACGCACATACAAAGACACGACTATATTTAAGTTACACAGACATGACTGTATTTAAGTTTCACAGACATGCACAGACACGACTGCATTTAAGTTGCACAGACACATACACAGACACGACTGCATTTGAGTTGCACAGACACACACATACACAGACACGAGTGCATTTAACTTGCACAGACACGACTGCATTAAGTTGCACAGACACACACACATACACAGACACGACTGCATTTAAGTTGCAAAGGCACACACACACATACACAGACACGACTGCATTTGAGGTGCACAGACACACATACACAGACAAGACTGAATTTAAGATGCACAAACACACACACAGACCCGACTGCGTTTAAGATGCACAGACACACACATACACGGACACGACTGCATTTAAGTTTCACAGATACACACATACACAGACACGAATGCAGTTAAGTTGCACATACACACGCATACACAAACACAACTGCATGCACACGTGGAGAAGAGAGAGAGAGAGAGAGAGAGAGAGAGAGAGAGAGAGAGATTTTGAATCGAGAGAGAGAGAGAGAGAGAGAGAGAGAGAGAGAGAGAGAGAGAGAGAGAGAGAGATTTCGTTTATCTTAATGAGTTGGAAAGGTCATTGTTTTGATTGTAGCTGTGCCTAGATTTTGCTATCAATGGGTTATTTTATTTTCATTAATATTATTGAATAATATTTTTTCCCCAGAAACCTTGAAATGAATATGTAAATTCTGCTCTGAAAAAATATTTTGTTATGTACATTATTTCAATTTTTAATTCGCGGAATATATTGCAATCAGACCCGTTTATTAGAGAGTGCGTTTGTATATTCTTTTACCTTTTTCTTAAAGTTCTTCTTGTGTCTTCGTCGATGCGCTTTCTCTGATTTTAGTAGGCATGAGTATAAACATCCTTATGGCAACACTGACGCGCTCTGGACTGATTAAAAAAAAAAAAAAGAAAATGGCGTATCGAGAGAAACTAGTTATAACCGATTTTTATGTCATTTTTTCAGTTAGTGGCTTTGACATGTCTCTACGTAACAATGCGGTATTTTTAAAAAAATTTCCTAAAAATTAACATATTTAGTATAATTCTTCATGTTAGCATTATGAATATTATGATTTTATAATATAATGTGTGAGTAGCCTACCCTGTCTGCGCATGCGTCCGCTGACAAGAACTTTCTCTTCCAAGCAAAGGCATGCAGGCAGTTCCTTCTGCTTGTGGCCCAGGAAGGTCAATCAACTCCCTGTCTCATTATTGTCAGATTAACTGACTTTTAATGCATTCTGTCTCTTGTCCGTCATCAGTTATAACTCATTTCTAAGTGGTTTGATTTATGTTATGTCTAGGGAAGCTAATCTGTTTTGTTGTGTTCATTGACCATGCTTTAGTTAATTTTCTGTTTTGTTATAAATTGTTGAGTCTTGATAATAACTATCGTATAAATGTTTTAACTTATTTTAACATGTTTTTGCAGTGTTCGGTATCTCATCTTTTCTCTTTATTCATATGTATTCGATATGTATTTTTTTAAGTTCTTATAATATTCTTCCCTTTACCATAAAGTTCTATATCTCTTCTATGACCAGAAAACTCAGTAAGTTCTTATAATATTCTTCCCTCTACCATAATGTTTTATATCTCTCCTATGACCAGCAAACTCAGTCTAATTTTAATTATTGTAATACTCAAAACAGTGTCGGGAGAAACTTTACTTGAGCAACAACAGATATGTTTTAAGAAACCTTTCCACAGTATTGATCACGAAATGTATATCTAGCTATGTTTTCAAAAACAGCCTCAAGTTCTTATCGCCTAAGATAATATATTGTTTCCGGGCGCGGAGGACGGGGTTTCAAAACGAAACTTGATATATCATTCTTTCCGGTTAAACACGTACATCAGCACTTTGATAAATACCAGTAAAGCATGATAGCATACCATTATTCGTTAACGTACAGTAGCCTAAGTATAAAGTCTTAAAGTTGGCTTCATCATCCGGAGTTATTTCTTGCGATACTGCGTCTTAACTTATCGTAATCTGGAAGCCAGGTCTTATCTGATTTTACTATTAAAGAGACTAAATTGCAATGTGAAGGTATGTAGATTTCTCCTCTCACTTCAGTTTTATTTATATCGGTCTGGAAACCCTTCCGATTAAAACTCATCGGAGGATTTGATAAAAGCCCTCGCGGGGAAAAAAAGAAGAAAAGGAAAATAAAAGGAAGATACTTCGGAATCAAGACAAGGCATAATACAAAAGAGATGCCTCATTCAGATGCCCGATTGTCTGAGATGAACGGAGACTGCAACTGGGGGTTTTTCCCCGAGAGGATTTGTTGATGGCCATCGAGAGCAGAAGGAATGAGTCCACCCGCCCTGTCGCGAGCGAATAGTACTTTTAATAGGTCAGGGGAGTTTTGTTCCCGTAGGCGCCGTATGAGAAAATTCCGATTCGATCTGCACATCTGCTCCCTTGTTCGACTCCGCATTTAGCCGCCCTTGCTATTTTCGTCTCCGAGGCCAGCAGCAGATGCTCCGTGATGTGCTACAGAAGTGAAATTTAGCATTGCCATAATCTGCCTAGTGAATGCAAATGAATTGGGAACATAAAAGTGTACCATCTGTCACCTTCAAGGTAAAAAAAGGTGTTTTTTTTTTTTTTTTATTTTAGATAGCGCCCCTATTATAAAAGGAAAGTCCAGGTCCAGAATTCTTCAGCGCGTTGCCGCAGTTCAAGAGTGAAGACATTTATGCAGCCATCAGCTTCGCTTGACCTGTGTCAAACGCCCAGCGCACCATTTTATTATGGGACCTGCTGCAGGTCTTTGGGAGGGGGGAGGGGCTGGGGGCTGATCCGAATGGTGTATATATATATATACACCTCCCAGTCCTCCTGTTGCTGGGAGTGTAAGAAGAATCAATGGACCCCATAATGGGCGGGCGAAGCGCCCATTAAATGACCTGATACCTGGATTCCGAATCCAGCACCACAAGCATCATTGCCGCTTCCAGTCTCCTCCATTGGCATTTTCTCAATGGCTGTGCGACTGAATTTGTCAGTTCTAAGGGGCTTTCCCCCCCCCCGCCATCGCCACCCCTTCCCACTACCCCTTTCTCTCAGAGGTCCTCCTTTAAAAGGAGATCCTCACGAAGGAATGGACCTCCAGTTCTTTTAAACACTCGAGGTCCTGAGAGAGAGAGAGAGAGAGAGAGAGAGAGAGAGAGAGAGAGAGAGAGAGAGAGAGAGAGAGAGAAGGTGAACGAGTTTAGTGATGGTGGTTTGTGAGGAAGGCACTTTGGAAGACTACTACACATTCTCACGTGTGGAAAAATAATGAGGGGTGGTGTGGGGGTGGGAGGCAAGTCGAAGGACCATCATCGTCGCATTGTCGAAATGAGCATGCGTTTCGGGGTGTCTAGCAAGTTCATTTGCAAGTAATTGTTGCTTGCTTGCTGCAGGAGGTATAACGGTGGTTTACCGCCTATGTTGTCTTCTTAACCACCTCCCCTTCCCTCCCCTCCCCTCCCCTCCCCCCCTTCCCTTCCTCCGTCCTTACCTCCTCCTCGGCCTCCTTTAAACCAAACGAGTAGCTTCTGAAGATAGGAGGAAGCAATGGAATTGGGAAGGGGAGGGGAGGGGAGGAAGGACCCACACCTCTACAGACGAGGAAGGATGTCGTTCAGAGAAATCTTTTTGTGACTCAGGTGGAAACAGCTGGTATCTGTAATGTCATAAAGGTAAGAGTATAATTATTCTCTGCTAATTTGTAAATGTGCAGCCGCGGCTTGCGAATTCCGGAAGCGGTAAGTAACGAAATCGCAAAGTGATTTACCGCTTTTAGGCATTATCACTTCTATCTTTGCTCTCATATAATATAGGCCTATATATATATATATATATATATATATATATATATATATATATATATATATATATATATATATATATATATATATATATATAATATATATATATATATATATATATATATATATATATATATATATATATATATATATATATATATATATATATATGTATATATATATACAACAGCTTAGAGGCACTCAATTTATGTCAGGTAATGATGATTTGTTTGTCTGAGAGAGAGAGAGAGAGAATTAAATTAGCGGTTTATAAACAAACAGTAATTCATGTAGCTCTAGGTCTCTTCACGAATCCATCATGATAAACTGATGCAAAAATCTTAAAATTCCTCGACTCGCGGCCTGAGGTTGTTTTCCGAAGTTCCACAACTTCCTTGTACACGAGAATTATACAACAATCCCTTGTTCGGAGCTTCGAAAAGCACACTCATGAATATCAGATCTCGAGCTTCTTATTCGGAAATGCAAATGTCGTGCAATTATTCGCCATTATCCCCAACATATTCCCTCCCGAAGTGCTCATTGATAGCGACCTAAATCATGGACCTGTCTGACAGGCCTCTTTTTTTTTTTTTATGCGGTGGCAACCGAGACGGGTAAAAGAATGAAAGCAGTCCCCAGGAGTCTGGCTTGGGCCTGGAAGGAGTTAGCGGTGGCCGTGGATTTGTCCTTTTTTTTTTTTTTTTTTATAAATTGAAAGGCATTGTGGATTTTTGGGAGGTTATTCAGTTTGATTATTTTACAGAGTAAGATTCTCCTCTTGACCAGTCTCTTTGGATCTTAAAGCATAGTTGAAAAATAGGTCCTGGTATCTCTATTAGTGCCTTTGGTTGAATACACAAAACCCATACACATATACATATACATATACATATATATATATATATATATATATATATATATATATATATATATATATATATATATATATACATATATATATATATATATATATATATATATATATATATATAATATATAGCTATATAACATAAGCAATATATTTATATATGTTATATATTCATTGTTTACATTTCAGTTCTATTATTTTAATTAATGAACGGGAAATTGGGATGAATTAAGACTGATCGAGCAGTATAAAAACTTGAGAAGAAAAAGGAGGAGAGAGAGAGAGAGAGAGAGAGAGAGAGAGAGAGAGAGATTAATATATTTTATCCCCTGAACGCCCGCCAAAGAGATTGCTTTTGTGACCCAGTAGTCATCCTGGAAGGGACTCTGTTAAAATTAGCTTTGGTGAGCAAAACTGTCGCGCCCCTGGAAATATTGGTTAGCACAAAGGGATGTCTGTTTGCATTCGACTGATTAAACCTAATCCTCTGTCCTGATGAGTTACAGACACCGGAACGATGCTGACGATGGATAAAATATACAATTATTTTAGGCCAAAGGCCAAGCACTGGGACCTATGAGGTCATCCAGCGCTGAAACGGAAATTGACGGTAAAGAGGTTTGATAGGTGTAAGAGGAGGAAAACCTCGCAGCTGCGCTGTGCAACAATTATTAAGAGAGGGTGGAAAGACAGATGGAAGAGAGAATATGAACGGAGGTACAGCAAAAGGAATGAAAAATGTCTCAGCTAGGGGTCGAGGGGAGGCTGCAAAGACCCTTAAGTAATGCCTATAGTACACCACGTGAGGTGCACTGACGAGAATGAAGAACGGGGAAGATTTTTGTCCAGTTCCACATTACGGATATCCACAAACGGTTTCTTAATTCAAAGGGCAGAATTAAAAAAAGCCTGCATCAGTTCTTCCGTAGTTAAGATTGAATGTTAATATACGTCATAAGTAGTGTTAACCATATGTAATTGAGATAGACAACCCTGTAAAATGGGAAAACTAATTTGTAGTGTATTATAAACACAAAATAATTCATGAAAAACAGTTAACGTGAGATTAAAGGCAGAAAACCTTCCGTCACTGAATATCCTTATTTTTCCTTATTTAATCAGAGCAGACAAGCCGTTATTTTGAGCTTGATTTTTCTTTTAATGGACTGAACTTGTATATATCGCTTTATCGCACTTAAGAGAATTTTAATTTAAAGGACTTCTTCCTCTGTTTGTCACTTCGCTTTGGGAACGTTCTTAGCACGTGCAAAAGCTGATGCAACATTGAACAGTGCCTGATCTTAGAGCAGTTGGTCCATTCTTTCGCTCTCTTCTAATTAGAGTAACTTTGTTCCATTTTTTTCTAAAAAAAAAACAGTCTATGTTAACTAAGCGAATTTCAAGTCAGTGGCCCCTGTAGACTTCCATATGAATAGGGTTCATCTTTTGTATAATAATAATAATAATAATAATAATAATAATAGTAATAATAATAATAATAATAATAATAATAATAATAATAATAATAAAGATAATAATAATAATAGTTTCACATTATCGTAATAAACAGTTACGTAATAAAAATCCACAATTATATAAATGAATTGTATTGATATATGAAAGGTAGAACATATTTCATCTTTTGCATATTAATACAGTTCATTGAAATAATTGTGGATTTTTATTACATAATAATAATAATAATAATAATAATAATAATAATAATAATAATAATAATAATAATAATAATAATAATATTTTCCATACTTCTGGCCCCGTGCATAGTATTTATTTTTCTCGAACCTGAATTACCCTGACGCAATAACATCGCATTGCCGGTCCTGTTTTTATTGCTGAATTACGGCATTACACCTGTAGGTACAGCTGTAGCTAAATATAGGAAGGAAAATCATTTATGGAGAGTATTATCATCAGCATACGAATTATTTCGGCAGAGGATATTCGAGGGACTTCACTGAAAAAAAAAAAAAAAACAAGCTACAGGCCAAGAGAGGTAAAGATGACTCCCAACGAACTTTAAAAGTAGGGAAATGGTAGGATATAAAATCGTCTACAATGACAGAAATAGATCAGTCTGGTTAGAAACTTGAAGAGTTGACTGTGAAGAAAGCAATGAAGCTATAATTAAGGAGTTTGGTCAACATTGCCTTATGCCAGGCACTGTTAAATGCCATAGAGGTATCCAAAGTAATGTCATGAGATTCACCAAGGTTTCTGAGAAAGGACGACCATGTATGTATACAGTACTGTAGGGTAGGAGATCACCTGTTGATCATACCAAAATAAAAAGTATTCACGATGCTGACTGATAAGAAGGTTGAGTTTTTTATACTTATGACCGAAATGAAGGTTAATTATTTAAACTTGTAATTAAAAAAAGATTGACTATTTATACTTATGACTGAAAAGGCCATTTTAACTTATAACTGAAAAGTAGGTTGATCATTTTACCGATGATTTGTGAAAAAAAAAGTTGTGTGATTTTAAAGGCTTTAGATAATGCACATTGCTTTGAACGCCAAAGAGTTGAGCTTTATCAGTGATCTGATTCCTCTTCAAACCTATTTCTTAATCCGTCCCAATAAAAAAAAAATCACATCCCTTTACCCAACTACCCTTTGATAAAAGAGAAAAGATAACAAGAGAAAAGTCGACAAGTATAGCAAAATGCCTCGACAATATTCTAAAGCAAGAAACGGCAAACAAAGTTTGTGAAAAATACCGCTCACGGAATTACAGAGAGAGCAAGTACGCCCTGTGCTATATATATATATAAGTAAGATCTAAGTCTGTTCGTGATGGCTCCCTGCCCCTGTGCACATACACAAGTAATTGAGTTCTAGGGTGGTGGGCACAGTCTTAACGCGGGTGTTGGCAGCATGCAAAGATGGGCTGGTGCTCGTCTTAGGAAGGCACCGCACGTACTACAGCCATCATTCGCGAGGTGTCAGGGGAAAATTGGACTGGGACCAGGTTGTCGGAGCCTCTCCGGTACCATCCACCAGCCAGAGGGGCACCCCCCCCTTTTTCGACTCAAACGCGGTACACGCAGGTACAAAGACTTCCAACTTGAGAATGCACGTACACAGATGTGTAAACATTGTGTTAAACGATACACGACCATGTACATTTACAGTGAATATTTTAGTTTGTTTATTGTATTTGATTGTATAAACAATACCCAACCCTATACATTTAGTGAATATTTAAGTTTGTTTATTGTATTTGATTGTATAAACAATGCACAATTTTATACATTTACAGTGGGTATTTAGGTTTGCATAATGTATTTGATGACAATTTTTCCTGAGGCTGTGAATATTTTAGTTTATTTATTGTATTTGATTGTATAAACAATACCCAACCTTATACATTTAGTGAATATTTAAGTTTGTTTATTGTATTTGATTGTATAAACAGTACACAACTTTATTCATTTACAGTGGGTATTTAGGTTTGCATAATGTATTTGATGGCAATTTTTCCAGATGCTGTACTGCATATACTTTTGTTATCTAACATCATTTGAAAACAGACTCCCAACTTGAGAATGCATATACATATGTGTAAACATTATGTAAACAATACACAGTCATATACATTTACAGTGGGTATTTAGGTTTGAGTAATGTATTTGGTGACAATTTTTTCTGAAGCTGCACTGCAAAATAATTGTTCTTTTGTTCACCTCTTGGAAGGCCATAAAGGTGAGTATATCTCAGTCGATGAATCAGAAACTAGATAAGGAAATAGAATATCAAAGGAGAATCTTATATACTTATTTTGGTTTTATCCAGATATCAAGCAAAATACTTTAAAGACTTATTGTCTCTCTTCCACTATTCACTAAATAAATTGAACTCTCATCTCTAAAACTCTAATAAATGAGAGAGAGAGAGAGAGAGAGAATCATTGCCTTTCTTACACTATGCACTGAGTAAAAAAACTCTTACACCTATAAAACCCCTTGGTGTAAAACCCCTTACTAAATGAGAGAGAGAGAGAGAGAGAGAGAGAGAGAGAGAGAGAGAGAGAGAGAGATCATTGCCTTTCTTGCACTGTGCGCTGAGTAAAAAGAACTCTCATTTGTAAAACTCTAATAAATGAGAGAGAGAGAGAGAGAGAGAGAGAGAGAGAGAGAGAGAGAGAGAGAGAGAGAGAGAGAGAGAGAGAGAGAGAAAATCATTGCCTTTCTTACACTATGCACTGAGTAAAAAGAGGTCTCGTCTGTAAAACCCTAATAAATGAGAGAGAGAGAGAGAGAGAGAGAGAGAGAGAGAGAGAGAGAGAGAGAGAGAGAGAGAGAATGAATGAATGGATAGCTCAGTCTGGTGACAACTGTGGTGTGAAGCGTGTTCCCATTTATGGATGTAATGCATTGATCAAAAGGAGCGGAAACACCGTTGATTCCTGATAATAGCTGATTTATAACTGGAGGTGACAGAGCTAGGATACGCTTTAAAGTCTGGGCACCGCAATTGCCTTGCAATACCATGCACAGAACTGAGAGTGAAATACAGGATAAAGAAGGAGTTTTCCATGAGAGAGAGAGAGAGAGAGAGAAAGAGAGAGAGAGAGAGAGAGAGAGATTTCAATACCTCACACAGATTTCGAAGTCAAATGCACAATACAGAATGAGTTTTTCATGGTGAAAATAATTTATGCATCAGAGAGAGAGAGAGAGAGAGAGAGAGAGAGAGAGAGAGAGAGAGAGAGAGAGAGAGAGAGAGAGAGAGCAATACCCTATACAGAATTCGAAATGAAATGTAAAACAAAGAAGGCGTTTTTCATGGTGAAAAGAATTATATACGAGAGAGAGAGAGAGAGAGAGAGAGAGAGAGAGAGAGAGAGAGAGAGAGATAGTTTTCATAAGACATTCTGTTTTATGCTAAACAGAAAGAAAGAATTAAAGGAAGACGTGAGATAAAGGGAGCAGCATCAGCACCAGCAGCAGGAGCAGCAAGAGAGCGAGTGAAGAAGATTTATCACCTGGGCAGTAAAATACTTTGCCGGGTCGACATTAACTGAGCAGATACCCAAGATGCTTCACAGAGTTTTTAGCATATTTCCCCCAAGTTTAGGGCGATGGCACGTGGCATCCTCTTCTGCCATTTCTTACTGTGAACCGGTCGTTTGGAGATTAGTGCGTCCGTTTCCATCTGTAAATTATAAGCTTGTGTAAACGAACAGGGGCTGTCGCCCCGTCGATGGGACAGGAGAAGATTGAGGTTGGGGGGGGGGATGAAGGAGTTCGCTGGGTACTCCTGAAGGAAGAAGAGAGAGAGAGAGAGAGAGAGAGAGAGAGAGAGAGAGAGAGAGATGTTCTTTCTGTCTGTCTCTCTCTTATCCATGCCCCCTTGGCCTGCCTACCCCTTTCTCTCTCTCTTTCTCTCTCATCCATGCCCCGTTGGCCTGCCTACCCTTTCCTCTCTCCCTTTCTCTCTCTCTCATCCATGTCCCGTTGGCCTCTCTCTCTCTCTCTCTCTCTCTCTCTCTCTCTCTCTCTCTCTCTCTCTCATTCATGCCCCGTTGGCCTGCCAACCCTTTCCTCTCTCTCTCTCTCATATCCATGTCCCGTTGGCCTGCCTATATCTCTCTCTCTCACATCCATGCCCAGTTGGCCTGCCTACCCTCTCTCTCTCTCTCTCTCTCTCTCTCTCTCTCTCTCTCTCTCTCTCATCCATCCCATCCATTGGCCTCTCTCTCTCTCTCTCTCTCTCCATGCCCCGTTGGGCTGCCTACCCCTTCCTCTCTCTCTCTCTCTCTCTTTCTCTCATCTTGCACCATGAAATTTTACGACCCAAATAACGTTTTTATTGTCAATCGGTAAGTGGCTGGTAAGGACCAGTAACGACCCTTGACACTCAATGCTCAGAAATGCCCGAATAGATATATTGGGTCGTTTTGGGGGAGAGAATTTCACAATCCAGAAGCTCACGGCAATCATCAAAGAGACAGATGATCAATGGACGTGAATGGATAGTTTTTTTTCTCTCTTTTTTTTCGAGTTGGCTGATCTTGTGTGTAATCTTCTTGAGGTCCCTTCGTGAAACTGGTAATGGTGGTAAGTTTGGGAAGAAGAAGAATGAAGCGTCGTTGTGGATACTTCTTATTCTGGAAAACTGCTACATTTTAATCATTCTTTATTTCTCCTTTTAATTCCAGACTGTACGGCGTTTTCCAGAGGGTCGTGAGCATAAAGATCTGGAACGACAGTGATCCAGAGGAAAGAAGATGGAACGATGATTCATTTCCAGGAGACGCTGGAATTCAGTCGCGCCTTGTTTAACATGTGATGGATTTCCCCTTATTAATTTTATAGATTCAGATGTCTGTAGAGATAAGTGCATAATTTCTTTTTATATTTTATCTCAGGGACTTTGGGTAGCCTTTAAAATGAGCTCCGAAGACAGGTGTGGAGCTTTAAAATATTTATTTTTTTAGTAGTGTTGTTTATCCTTGTCTCAAGGCTAAAGAATGGGCTTTTGCAGTTAAATATTAAAAACATTCTTCAGGGTAGGATGTACCCCACAGGACTAGGCTGAAGATTCCATCGGAGAGAGAGAGAGAGAGAGAGAGAGAGAGAGAGAGAGAGAGAGAGAGAGAGAGAGAGAGAGGAACAGTTTCCATTCCGAAATGGTTCCAGGTTATTCCAGCGTTGCCCCTGTTTTCTTAATGAGTTCTTATGGCATAACTCTGAATAACTAGTTTGTGTATTAATGTATATTTATGCATACATTGAAAATACTCATTTGTTGGTATAAATCATATAAAATATATTCTATTCATGTGTATATATTCACACATTTTTAAGATTGTATGGGTAAATGTGATATATAAATACATTAGTATGTGCATATTCATGAGTGTTTAGCCAGAATAGTCGCTGGATTCCAAATACACGCCAATTGATTTATATATATAGAATTCCATCCTTATAGTGGGAGACTTTTGGAAGTTCCTTAAATATTCCTTACTTTTTATGTTATGTCTATTGTTTCTGGGTGAAGGAGTAAGAAATATCCCTGTCCCTGTATATCCTGTGTATCCTACACACATACACACACTTGTATTTATAATATATATACTGTATATATACAGTATATATATATATATATATATATATATATATATATATATATATATATATATATATATATATCTTCTTCTTCTTCTTTTAACGTGCTTTTATTCCCATTTTTGTATGGGGTAAGCACGATGCCTTCTTTTGAAGGACTTTTTGATTTGGCTTTGGGGTAGACCTGTGGTCTCGATCGGCTGCCCTGCCTGACATCGCTTAGACCCCGGTACGTATGTTTCATGTATCATACCGGACCCAACGCCCTTTCTTCCCAGCAGCGAGTAGTTATTGCGCTGGGTATGGCGAGAGTTCGAGACGTGTGAGATGTTTGTTATGTTTTTAGAAGGTGTTGTAGTGGCTTTGTTTTGTGTGTGTATTTAGTCTGTAACATCCATGCTTTTTAAGAAACCTATCCGTTGATTACATATATAATCCCGGGATGTCTACACTGATAGCAAAGTGTCTCCTTCTCTGAACAGTCGGCTGCGGTTTGAACCCGCGCCACAGACCTCTACGGTCCTGGTTGCTGTTGTAACCGACTGAGCCATCGAGGCTCTATATATATATATATATATATATATATATATATATATATATATATATATATATATATATATATATATATATATATATATATATATATATATATATATATATATATATAATATATAAATTATAATATAAAACTTAGAATGGGAGACTTCAGAGTTCCTTATATTACTTGCTTTTTATGTTATGTCTGTTGTTGTGGGTTAAGGAGTGAGAAACCTCCCTATCTGTGTATATCACACACACACACATACACACACACACACACATACACCCATTACATATGTAAAGGATGAGTTTGTCAGCCCAAACCCTTTTTTTTCAACTCCGGCTGCGACCCACCACTGTCGACTAACCACTTGGTAACTTAATTCACTGTCAAGGTCAACAGAGGCGCAACCTAACTTCTGTTATCCCACTGGCTCTTTTTAATATTAAGAGTGTGTTTTCCCATTGACACTTTTTTTTTTATATCAACAGTGTGTTATGCTACTGACACTTTTTTTATATTAGGAGTGTGTATCCCACTGACACTTTTTTTTATATTAAGAATGTGTTATCCAACTGAAACTTTTTTTTATATTGAGAGTGTGTTATTCCTCTGGCACTTTTTTTTATACTAAGAGTGTGTTATCCCACTGACACTTTTCTGTATTAAGATTGTGTTATCCCACAGACACTTTTCTGTATTAAGATTGTGTTATCCCACTGACACTTTTCTGTATTAAGATTGTGTTATCTCACGGACACTTTTTTTTATATTAAGAGTGTGTTATATCACTGACACTTTTTTATATTAAGAGTGTTATCCCAGTGACACTCCCGTAGGGGGTTGGTAATGCCGTCAGTGCACCTCATGCGGTGCACTATAGGCAAAAGCTTAAGGTTCTTTGCAGCGTGCTTTCGGCCCCTAGCTGCAACCCCCTTTCGTTCCTTTTACCGTACCTCCTTTCATATTCTCTTTCTTCCAACTTACTTTCCACCCTCTCCTAACAATTGATTCATAGTGCAACTGTTTTGAGGTTTTCCTCCTGTTACACCTTTCAGACCTTCTACTGTCAATTTCCGTTTCAGCGCTGAATGACCTCATAGGTCCCGGTGCTTGGCTTTTGGCTTAAATTCTATATTCAATTCAGTTTGCACTGACACTTTTTTTAGATATATATTTTTAGTGTGTTATCACCCTGACACTTTTTTTTATATCAAGAGGGTGTGATCCCTATGACTTTTTTTTTTATATCAAGAGCTTCAAAATTCAATTCCTACAGACTCTTTTATATACATATACTGGGAGTGACTTATCCCACTGACACTTTTTTTGTATATTAAGAGTCTGTTATCCCCCCCGACACTTTTTTTTTTTTTTTTTTTATCAAGAGCTTGCGGGACAAGCGACAAAGAGGTGAGGGTAAAGAATCGCTTCCCACCAAGACGGTGAAGGATGTTGATGTGTTAGGATGTCGCTGATTGCCTTGGGATATGAAGGACTCTCCGCAACGTCCTTCTAACGAGGATGGAAGCGACAAAAGTGCTCTCACTTGATGAGCTCATGGAGGAAGGAGGTTGTTCTGTCCAAAGGTGGTGGTTTTTTTTTTTTTTTTTTAGGTTAGTCTCTGTCTCTTTCTCTCTCTCTCTCTCTCCTGAGTAAGAAGAAACTTTCTATCATCAAGAGGACAGAAATTTCTCTCTCTATCTCTCTCTCTCTCTCTCTCTCTCTCTCCTGAATATGAATAAGTTTTTTATCAGCAAGAGGACAGAAAATCTCTCTCTCTCTCTCTCTCTCTCTCTCTCTCTCTCTCTCTCTCCTGAATATCAAGAAACTTTTTATCAGCAAGAGGACAGAAAATTTCTCTCTCTCTTTCGCTCTTTCTCTCTGTCTCTCTCTGTCTTTTTACAAAGGGGTCGATGACACATCAGGTTATCCCTTTCACCCTCTTTCTCGCGTTTGCTAGTTCCTTACGTTTGTTTCTTATTTTTTCTTTATTATTTATTATTTCATTTCTTCCTCTCGTGAAGATGAGAGGAAACCCTTCACAAAATTAGAGCCCAGATCCCACCCCTGAATCCTTTCTCTCTCTCTCTCTCTCTCCCTTCTTTTATAGATCTTGGTCAATTTTAAGTCAATTTTAATAGTGTCTGGGATACAGAAATCTTTTGCTCTCTCTCTCCTTAGTTTTCCGAGGGAAAATGCTCTCTCTCTCCTTAGTTTTCCAAGGGAAAATGCTCTCTCTCTCTCTCTCTCTCTTTTATAGATCTTAGTCAGTTTTAAGTCAATTTTAATAATGTCTTGGATAGAGAAATCTTTTGCTCTCTCTCTCCCTAGTTTTCCAAGGGAAAATGCTCTCTCTCTCTCTCTCTCTCTCTCTCTGTCAGACTTAGGCTGCCAATTCTATATATATAAAAAAAGGTGACTTGTAGGGTTATATTTTCTTGCTGTCAAACCTTATGAGAGGGAGCTTCCTTCTTCTGCTTGCTTGTGCATGCACGCCTTCTTATTTATCTATTTTTTTTTTTTTTGCTTCGGCTCATTTTCCAGTCCTGTACGATCTTGGTAACTGGTTTTTGTTTATGTAATGTTTATTTTATAGGCTACGGTCACGGTTCAGTTATCAACTTTTATAGAGAGATATGTATGGTAAATTGTCATTTACGTTAATATCTTGTCTGAATGTTTTACTACATTATGTATTTGTCGTTAAAGAATACGTTAATTTTACGTCAGTATAGAAATACATCTTATTAATATTATAATCTTGTCAATCACACCACGTCAAAAACCTGATTTTTTTTGGTAAACATTTAAGCAGAATTGCATTTGTTAATTATGAATATTAAAAACGCGTTACCTTTGTGTAATAAAAACCTAAGGAAACCTACTTTATATCTGATGAATGCATGTCAAGTGAAAAAAAAGATGTTGAGCATCTGTTTATAAAAACACAAAGAAAAAAGAAGAAAAAACACTAAACATGCTAACCATGCAATTGAAGCGAATTAGGTTGGAAGCCAAAAAATTCATAGTTTTCCTCAAACACATTTAAACTATAATATATAGCTAAGCTCCACTATGTAATGCATGTCATGAAGACTTGAATTCGAGTAAGGTAAATGAAAATGGAAGCAGAATTTTTAAGAGTAAAATATCCTTTTCTGGTCAATTAGAATTTATAATATTCGAGTTATGGTTATTGTGATAAACGTGGATAAGGTCGAGTAAATGGAAGTATGGAGTGTTAGTGAAAAATTTCGAATGTTGAAAAAATATTCGAATAATGAAAAAATAAAATTTTCGAATAAAAAAATTCGACTAATGAAAAAAAATCATTTTTTTATATATTCGATTAATAATAATTGGGATTAACGGGGAGAAGGTTCAAGTTAAGTGAAAATATAAACAGAAAAATTCTAATTAACAAAAATCTAATAGCAATAATAACAAGAGCGATATCATTAATTCAGTCATTTCCTCAGCATCAGCAAAGACACTAAAGGCACTTTATACTGATTTATGAATTTATGAACGTCCTTCCTCAACATAAATCTCCCGGTCTTCCTCCCCAGTGACCAAAAGCAGATGCCGTTTCCTGCTACTTGGGACCTTGGTCCCGCCTTCATATATCTTTCAAGAGACCCTTTGCCTAATTTAACAATCGCTACTGCATCACATAATGGACTTATTAAAAATGAAAAGTATTTGGTTTCTTGATTGTGAACGCATCTTATGCATGACACTCAACAGATATTTCATTATCATTCATCGCCATGTGAATATTAATGAAAAACGTAAAATTAACAATCTTGTTATTATACTTTGCTTTATCATGGTAATTTTTTTATGTTGAATATCTTACATTCCCTTATGCGTAATATTTCTTTCATTTGCATACCATTAATTTTTTCCTTTTCAGCTTTTTGCATTCAGAACATCGTTTGACATGACTTTCAGTTTTCACGCATTTAATATAATCTAATATAATTCATTAGCTGCTAATGTGTTCCGAAAATTTCATGAGGAGACATGATGATATGAAAGGGGAAAATGATTCAAATAGCCAGAAATGCAACCAAGGTTTAGCCTTTCAGTGTAAGCAGATAACTGAAAGGTTAGGTGTGCCCAAAAATTTTCATGATGTTGCTGTCATGGATAAAATTAATCTTGAGAAACAAAAGCCATCTGGTGATTGTTTTTGGGAAGCAGGGGTTCAAGATGACAAGTCTCGATGGTCACAAAGATAAAAAGGCTTGATGGTCATAAACATTCTTTCGGAAATTGTGAAATTTAACTTATTCTACCTCAAGACTTCCTGGTCGTATTCCAATAACTGTCTGAGGGCGGTCTACGCGCAGCAAGTCCTTATCTTTTTTCTATGCAGAAGTAACAGTCTTTATCGAGATGTAGTGATTTCAGTTGCAGAAGTTAGATTGTGACATAGAATTTCCAGTTGTTGTTCGTTCATTATCAAGTGTTGACATTTGAAAAGGACTCTCACACACACACACACATATATATATATGTATGTATGTATGTATGTATGTATGTATATATATATATATATATATATATATATATATATATATATATATATATATATATATATATTATATGTGTATATGTATGCATATGTATATATATATATATATATATATATATATATATATATATATATATATATATATATATATATATATATATATATACACATGTGTATGCACGCGTGTACGTGCAAACCAGCATATAAACGCAAGAGTCTGAATGTATGTATTATGATTAATTTTAAGGCAACAGTCTTTATTTAATATTTTCAGCATGATGTTTACAAATTTCGTTACGCAAAAGATTCTCTTACTATTTTATTTTTTAAACAACAATAATCATATTATCATTACTCCACACACACAAAAAAATATAAATAAATGCAGAGAATGCAAGAACAAAACAACAAGAGCAGGGAAGGGAAGGAGGAGTGCATATGTGTGTGTGTGTGTGTGTGTGTGTTGGGAGTGGGGGGAAGGGGGAGAGGGAAGGGGGGGAGGGGAAGATGTTTAAGGCAAGGCATCGACTCTGTAATATATATATATATATATATATATATATATATATATATATATATATATATATATATATATATATATATATATATATATATATATATTATGATCTCCATTAGCAAAAACAAACGGCGGCTAAGTAGAAGCCAAGGTCAGCAACAATGCTTTTGAACAAATGTATGAGAGAGAATAATTGAGGTAGTTTTTTTTAAGATCGTCTATTTTCGTCGGGTAAATAATAATAATAATAATAATAATAATAATAATAATAATAATAATAATAATACAATAATAATAATAATATGCTGCTTTTTGATTTAATAAAAGTATACAATTTTCACTCTTTCTCACACTTACACACAGTATTCATACTGCTCTTAAGTTGGGTATGTATGCTCAGGTACATACACACGCATATATATATATATATATATATATATATATATATATATATATATATATATATATATATATATATATATACATATGTGTGTGTATATATATATATGCTATGTACATAAATAATATAGTTATATGTGTATATATATAATTATATATGTAAAATTATATGTATATGTGTGTATATATATACATAGACGGTACTAAACATTCAATAAAATATAAATATCTATAAAATGTGCGTATAGTTTATACTGACATTAAAATATCTCAGTGTATCATACCGAATATTAGCAATGCAGCTATTACTGATAAGTAATATTTACAATAATAATAATAATAATAATAATAATAATAATAATAATAATAATAATAATAATAGCAGTAGTATTAAAACAGCAACATTAGTAGCACTAGCACTGACTGCTTAAAAAAAAATAATAATAATAACTTGAGCAGTGAAAGCACTCCGAATGACGTCATACTCTAAACAGGCGAACGACACACGGAATAATTAATATACTTTCGGACAGCTGAGTGAGACATCATCGACAAGAGATAAGCAGTACTGTATATTTCTCGCCTCATATATACTTTCCTCTTTCTCTGGCCGGCCAGTAATTCCAATAAGTCTGAGATTGTTGTTATTACGCTTAAATTATCAGTGGCGATGTCGGACATTATAAGAAGATACAGCCAAAAAAAAAAAAAAACAGACTGGTGGAAGGTGGCCTCTGTCATTTGCTTGCAGTCTCAGATGATAGTGGTTGCTGATGTTTTATCATTCTAATGTCTGGTATTGATAATAACCGTCGCTTTTTTTTTTGCCCCCGTGAGATTTTAAAACTATAAATACGGTCCTTCTGTTATCGGTTATATAGTAATATACGCCGTTTTTTTTATTTATAAGTACGAGGTAGAAGTCATTGACTTACAAATGTAAACCGGTAAGTGAGTCGTGAATTTTCTTATTTATATTCATTAATGAATAATTGTCTATTGGTTTTCAGACGTGAATTGTTTATAAGCATGTTCCTTTATATTATTCATTCATTCACTCTTCCATTCATTCATTCATTCCCGTGTTTATTTTTTTATATGATACCAATTTATTTTCAGTGATGGTTTGTTTATAAGTTATGAAAAACGCATACCAAACGCTCCCCGATTTTTAATAAAACACCCATGACTGTTATCGGTGTTAATATTTCCGATGTCGAGAGAGAGAGAGAGAGAGCGCGAGAGAGAGAGAGAGAGAGAGAGAAATACGACTTGGTTCGTAGTCTTGTCCGCTACTTATCACTGTTCCTTATGGATCCTTATTTAGCAATTTATTCAGTATAACACGTCATTGCCAATGTACGTTTCAGTCATCTGAAAATAAACATTTATATATATTTTTCTATCGTCTGGAGAAACGCCAGAGAATAACGAAGGAAAAGGCAAGTTCAAAGTCGTGTGCGCTGACCGTCTATGGATCAAGTTTTTCTCTCATGTGCCTCTCTGTTATTGTATACATCCGTCGTATGCCTATGCACGTTTCATCCGTTATCCTTCGCACTCTCTATCGCGCAGATGAGAAGAAGTCCGAGTCAATAATACTCCAGGTGAGTCCAAAAGCAAAGTTTAACAAAATGTTTAAAAAGCACTACTAACGCCGGCCACCTCCTCCTCCCCTCCCCTCCTCCTCCTCCAGAACGACGCGCCCGCCGAGTTCCAGATCGTTTCGTTTCCGTTGCAGATTGCATCGCGTTTATTGAACGATCGAGGTTCTCCGGAGCGCCACTAGATGGCAGCAGCTGCAGCAGACTGTTAGCACGCGTTACTGCGGTCAGATGAGTGGTGACCTCCGAGCATGGTACGCCTGTTATCCTGCTCTCGGCAATAAACGTCACTGCAATTTATCCCACAGCTCGTTTCCTCCTCCCTTTTCACTGGGAAATGATCGATGAGGCCTTTCTCGATCTGACACAATTCCTCACTAGGAGATCTGGCAGTATTTGTGCGAATGAACGGGTCAAATTAGGCAGTTTCGACAGATTTTTCACTTTCTCTACTCGCGAACTTGTTCGAAAATGTTCTCACTTAGACGTCTCAGCATGTTAGACGTCCTTATTGTGTTGGTATCAATTCGAGAACGATTATATTTACTGTTATTTAAATGAATGCTATATACATATCGACAGTTTGAAATAGATATCCCATTCATACACTTTCTGGGGCAGGTAAGATTTTACAAGGGGTCAAGTACACCTTTTCCTTCTCTCTCTCTCTCTCTCTCTCTCTCTCTCTCTCTCTCTCTCTCTCTCTCTCTCTCTCTCTCTCTCGTTTGACACACAGGCCGCCAACCCCTGTGGTTTATGGTCGATCGAAGGTCCATTCGACACTTCATAAAAGGTTTAGAGAACAGCCACTGAAGCACTAGAGACAATGTTTTTTTTTTCCCTTTTCTTCGGAATGACATGCTCAATGAAAAAGACCTCTTACTGATGTTTTAAAACAGGGTATTGAATCTAAATACGAATGTGACATTTCACGTGATCTCAAAGAAACTTCATTCTCTCGCTCATCACTTTTTACAGCCAAAGAAAGGTGCTTTCACATAGAGAATTCTAGACAGGACACAATGTCAGCAAGCTGGTTAAGGAAGCCCATTCACGCCCCACAAGACTTTGTATGAAGTAGTAATTCGCTGGCACACACAAACACACACACACACGTGAGACGATAGGTCATCGTGGTGCCTGCTGGACGGAGAATTAGTAGACAGACATGAGGAAGGAAGGACAGAGAGAGAAAGAGAAAGAGAGAGAGAGAGATAGCAAAGCGTGGTAATGGGGGGGAAATGTAATGCCTTCTACGTAATATAGGGATCGTGCAATAACAACAACATCAACACTGCAGTTTCTGTAAATGAACTCGATCACATCGTGCAATGACAACACTCACTACTATATATATATATATATGCACGACATCGACACATGCACTACTACAGATTTTGGCACCGCACGACAAAAATCTTCCGTGTCTTCTGCTTTGCATGAACTTTCGTAAATCAGTTTCTCTTTTGTTTTTGAAAGACTTATCATCGTCTTTTCATCGCTTTTTTTTCTGGCAATGTCCACTGTTCATTTGTCATAGTTTCTGACAGTTTATACACCATTGATTGATACGCAATCAAGAGTCTTTTTCGTCTGAACACAACACTCGAAATTTACATATATTTTTTTTTATTTTTTCGGGGAAGACATGAAAGTTCGCGTTCCTCTCTGACAAACATTTTCAATGAGAGGTTTCTCGCGGGGCAACACACAAGCCAAGAGCTCTTTCCTTTGCTCTTGCGGGAAAGTTGTCAGGGGGAGGGGTGGAAAAGTTGGGAAAAAAAGAAATGACTTATTATCATAGCGTTGGAAATAAACATGAAACTGCCTACTGGAAGAACAATAAAGGCGAAATCACAGAGGAGGAGGAAGAGGAGGTAGGGGGTGGGCGTGCACTTTTAAAACAGACGAATCTACATGGGACGTGTTAGAAGGAGGAGGAGGAGGAGGAATATGAGGAGGAGGGGGCAGGAGGTGGATGACGAAGGGGAAGCAGTGGAGAAGCAATGATCGAACTTACCTGTGATGGACATCCACGGATATCGAGGGATGTCTGGGATATGAGGAGTGGGCGCCGTAGGCTGACTGCAGGAGTTGAGAGGATTCGTGACGTTGTTCTGGTGGAAATACTGAGCCATGTTGCTTGTAGTTGCACAGTTTTGCAGGTTAAGGCCGTACTGGGACATATCCGTTGCCCCAGTCTGCGAGTACCGGCACTGCTTGTCGGCATCTGTAGTGGCTGTCATAGCGCTGAAGGGCGACATATTGGAGGCCGCATTGCTAGACAGCTGATGTGAAGTGACACTTACGTACGGATACATACTTCTGGCTTGAGAATTGTAGTTGACCAGGTTAGCCGCGGCCGACTCCTGGTACTTTGGCAGAATACTATCAATGCTATTAATATAATTTGAACTCATTGTTCACATAATTCTTCCCAGTGGTAACTACTTAGTAACAACTGTGTACACACCAGCGTCGACTACCTGTGATGGCAAATGAATCCTTTTCAGAATTAGACACCAGGCACGAGAACCGCGAGCGGTAAACAAGTCTGCCCAATCAGTAGGTAAGGGAGCCTGGAGAACCAATAAGCGCCCGCCTTGGTTGGACCTTCATTATTAGCGCGATAAGGCCGGGAGGGAGAGCGCGACTACACTCAAAACACTATCGCCATCTGTGGACCAATGGCAGAACTAGGCGCTGAAGCCAGCCAATACGGGCTGCGCCGCCATCTTGGATATGGGCTGGAGGGTGCGACGCCGACTGCCGTCACACAAACACACATCTCGGGAATCAACGAAATTATGGGTGGCACGCTCCTGGCGGTGTTATTACAAGCGCTCCTCCTCGAAGCTGCCCGCACTGGACCCCAGCAGGTAATTTTAGCGAGTGTATCTAGTGTTATAAGGTGTGTAAGTGAACCATGTTAGCCTCGGGAGCTTGCGAGGCTCCCGCTCCACGTCACGCATCTGCTTGTTGGTCCTGCGTCCTCCTCCCCGAGAGAAGTCTACTCCTCCTCCTCCTCCTCCTCCTTCCTCCTCCTCCCCGCCTCCGTCCCTCCGCCACCTCCTCCTCCTCCTCCTCCCCCTCTTCCTCCTCCTCCTACCCCGTCCCTCTGCGGTCTTTTCCTCTTACCCCACAAGAATTTTCAAAGGTCTAGTGGTCTGGCGTGCTGACGATAAACTATCAAAAATGAATCAAATGTCAACTGCTGGGACATCGTAAGTCTCCGTATTCCAGCCTGTCAAAATAACATCCGTCAGAGGTGCATGACTGACTGACTGACAGCGAGTGGAAGAAGAGGAAGAAGAATGAGAAGAAGGAGGAGGAGAAGGACAACATGCCTATACGACGTGTTTGTCCTATGCCAAAAAATTCTGCAACCACGGGTCGAGTCGGAACTGCAAGAAAAAATCCGAAACTCCAAAAGGTTCTCTAGATTTCGTTAACTTTGTAATTGCATTCGCGAGAGACGCCTATTGGGCCGTTGAGGTAATCCTGTCTTTATTATTATTTTTTTTTACATCCCCCATCTCTTCCATAAACAGAGTTGTTTTCACAATTATCTGCGAGTCCTTAACTACAAGGTTTGACCGGAATTTTTTTGAAATTATGTCTACAAAGTTTCTCAAATTTAGGTTCACTCAAGACAGAGAAATGATGCACACACTTATGCAAAATATTTAAGCCTCCATAAAACTCTAAACCAACTTACATTTGATCAATTGATTTCTGAAATATCTTGAAAATATTCTTTTATTACTTTTGCGACGCTAGTCCGATTTTTGTAGCTTTTTATTGGCCTTAAATAATTTTAATTTGTGGAAGAAAATTTTTTTCGTGTAAAATTACTAAGAAATTCAAAAACGGCAAGTTTAAAATTTTGGTTCCCCTATTTGAAATATATAATTGAACCATACTCCTTGATATTGCACTGGTACTAATTATTAATCAGTTAATTTGCGCTATAATAAAATTAATATCTATCAAACATAATTTTTCGCAAATGACAAAAATTAGTGACTGAAAAAACGTTAAAATCGCTCATTGCCAAAACTATGCAAAGCTTATTCACGCCGTCCATTTTCTCAGAACATAACTCATGCCGTCTGCGACACCTTCCTTCATTGATCCGCCGGCAAATAAAAAGAGGCAAATCAGTGAAAATGTCGGTGGATCGCCGACGGAAAATGGAGTTAGCGCCGCGCCGAGGCATCGCGGCGACGGCCCGCCCTTCCTAGCTGCTGCAGTCCCAGCAAATGGCGTCGCCGTGAAATCGGGCGTCGCTCGCCATCGATCGAATTTCCCCGTCTTTGCAGTGTTTTGATCCAGTGGGAACGATGGTTGTTCGAGTGGACACGGAGCTACTTTTCGACATAATTCGGAAAAGAAACAACTCCGTATTTCTGGAAGAAATTCGGGGGTTTGTCAACTAGACAGGCGGCGCCTGTGGCAGGAAATCCGTTTCATTGGTGCTGATCCGATCTAAATTGTTCGCCTTGATAATGGCTACGGATTGCGGATCTATCGATCTTCGTCGGAGCGAAGGTGCGTATTGGATTCACTTTTAGTTTGTTAATATTGTTATTATCTATGTAACACGTGATAGAAATCGTATATATATGACAGAACGTTTGTGTGAAGAGTTGGTCAGAGCACGAGCAAACGAATTTATTTATATAGATGTATATATTATATGTATAAGTATATGCATATATATATATGTATAATATATATATATATATATATATATATATATATATATATATATATATATATATGTATGTATATAAATATGTACATTATATATATATATATATATATATATATATATATATATATATATATATATATATATATATATATATATATATATATATATATATATATGTGTATGTATATAAATATGTACATTATATATATATATATATATATATATATATATATATATATATATATATATATATATATATATATATATATATAACGAATTTATTAATTTATAATATATATATATATTATAATTTTATAGACGTCTTTGTGAGTATATATATATATATATATATATATATATATATATATATATATATATATATATATATATATATATATGTATATAGATGGTTATATATATATATACACACATACATTGTGTGTGTGTGTGTGTGTATGTATAATTTTCTATCTGTTATGGTCTTAGATGAACACATAATACCGTGCCAGGAGCAAAAACACGCTACGTTAAAGTAAATCATCAATATGTTGATATAGATGTAAAGGCTAGCATGCAAACGTGTGTATTATATATATATATATATATATATATATATATATATATATATATATATATATATATATATATATATACATATGTATGGATGTATATATATACTTATATAATGTATACATATAATATATATTTATATATATGTATATTATATATATATAATTAAATTATACATATGTATATATATATCTATATGTATGTGTATATATATATATATATATATATATATATATATATATATTATATATATATAATATTCTCGCTCTCATTTATATACACATAAATATGTGAGATGATAGCGCAGATGAGGAACTGTATTTATGCATATTTCTGAAAATAATTTCTAAATTGGATTTTCTTAAAATTTGACACAAAACAATGACGGACTTCTTCACTGTATGATTTATGTTGCCTTCACCTTTTAATTTTCTTAAGTTAGTATTTTTCTAAGCGGTAATTTTCAAAAGGCGTCGTATTTTTATAACGTAATTCTTGCGCTGATTTCATGTTCGAAAAGAATATGACGCGCGCAAATAACACCGCCCGTTATTCCCGCGTCATTCCTGGAGAGAAGCTACGGCGGTTATGTTAGTCATATATTATTACTGTTATTTTTATGACTGCGTTTTCGTTGAGAATTTTATTAACTTATTGTAATATTTCGGTGAAGGGATTATCATAATTATTATCATTATTAATTCGTTGGGATTAAGTGAATTGTATACCACCGAGCGCTTATGAGTCGCGGCACTGAAGAGGCCCGCCGCTTCATATATGGAAACCCCTGATTAAACTCCCGGAGAAAAAATAAAGTGAGAACAGCGTTCACGAGAAAGTTTTACAAGTAGCGCTGGAAAGCACCTTAAAGAGAGCAAAAAAAAAAAAATAAATAAATAAATAAAAGCCCCAAAAAAATTTACCGCTGAAGACAGTAAAACCCGGCGGCCTGAGAGGAGAAAGAGAAAGAGAGAGAGAGTGTGTGTGTGTGAGAGAGAGATCGGCGGTCGGAGGCGTAGCTGATTTGCCGAATTGGAGGTTTAGTTTTTTTTTTTTTTTAGTTGAGGGGGGGGAAGGAGGAGGTGGTGGTGGATGAGAGAGCTGGATCTGGTCTTATAGGCCTAGTGATTGGAGGCTAGGCTTAGTTTAAAAAGTGGTCAACATCTTTTTTGAAAGGGTTATTGTGGGTTCGTGTGACCAGTCTTACTTTCGTCGGGGTGTAAGGAAGGACGGTGGTGTGATTGAGCGAAGTCGTCGCTTCTCCCGCCGATCCAGAAGGAAAAATCCCTGAATTCCCCTGAAGGGGATGAAGGAAATCCTTAAATTTCCTATAGGGATGAAGGATTAATTATTCTTTTGCGAGCATCTGGAAGTGTATGTGGCGGGAACCAAGCGTAAGTGGTGGAATATTGTGGAATTTTGTGTAAATTTGTATGTGCCGTGGAGTTGACGGGGCCCTGCTTCTGTGACTGGTCCAGAGCGACAATTGAACAATTATTTCGAAAGATAAAATTAAAAGTGACTCATTTATAATCAGTTAAAACAATTACAACAGAATTATCTCGACGCGTTTTGGGCGTCGTCGCGCTATTCCGTCCCCTCGATGAGAGAATTTTTTTGATGCAATTTAAAAATGTTCCTTTGAACTGATTAACTAAATAAATCGAAATAAAACATAAAACCCTAAAATTAGATTATACCAAACCTGAATGATCGAGAATTGACAACAATGTTTCGGGTACAGTTTGTTCATAGTTTTCTTTCAGCGGTCCATTGAGCTCATAGTAGCGGCGGAGGTGGCGCTCCGATACACTGATTTGGAACTGTTGTCGGTCGGACAA
>NC_089757.1:32538264-32548264 GCF_040412425.1 Macrobrachium rosenbergii | reverse complement strand
TTTAAATTGTAAATGTTTTACACATCAGGTGTTTTTGGTGATGAAAAAGAGGTGGCAATGAGAGTAAAATCTTTATTGCTTCATATTTGAATATTATACCTACATCAAAAATCTTAGTGTGTGTGCAGGTCAGAAAACCATCAACGTCAGTAGTATTATTAATAATCATTAGTGGCATTGGAGAAACAAATCCATAGTTATGTATATGTACACATACTTATTTAAAGATAAAACTGTACAGGTTCCCGAAAGCTATCTGTACAGTTTTATCTTTGAATAAATGTATGTAAATATCTGTAACTGTGGGTTTGTTTCTCCATTTTAAGACTCATGCTACTGTGAGTATGTTTTAATTAAGGACATTATTAAGAGCAAATTCAGAATTTTAAGCTTTAACAGATACTTTACTCTATGATGATATGGCCCTTAAAAAAAAAAGGGGTGGGGAGACAGACAGTAAGAAAATAAGGATTTTTTTTGTGTGTCATAGAAGCTTCTTTCATTTATGTTCCTGAGCATTTAAGAGCATTGAGTTTATACAGAGTTATTTGTTTACATATATATTTTATGTTTACAGAAATTTAGGTAAATATTCTTAGGTTTACCTGATGCCTTTGTATGCATAGTGTATAATTTTCTGTATATGCATTACTCTGCATATTTAGTTAACATTATTCTTAGGTTTAATCGATGCCTTTGTATGCGTAGTGTATAATTTTATGTATGTGCATTACATTGTATATTTAGTTAACAGTATTCTTAGGTTTAATTGATGCCTTTGTATGCTTAGTGTATAATTTTATGTATATCCGTTACATTGTATATTTAGTTAACAGTGCATCTTAAAGTGCCTTCCTGTTATAGGAGACTGCAGAAAGGCAGTGAGTATTGAAAAGAAAATGGTAAAAAAGTCAATGGTCACTTATATTCGACAGTGTATGATTGAAAGTAAATATCATGCCTAATTATTCAACAATATACATACATTATACCAGAGATATATATATATTTATATATATGCATGTATACTGTATATACATATATGTGTGTGCATATATAACGTATATAATATATATATTATATTATATATTATATATATATATAACATATATATATATATATATATATATATATATATATATATGTATGTTAAATCTAACATAATACACATATTTGATCCATAATTTACTGACATAAGAGTTTGAGTTTAAAAACTCATATACTTTTCAACACCATTCGTTATACTTTTAAATTAATAAAATTGGTAGTATAATTCATAAAAAAAAATAAGGAATCATGATAACAATGAAAAATTAAAATTATTGTTATTGAGAAAAGGAAAAAGGAAAGACTGTATAAATAGCAATCTTTCCCATTGATTAAGGCAAATCTTCTGCAGCACTATTTTTTTTTCAATGATATTTATAAGTAGCGGCATCAAAAACTATATAGCCCCATAATTATAACTTCATAACTTTGATATCATATGATTCAGTTTACCAAAATTGTAGATGCTAGGTTGAATTTATATGTATATATATATATATATATATATATATATTATATATATATATATATTATATATGTTATATATATATATATATATATGCAATATTTATATATATATATATATATATATATATATATATATATATATATACATACTGTATATACTGTATACATATGTGTGTGCGTGTGTATGTGCGTGAGCGTGTCCTACCTCTCCGTGACTAATGTGTAAATAATGTCTGTATTTACGATTGTGCAACAGGAAATTCTTGGTTTAGATTGTCAGTTTCAGTTCCAGTAAAATATCTGGCACTGTACCAAGAGTACGCACCGGACAGCTGTGGCTTGTGTTTATCCTCTGATATTTTGGAAATAATTAATCCAGTGATATTAATTCAATTATTTCTGCTTAAGAAGAATCGGATTTTAAACTGGTATCGTTAGCGGGGATGAAATATAATTTTCAGGTGTCGAAAAGTCATGCGTTAATTGTACATGTATTAAAATTACAGTAGGAAAGTGATACAATTATTGATATCTACTTACACACGATCTAAGATATATGTGTCGAGAGCCAGTCACGTATCTCTAAGCCTGTATGAAAACTGAAGCACAGTTTAACACGTCATATACCTAAATATTTGTTTCAGTTTTTTTTTTTATATCTGGGAAATAACTCTTCATCAAATATTTGTGTAAAGCAATCTGCTCTCCAATGATGTTATGAAAAATTTTACATTGTTTAAAAATAATTGATAATTTTGCATACAGTGCGTTCGATGCGATATTGGCAGCCACTGAATACTGTTTTGAAAAATATTTCTCTTCCGCAAAGAAAACAGCGATAATATTTTCTTTTCGCCTGATTACGTCCATTCGCCTCTTTTAAATCGGAATCCGCGGAATGGCGAACGTTTGAGAAACAGTTGAGAGAAGAAATGAAAACGACAGAGAGAATGCCGCTGACGACCAGTAGTGACGGCAGAATGTTTGTAAGTCTCTCTCTCTCTCTCTCTCTCTCTCTCTCTCTCTCTCTCTCTCTCTGTAGCCGGGAGAGAGAGAGATGCGAGTCTCCCATCCAGTGTTTGTGTGAGAAACGGCAAGCAGCATCTCCCCCATGTCTGTCTGGTGTCTTCTGGCGTCCCTAGGCATTCCCACTAACCTCCTTCAGGTACGTAAAGTTGACCTTAAGGTGCCCTGGCCACGTACGCGTGTCATCCACGCCGCCGAAGGCTTACGCTCGGCCGTACTCGGCGTATTTTCCGAACGTATTATCAAGTCGTTACTTGTGCCCTTCGCGCACTGAATATGGCGCCTTGCCAAGAAGGTCGCAGCTGGGAAGAACCTCCCCAGAAAAAAAAGGGGGTGTATGTTTTGCACCTACAACTTTTTCTGGGCTTCTCAATTTTTGAGAGGGTGAGGAAGGGGAACAGGAGGGTGAGAGAGAGAGGGAGAGGGAAAGAGTTTGGTCATAAAAGGTTATCAGGTGTTTGTTTCGCCCTGCCGCACATTTTGAATGGGTCATGTGCGCACGTCGGCGGAGGAGGAGGTCAAATTATGTGATACAGTGGAATTCCGGAGACTTTCGGCGTTTGTAAACATTGCGATCGCTTAGCGAAGATGGCACCGAGATCGTCCTCCCGACCGTTAAAACGTAGTGCCACCATCGACGACGAAGGGGCGACGATCAGAGCGGTGTCACAAAGCACGGATCGCCGCTCTTCCTCTCCCCCTATTCAGGCAATAGGGAAAGATCGCCGCCGACGCCGTCATAGTTACGCGCTTTCGTTTTTCTGACGTTGAATCGCTAATAATAAGATCGTTTAAGGCAGAACGAAATTGAATGTAGAGAGAGAGAGAGAGAGAGAGAGAGAGAGAGAGAAAAGACGTTAACCTGCGGTACCGAAATTATTTTCGGCGGTGATGATTTGCATTTACCTGGTCAGCGATAGGAAGTTTCACACACGTCGATGCCCTTTCGTTCGCTATTGCGCCGAATGCATTGATTGTTCTCCCGCAAGCAGAATAATTGTTATTCGAATCGACGCGTAGTAGTAGTAATATTCGGTTACATGCAACACACTTACCGTTAATTTGAGCAATTTATTTAACCGCTGCCGTGGTGTTTTACGGCGAGCGTTAGCAGAGAAACAAACAAACATCTTTTAAGATATAAAATATATATATATATATATATATATATCGATTTGAATGAAAGCTTGCTCGGACATCACAGATACAAGAGCTTCGTCTGTGTCGTCATTTGCTAGGAACAAGAAACAGAAAATGAGGGAACCTTACATATAATTTTTATATGGATTTCAATGGCCACTTGGAAGCAATTGGAAAGTGCATTTATACCGCCTCCTCCCCCTCCCCCCTTACTTCTTCTTCTTCCTCCCTTCCTCCTCCCTGCCCCACCACCAACAACAACCGTTTTGCCACTTGCACCGCCACCACCAACAACAACACGAGACTCGGCGAGAAGAAGAAGAGAGGGCTTTGGAAGCCTTCATTCGGCAGCTGCTTGGGACCAAACCTCTCTCTCTCTCTCTGTCTCTCTCTCTCTCTCTCTCCCTTTACACCACTTCCTCCTCCCCATACTCCTGTAACTCCCTCCCACCCCTCCACCCCATCTCCCTCCCTCAACCACCACCACTAACACATAACCTCTCCCTCCCTTGCCTCAACACTGGATGGCCGCTCCTCTCCCTCTCCTGTGCCACCTCTACCACAATCACCAATTCCCTCCTCCTCCTCCTCCCCCTCCTCTCCCTGCCTTCCCACCCTCCCTCCTTCTCGCATTTCTCCTCCCTCCTCCTCCTGTTTGCCCAGACACACACACATACATACTCACACACACACACACACATACACACCGGTCTTTGCCTTTTCTGCTCCCTCTCTCCCTGTCTCCCTCTTACCTCCTCCTCCTCCTCACTAACCACACACACTCCACCGTCCACGCCTCTCCTCCTCATCCTCCTCCTCCTCCTCCTCCAACACTCGAAGGCCTAAGTAAGTATCTTGGTCTCAAGGAGTGAGGTGGATAAAGGCCATTTTCCCAGTCGTGTGCGGCCTTTTGTAGCCTTTTACCTCCGCGATTGAAGACGAGTAGGTTGGATTTTTAGTCTTAGTGTACGCATGGGCTGAGGAAGGGCGGTCAGTCAGTTTAGGGGAGGGGGGAGGCGCTTCCCCCCCTCCTCCCTCCCATATTGTTAATCGAGGGATGGAGGGGTAATGTGGAGGGGATTGATGCTTAGTCGTATGGGGGATAAGGTTGAATGGTACTTTGTTGGTGGCGGGATGGCTGGCAGGGGTGGGTGGGGGGTGAGGGTGCTGTACAGGAGTAGATTGAGTGAATGGTTGGTGGCGTGGTTGAGTGTTTGTGTAGGAGTATGCACGCTTGTGTGCGTGCATGCGTGCATACTTGGACAAGGAGGAAGATTCTGAGGAGAATGCATACTTGAGCAATGAGGAAGATTCTAAGGAGAATGCTTGCTTGCATACTTGAGCAGTAAGGAGGATTCTAAGGAGAATGCATACTTGCATACTTGAGCGATGAGGAAGATTCTGAGGAGAATGCATATTTGCATGCTTGAGCAATGAGGAAGATTCTGAGGAGAATACATACTTGCATACTTGAGCAAGGAGGAAGATTATCAGAAGAATGCATACTTGCATACTTGAGCAATGAGGAAGATTCTGAGGAGACTGCATGTTTTCATACTTGAGCAATGAGGAAGTTTCTGAGGAGAATGTATACTTGCATACTTGAGCAGTGAGGAAGATTCTAAGGAAAATGCATATTTGCATCATTGAGTGATGAGGAAGATTCTGAGGAGAATGCATACTTGCATACTTGAGAGACGAGGAGGATTCTGAGGAGAATGCATATTTGCATGCTTGAGCAGTGAGGAAGATTCTAAGGAGAATGCATAGTTGAACAAGGAGGAAGATTCTGAGTAGAATGCATACTTGCATACTTGAACAAGCAGGAAGATTCTAAGGAGAATGCATACTTGCATACTTGTACTAAAATGAGGAAGGTTCTGAGAAGTTATGCACCTATTTATTTATTTATTTATTTATTTACATATTTATTTATTTATTTCCTTTTCTTGCATAGCACCGAATTCGAACGTCTCGGTGAGGAAAAGTCATTAAAAACCTCCGGATGATTTTCCTTTAGGGGGGGAAATTCATGCGCTCCCTCTTTAAACAACTATTGGGAAAAAAGTTTTACGGCCCGCTTAATTTTTTTCCCCCCGGACTTTGCTATCGACCGTGGATATTTTACCTATATGCACCTTTGAAACGTACGAGAAGGTTCCTCATTTACGGCCCTCTCCCCCACTCCACCCCTCCTACCCCCCTTCCCATCCTCCCTTCCCCTTTAAGGTCGTCTCTCCTCCTCCTCCTCCTCCTCCTCCTCCTCCTCCTCCTCTCCTCCTCCTCCTCCTCCTCCTCCTCCTCCTCCTCCTCCTCCTCCTCCTTCTCCTTCTACCTCCTCCACGTTGCCCGTGTTTCCAAGAAATGCATTTTGGCCTTGAAAGAGACTGAGCATTCGGTCTGATTTCCGTTTTCCCCTTCCTCGAAAAGGGGGAAAAAAAAGGTGGTTTTCGGGGGGGTGATTGGATCATCGACCTTATGTAAGAGAGGCGTTTGGGGCGAATTTCCCACCTCTTTGGTGGCCGCGGAAACACTGTATTTATTATATTCGAGTTCTTTAACATTTGTTTCAGATTTTCCTTCGATCATTTCTATCTATTTCCTGTCAAGTTCTCTCCCAATCCATTCGTTCGATTCGGGCTGCCATTGTCGTCGACAGCAGGTAAACTCGGCGACGCCAGATTAAACAGCCTGCCAAAATATATTTAATCCATTGGAAAGAAATTCCTATATATAAACCTAGGCTATAAAATAGATAAAGATGGACCGTTTTTTTTTTCATAATCGATTGTGCAGCTGTTAAATCATGTGGAACATCTCCACTTGATAAAAAATCTGATCTGTAGGAATAAAATATTAAAAAGATATATTATATAGAGGCAGTTACAGAAATATGTTATTTAGAGGCAGTTACACATATATAATAGAAAAAAAATATTTGCCCTTGTAGGAACATCCCTACCATAACAACAAAAGACGATATATAGGAATAAAATATTAAAAACGATATATCATTTAGAAAGGCGGTTACAGAAGTATAAAGAGAAGAAAATACTTGCCCCCTGTAGGAATATAGCCGATTTTTAAGATGATTTTTTACTTAAATCTTGATGGTTTTTTAACGGAGTTTTTATATGCCAAACGCATATGATCATTTAGCCTTCAATTTTTTTATCCCAACAGTAATAAAAAAGTGTTATATAGGAATTATATATGTTATATATTGAAATGCTAGATTATTAGAAAGGCATAATAAAATCTTCAATAGATATATATATATATATATATATATATATATATGTGTGTGTGTGTGTGTGTGTGTGTGTGTGTATATTGCTATTTACAGACGCAGTTATAGAAATATAAAGGCAAAAAAATGCCTGCCTGTGGAGCATCCCCACTATAACAAACCAAAGCTGATATATAGGAATAAGACATTAAGAACGATAAATTATTTAGAAAGGCAGTCACAGAAATATAAAAGGAAAAGAATACTTGCCCCTGTAGGAACATCCCAACCATAACAAAAATACTGATAGGAATAAAATATTAAAATGACAGAGTCAGTCACAGAAATAAAAAAGGAAAAAAATACTTGCCCCCTGTAGGAACATCAATACCATAACAAACAAAAAACTGATGTGTAGGAATAAAGTATTAAAAAGATATATATTACTTAAAGAGGCAGTAACAGAAATATAAAGGCAAAAAAAAAAAACATGCCCTGTATAGACAATTTTTTTCCCCCATCTAATCTTATACACAAGCTAACATCCCCCCCTTTTTCCACTGCACTGAAGAAGAACTCATTCAGATCCGTTCCTCCTCCTTCTATTTCCCTTTTCCATTTCTTTTTTCTTTTTTTTGCCCCCCCTCACATATGTACAAATAAGCAAATTGCCTGTGAAATGCGGTTGTTATGTTCTCCGGTTAGACAGTAACATGGGATGTGAGGGCACACACACACACACACACACAAACAAAAATAATTCTCTTGATTTATCGTTCCTTTTTTTGTGGCTTTTATCAAGATCCCAATCAGTAGCAAAAGCAGCAATAACGTTTACTGTGGAGATAAATTATTATTATTATTATTATTATTATTATTATTATTATTATTATTATACATATTGGTGAAGAAATCCATAATAGTTCAAGTAAAATACGAGTATATATATATATATATATATATATATATATATATATATATATATATATATATATATATATACATATGTATGTATACACACATGTAACATTATTATTATTCTTATTATTATTATTACAATTACACCATTATTATTAATTATTATTATTATTATTATTATTATTATGAGAAGGATCTGTTTTCCTTTAATTGGGATGGTATGGGAGATTCCCAAAGCAAGGCAGTAGCCATTGCCACGTCCATTTTTTAACTAAGAGAATAGCGAGCCCCTTGTTAAATGTGTAGCATATGTTTATATTTATACATATACATATATAAATAAATAAATAAATTATATATATATATATATATATATATATATATATGTGTGTGTATATATATTTATATATAATTATATATATGTATATATAAACGGAGAGTGCCACAAAAAAAAGAAAATTTAAATCTTAACGCATAACAGAACCTTTTGATCATTTAGTCTGGTATAAATAACGCCCCTTTTTACTTTTTAATTACCTTTAAGGTATGCATAGATTACGGTCCTTTTATAGCAAAGAGTAAAGACATGATTAATTGAAAGTCCGACTATATCTTCACGGCATGCATAAGAGATAGTCATTCATTTCACTTTGATTATTGCAGTGGCGAATCCTCCATGATAAAAAGGCCACGTGTCTTCCTTCTCGTTTTGAAGGGCATTATAAATAATGTTTATTTTTTTCTTATTTTTCTGTTAAAACAGACCTTTTAATCCTTTAGGAATACGTAAATAGAAAAATTGTATTTTCATTATTTGTTGAAATGAGATCCATTTCTTTTTTAAAGTGTTTGATATTTGTTTACAAAAGGCTCCTAACACCTTTGCTGCCTAATATGATGAGAAGCAGTTCATGTTAAAATTACATATGAAAACTCCTGTATTTTTTATCAAATTAAAAGAGCTTTCTCTATTCCTTTAATGTACATGCTTGGATACTTTCCGTTATGTTGTATATGATTTAACAAAACTTCAAACCTTTCACCATTTTTACTTATAAAACATCCAGAAATTATTCCATTTTAATCTTTTGACATATAAGCAACACAAGTCTTCCAAAAATGAGTCCAGCTTCATGGTTAAAAGTGTTATTAAAATGGAACTCCTTTAAGATAGGATGAATAGAATTAAGGTTAATTAGAAATGAGACGGTTTTTATGCCCCATCCTTATTATTTAAAAGAGCAATCATTTATAAATGGTTAAATATTAAGGTCCTTAGATATGCAATGTTCTTCATTTTTTTTTAGTTCAGTGTAGTAAAGACAATAGTTAGGATCTACAGAACTCTCTTATTCTTCTGTGCTTCTGTCTTCTAAATGATAGATCACGATGGTTTCCCAATAGCTATATTTATTACCGGACAAAGGTAAGAAATTTAACAATGGTTCCTCATTAGCTAAATATATTACCGGACAAAGGTAAGAAATTTAACAATGGTTCCCCAATAGCAAAATTTTTTACCAGACAAATGTAAGAAATAGAACAATGTTTCCAAGTAATTAAATTTACAGTATTACCGGACGAAGGTAAGAAATTAAACAATGGTTCCACAGTAACTAAATTTATTACTAGACAAATGTAAAAAATTAAATTTGTTTTGAACAAATTAATTATACAGTTTTTATACCAATTAATTAAATTCCCCTAAATATTTTTTTTCGGGGAGGGTGGTCTAATCTTTCATGCCGTCTTTTATACAACGAATTATTTTCTTGTTATTTGTATCGTTTATTTTCTTAACCCCCATTCGGTCGATTCCGGTACGTAAGTAGTTTATTGCAGCGCAGTCAGCGGCTAATAATTTTTCCCAACAGCGAGTCTTCTTTAGACGCCGGTCATTTGTTTTTTTCTTATGGCTGTTTACCATTTTGTAGACAAAGATAGATTACGGCGGCGGACGCGCAATGAATCCGTAATTAGCCCTGCTCTGTTCCCGCAGCCAGTCATGTAAATGAATCCCCCCGAAGGGCAGTCTTTAACTACTTTATAATCGTTCCGCAGATCTTCAAAAGGATACGATCTGGCCCTTCCCCTCCGTGTGGTCATTCAAGCACGCTCGGCGAGACGATCTTAGAAATGGTTGAAGTTGTTTCTGTTATTGTTATTATTATT